>NW_023416346.1:76328039-76678051 GCF_014108235.1 Myotis myotis | reverse complement strand
CTAGTGGTCAGTGTGCATCATAGTGACTGGTTGGGCAGTTGGAGGGACACCTAGCATATTAGCTTTTTATATATATATATATACTAGGGGCCCGGTGCACGAAATTCGTGCACTGGGTGTGTGTGTGGGGGAGTGTCCCTCAGCCCAGCCTGCCCCCTCTCACATACTGGGAGCCCTCAGGCATTGACCCCCATAACCCTCCAATCGCAGGATCGGCCCCTTGCCCAGGCCTGATGCCTCTGACAGAGGTGTCAGGCCTGGGCAGGGGACGTTCATTTGCCCCCATCACTGGTTCTGCCCCCAGCCCAGGCCTGATGCCTCTGGCCCAAGTGTCAGGCTTGGGCAGGGGACACCCAGACCCCTCCGATTGCTGGCTCTGCCCCTTGCCCAGGCCTGATGCCTCGGCCAGAGGCGTAGACCCCCATCACCCGCCGATCGCCTGATCGGCCCCTTGCCCAGGCCTGATGCCTCCGCCAGAGGTGTCAGGCTTGGACAGGGGACCCCCATCTCCCTTCGATCACTGGCTCTGACCCCCGCCCAGGCCTGAGGACTCTGGCCCAGGATTCATGCCTGGGCAGGGGACCCCCATCTCCCTCTGATCGCTTGCTCCACCCCCCGCCCAAGCCTGATGCCTCTGATCCAGGCTTCAGGCCTGGGCAAGGGGACCATCATATCCCTCCAATCCCTGGCTCCTCCCCCCACCCAGGCCCCCACCCCGGCCTGATGCCTCAGCCAGAGGAGTTGACCCACATCACCCTCCGATCACCAATCACCGGATAGGCCCCTAGACCAGGCCTGAGGCCTCCGGCAGAGGTGTCAGGCCTGGGCAGGGGACTCCCAGCTCCCCGCGATCTCCCGCTCTGCCCCTGGCCGACGCGTCCGGCCCGGGCAGTGGGGACCCGCAGCGGCAGCAGCGCCACGATCTCCTGCTCTGCCCCTGCCCAAGCCTAAGGCCTCTGGCTGAAGCATTAGGCCTGGGCAGGGGACACCAAGCTCCCCGCGGTTGCAGGCTCCGCCCCTGCCCAGGCCTAATGCCTCTGGCCTAGGCGTCCGGCCCGGGCAGCGGGGACCCAAAGTGGCAGTGGGGGGCGCCACGATCGCGCGGACTCCGCCCCTGCTCCTGCAGGATGCCTCGGGCTGAGGCGTATGGCTCGGGCAGCGGGGACCCGCAGCTGCAGCGGCCCCGCGATCGTGGGCTAGGCTTTAGGCCCAGGCAAGGGACCCCTAGCTCCCTGGACTGCCAGCTTCAACCTTGCCCAGCTACCATCGCTGGCTCCACCCCTATTTCCTGCTATCACTGGCCAGGGCGGCAAAGGTGCCTGATTCTCCGATCATGGCTGGGGGGCAGGGCAAAGGCGGCCCCAGGGCCGCCTTTGCCCTGTCCCCCACCTCTTAGCTCCCCCCTGGGTTTCCAATCACCGTTAGTGAGTGGCAGGGGGCTTCTTCCTGCTTTCCCTTTCGCCTCCCTCCATTGTGCCTACATATGCAAATTAGCCACCATCTTTGTTGGCAGTTAACTGCCATCTTAGTTGGCAGTTAATTTCCATATAGCCCTGATTAGCAAATGAAAAGGGTAGCGCTGTACACCAATTACCATTTTTCTCTTTTATTAGTGTAGACTAGAGGCCGGTGCACAAAAATTTGTGCACTCGGGGGTTCCCTCAGCCCAGCCTATGCCCTCTTTCAGTCTGGGATCCCTCGGAGTATGTCCACCTGCTGGCTTAGGCCTGCTTCCTGAGGGATCAGGCCCAAGCTGGCAGTCAGACATCACTTTGGCAGCCAGGCAACCCTCGGGGGATGTCCACTGACCAGCAGGGAGCAGACCTAAGCTGAAGTTGGACATCCTTAGTGCTGCTGAGGAGGCGGGAAAGGCTCCCGCCACCACCGCTGTGCTGGCAGCTGTCAGCCTGGGTTGTGGCTGAGCAGACCTCCACATGTAGGAGCGCATTGACCAAGGGACAGCTCCTGCATTGAGCATCTGCCCCTTGGTGGTCAGTGTGTGTCATAGTGACCAGTCATTCCCAGTCGTTCTGCTGTTAGGGTAAATTTGCATATTACACCTTTATTATATAGGATAGAGGCCTGGTGCATGGGTGGGGGCTGGCTGGTTTGCCCTGAAGGGTGTCCAGACTCAGTGTGGAGGTCCCGCTGGGATGCCTGGCCAGCCTGGTTGAGGGGCTGATGGCTGTTTTCAGGCTGGTCAAACCCCCTTCAGGGTGGGGGTCCCCACTGGGGTGACTGGCCAGTCTGGGTGAGGGGCTCAGGGCCATTTTCAGGCTGGACAAGCCCCCGATGATGGAAGCTCCCAGCCTCTCCTTTTTTTCTGTTTTTTTTTTCATTATATTTTATTTCATTTTATTGCTTAAAGTATTACAAAGGGTATTGCATAGGTGTCCTTGTTTTTTTTTTTCCCGCCCTTGACAATCCCCTGGCCTCCCCTACCCCCCAATGTCTTATGTCCGTTGGGTAGGCTTATATGCATGCATACAAGTCCTTCGGTTGATCTCTTACCCCCTTCCATCCTGCCCCCCAACCCTCCCCGGTCTTCCCGCTGCACTTTGACAATCTGTTTGAGGTAGCTCTACCTCTGTATCTATTATTGTTCAAAAGTCTATAATGGTCTCTATTATCCATGAATGAGTGAGATCATGTGGTATTTTTCTTTCATTGACAGGCTTATTTTACTTAGCATAATGCTTTCCAGTTCCATCCATGCCATTGCAAATGGTAAGAATTCCTTCTCTTTTACAGCAGCATAGTATTCCATCGTGTAGATGTACCACAGTTTTCTAATCCATTCATCCACTGATGGATACTTAGGCTGTTTCCAGATCTTAGCTATGGTAAATTGTGTTGCTATGAACATAGGGGTGCATATATCCTTTCTGATTGGTGTTTCTGGTTTCTTTGGATATATTCCTAGAAGTGGGATCACAGGGTCAAATGGGAGTTCCATTTTTAGTTTTTTGAGAAAACTCCATACTGTCTTCCATAGTGGCTGCACCAGTCTGATTTCCCACCAGCAGTGCACAAGTGTTCTTTTTACTCCACATCCTCTCCAGCACTTGTCGTTTGTTGATTTGTTGATGGTAGCCAGTCTGACAGGTGTGAGATGCTGTCTCATTGTTGTTTTGATTTGCATCTCTTGGATGATTACTGACTTTGAGGAAGTTTTCATATGTCTCTTGGCTTTCTGAATGTCCTCTTTTGAAAGGTGTCTATTTAGGTCCTTTGCCCATTTTTTGATTGAATTGTTTATCTTCCTTTTGTTAAGTTGTATGAGTTCCCTATAAATTTTGGAGATTAGGCCCTTATCAGATATGACATTGGCAAATATGTTTTCCCACACAGTGGGTTTTCTTGTTGTTTTGTTTATAGTTTCTTTTGCTGTGCAGAAGCTTTTTATTTTGATGTAGTCCCATTTGTTCATTTTCGCTTTAGTTTCAAGTGCCCTAGGAGCTGTATCAGTGAAGAAATTGCTTCGGCATATGTTTGAGATTTTGTTCACTTTAGATTCTTCTAGAATTTTTATGGTTTCCCATCACACATTTAAGTCCTTAATCCATTTTGAGTTTATTTTTGTGTATGGTGTAAGTTGGTGGTCTAGTTTCATTTTCTTGCATATATCTGTCCAATTTTCCCAACACCATTATTGAAGAGACTATCTTGGCTCCATTGTGTGTTCTTGCCTCCTTTGTCAAATATTAATTGAGCATATTGGTTCAGGCTAATTTCTAGGCTCTCTATTCTATTCCATTGATCTATATGCCTGTTCTTGTGCCAGTACCAGGCAGTTTTGAGAACAGTGGCTTTGTAATACAGCTTGATATCTGGTATTGAGATCCCACCTACTTTGTTCTTTCTCAGGATTGCTGCAGCTATTCGGGGTCTTTTTTTATTCAGATGAATTTTTGGAGAGTTTGTTCTAGATCTGTGAAATATGCTGTTGGTATTTTAATGGGAAGTGCGTTGAATTTATAGATTGCTTTGGGTAGTATGGACATTTTAATGATGTTGATTCTACCAATCCATGAACACGGTGTGTTCTTCCATCTGTTTATGCCTTCCTCTATCTCTTTTTTCGATGTCCTGTAGTTTTCTGAGTAGAGGTCTTTTACCTCTTTAGTTAAGTTTATTCCTAGGTAGTTTAATTATTTTGGTGCAATGGTAAATGGGATTGGTTTTGTAATCTCTCTTTCTTAAAGTTCACTATTGGTGTATAGAAATGCTTCAGATTTCTTGGGGTTAATTTTGTTTCCTGCTACTTTGCCATAGTCATGTATTAAGTTTAGTAGTTTTTTTGATGGAGTCTCTAGGGTTTTGTATGTATAATATCATGTCGTCTGCAAATAAGGACAGTTTTACTTCCTCTTTTCCAGTTTGGATGCCTTTTATTTCTTCTTCTTTTCTAATTTCAATGGCTAATACTTCCAGTACTATGTTGAACAGGAGTGGTGAGAGTGGGCATCCCTGTCTTGTGCCTGTTCTTAGGGGAAATGGTGTTAGTTTTTGTCCATTGAGTATGATGTTGGCTGTGGGCCTGTCATATATGGCTTTTATTATGTTGAGGTATGATCCTTCTACTCCCACTTTGCTGAGAGTTTTTATCAAAAATGGGCATTGGATTTTGTCAAATGCTTTTTCTGCATCAATTGATATGACCATGTGGCTTTTTTCTTTCAATTTGTTTATGTGATATATCACGTTTATTGATTTACGGATATTGTACCATCCTTGCATCCCTGGGATAAATCATACTTGGTCATGGTGTATGATCTTTCTTATGTACTGCTGGATCTGATTTGCTAAGATATTGTTGAGGATTTTGGCATCTATGTTCATGTGGGATATTGGCCTGTAATTCTCTTTCATTGTGTTGTCTTTACCTGGTTTTGGTATTAGGGTGATGCTGGCTTCATAGAATGAGCTTGGATGTGTTCCTTCCTCTTTATTTTTTGTAGTAGTCTGAGGAGGATAGGTTTTAGTTCTTCCTTGAATGTTTGGTAAAACTCCCATGTGAAGCCGTCTGGTCTTGGGCTTTTGTTTGCTGGAAACTTTTTGATGACTGCTTCAATTTCTTCCATAGTTATTGCCCTTTGAGATTTTTAGATTCTTCCTGATTGAGTTTTGGAATGTTGTATTTTTCTAGGAATTTGTCCATTTCCTCCCGGTTGTCTAGTTTGTTGGAGTAGAGCTGTCCATAGTATTTTTTAACAATCATTTGTATTTCTGTGGGGTCTGTGGTTATTTCGCCTCTATCATTTCTCATTTTGTTGATTTGCATCCTCTACCTTTGCTTCTTGTTGAGCCTGGCTAGAGGTTTGTGAATCTTGTTTATCCTTTCAAAGAGCCAGCTCTAGGTTTCATTGATTTTCTGTATTGTTTTTTTTGTCTCTATGTCATTTATTTCTGCTCTAATCTTTATTATCTCCTTCCTTCTGCTCACTCTGGGGTTTTCTTGTTGCTCTCTTTCTAATTCTTTGAGTTGTAGAGTTAGATGATTTACTACCATTTTTTCTTGTTTGTTGAGATAGGCCTGTAGAGCTATAAAATTCCCTCTCAGGACTGATTTCATTGTGTCCCATAGGTTTTGGATTGTTGTGTTTTCATTGTCATTAGTATCCAGGATATTTTTAATTTCTTCTTTGATCTCATTGGTAACCCAATCAATATTTGATAACTTGCTATTCAGCTTTCAAGTGTTTGAATACTTTGGGATGTTTTTATTGTAGTTTATGTCTAATATTATGCCACTGTGGTCTGAGAAGTTGTTTGGTATGATTTCAATGTTCCTGAATTTGGGGAGACTTTGCTTGTGACCCAATATGTGGTCTATTTTTGAATCTGTCCCATGAGCCCTTGAGTAGAATGTATATTCCGCGGCTTTGGGGTGAAGTATTCTGAAGATGTCAATTAAGTCCATCTGATCTAGTGAGTCATTTAGGATTGCTGTTTCTTTGCTGATTGTTTGCCTAGAGGATTTATCCAGTGATGTCAGTGGTGTATTAAAGTCCCCTACTATGATTGTATTGTTGTCAATCTCTCCCTTGATATCTTCCAGGAGTTTTTTTTTATGTATTTTTGTGCTCCTGCATTGGGTGCATATATGTTTACCCGGGTTATATCTTCTCGTTGTATTGATCCTTTTAGTATTATGAAGTGGCCTTCCTCATCTCTTGTTATGGCCTTCACTTTGAAGTCTATTTTTTCAGATATAAGTATTGCTACCCCAGCTTTCTTTTCCTTTCCATTTGCCTGATAGATATTTTTCTATCCCTTCACTTTCAGTCTGTGTGAATCCCTTCTAATGAGGTGGATCTCTTGTAGACAGCAAGTGTCATGTTTTTTTTATCCATTCAGCCACTCGATGTCTTTTGGTTGGAGCATTTAGTTCGTTTAAATTTAGAGTTATTATTGAAAGGTACTTGTTTGTAGCCATTTCTTTTTGTGTGTGGCTGTTTTCTTTCTGAGCTTTCTATTTCTTCTTTTTCCACCAGTCCCTTTAGCATTTCTTGCATTGCTGGCTTGGTGGTGATAAACTCCCTTAGCCTTTTTTTGTCTGTGAAGCTTCTTATTTCCCCTTCAATTTTGAATGATAGCCTTGCTGGATAGAGTATTCTTGGATTCAGTCCTTTGCATTGCATCACTTTGTAAATTTCTGTCCTTTCTTTACTGGCCTGATGTGTTTCTGTTGAGAAATCATTTGATAATCTAATGGGAGTTCCCTTGTATGTAACTTTCTATCTCTCTCTTTCAGCCTGTAAGATTCTCTCTTTGTCCTGAACATTTGCCATGGTAATTATGATGTGTCTTGGTGTGGGTCTTTTTGGGTTCACTTTGTTTGGGACTCTCTGGGCTTGTGTGACTTTTTTCTTCCCCACCTCAGGGAAGTTTTCTGATATTATTTCTTAGAATAGGTTTTCTAATCTTTGTTCAGCTTTCTGTTGTTCTGGCACCCCTATTATTCGTATGTTGTTTCGTTTCATGTTGTCCCTAAGCTCTCTTAGGCTCTTCTCCTGTCTTTTAATTTTTGTCTCCAATTGCAGTACTGTTTGTCTGTGTTTTGCTTCCTTGTCTTCTAATTCACTAATTCGGCCCTCCGCTTCTCCTAGTCTTCTGTTGATACTTTAAATGGTGTTTTTTATTGCAGCTATATCGCTCTTCATTTCCTCTTGGGTCTTACTTAAGTTTTTAATTTTTTCATCTGTTTCTTCTTGCTTCTTGCATATGTTATTGATTTTTAAATCTGTTTCTTCTAGCTTCTTGCAAATGTTATTGATTTTTTCATCTGTTTCTTCTTGCTTCTTGCATAAGTTGTTGATTTTTTCCTCCATCCGGTTTATGCACTCTAGGACGCTTATTATGAATTCTTTTTCTGTCCTGTTGCATGTCTCTGTATCACTTAGCTGCTTTTCTGGTGAGTCCTCATTTTCTTTCCTTTGGGGGTTTCTTTGTCTACCCATGTTTGATCTCACTGACATATCTAGATGTTGAGTCGTTCGGTGGCTGCTCCCTGGGTGGCAGTGACTCCTGGCCTGTGGTTGCTCCTCTAGCGGTTGCGGTAGCAGCTGCTCCTCAGTAGGCAGCAGCTCCTCTGGTGGGTGCTGTTCACAGCTGTGGTGGCTCTTATGGCTGGTGGGGGGAGGCTTCACGTACAGCTGCTCTTCCTCAGACAGAGGGTGTGGTGCTCAGGAGGCTGCTGTTGCTTGGATCTGCTGCGTTGATTTAAAGGCACAAAATACAACACAACAAGGCACCATGTACCAGGCACTAAACACAAATATATTCACTATATTAATAACCCTAAATAAAGGTGACCACCCGACTTAAGAGAATTAGGGGATACGGAAGAAAGAAGAGAAAAAGATAAAAGAGGAAAAAGAAAAGAAGAGAAAAGTAGGGGGGCAAAGGAATGCAAAAATGAAATTGGGAAAAAGGAGGGGGGGAAAAAGAGAAAACAAGAGCGAAAAGAGAGAATGAAGTACAAGAGCGGAAGAGACTATTTATATGAGGAGAATACTCCTATAGAACCGCCACTAATCCCAACAAATTCCAGCAACAGCTCCCTGGAGATGAATGCAAACTAGAAACAACCAATAATATCAAGAGAGGCAAGGGAAATCAGAAGCACAAAAATAACTGGGGGGAGGTGAGGGAGGGGAAAAGCCAGCAGAAAAAAATAAAAAGAAAAAGTTAAACAGCCTCACAACCAGTCCTAAAACACACACACACACACACACACACACACACACACACACACACACACACAAACACAGACACAAAAAAAGCAAATAAACAAACCACAACAACAAAAAAAAACCATATACTCCACAATCAAGTAAACAGCAACAAAACAATAGAACAGGCGTGGGCAAACTTTTTGACTCGAGGGCCACAATGGGTTGTTAAACTGGACAGGAGGGCCGGAACAAAAGCATGGATGGAGTCTTTGTGTGAACTAATATAAATTCAAAGTAAGCATCATTACATAAAAGGGTAAGGTCTTTTTTTTTTTTTAGTTTTATTCATTTCAAATTTGCCTGATCCGGCCCGCGGGCCATAGTTTGCCCACGGCTTCAATAGAAAGATAAAAGAAGAAAAAAAAAATTGGATAGTGAAGAAAGATAAGGGATATGTGTATATGTATTTAGAGTATTGGATTGGAAATAAGACATATAAGTAAGGTGAAATTTTGACAGGAGGTAAACAGAGGAATAGAGAAAATCTAAAGCAGGAATAGGTTAAGAGAAACAGGACATCAAAAGGGGAAAACTGAGGGAGAGGGTTTTAGAATAGAGGTAAAATTGAGGTAGGGAAAATTGATGCTAAAAGAACAATGAAAATAGAATGGAGAACACTAATCCCAAAATAAAATAAAGAGAAAATAAAATCGCACTTTAAGTAATGGTAAAATGGTAGCAGTAATACTACTGGTTAAAAATGAAAATGTAGTAATTAAAAGGGTAAAATCAGGTGATGGAAAAAGAAGAAAAAAATTGGTTTCTTAGTTAAAAGGTGAAAAAAGAAAAAAAAATTGCATTAGTGACGGTCCTTTGGTTCTTCTACTAGTCAGTCTGGCTGGCCTTAGTCCTGCCAGGTATTCAGAAGAGTGTTGAATTTCCCTGCGATACACTGTTCCTCCGTGTTGTTAACCACAGTCCTGATTTTAAAGCAGGCCTTATTTGTGTCCCAGACTGCCTTAATTTGTGTTTAACTAAGAGTCTGTTTGTGGCTCAGCCTCTGGGTGGCAGTGTTTTTGGGTTGGCCTCTGAGGCTATTAGGCTTCTCTATCTAGTAGCAAGGGTTTATTTTCTCTATTGCACTTAAAACTGGTTTGGGGAGGTCAACTGTCCAGAGCTGGTTCTTTAATCGTTACCCTGCTCTGTGTTGTTGCTGGGATTGAAAATCCCTCTATAGGCCAGACCCTGTTAACTCCCAGGGACTGATCAGATTATTTTAATCCTTGATCTAGTTCAGGTGGAATCTGGGTGTGGCTGTGCTCCTTGCCTGGGGGCTAGGTAGAGGAGTCCCACCCTCCAGAGAGAATGGCTGCCCCGATCCTGGGCCCAAGGGTGTCTCAGCACTCAATTCACTGCCACCTCTCCCTGCCCCCCCTCTCTCCTCAGTCTCTCCCCAGATTCCACTCGTCCGCACCTTCTCCCTCTCTTCAGCACAGGTGAGTGTCTGTATCCAAAATGTCTTATGAACAAGATCCAGTGAAAACAAACAAACATATGCCGGCCGCGGAAACAGGGAAGGCTGAGTTTCTGTAAGCTCTTCTCTTACCGGCACTGCATGGTCTGGTCAGCTCTTCAGGCTGCCCCCTTTAGGCTCAGTCCTCCGTGATCACAGAACCCAGATCTCAAATCCCCCAGTGCCAGGAATCCTGCGGATCTCCTTTCCCCAGTCAGGGGCTGTGCCTGTCCCAAGGGACTCAGCTGTCTACCACGAGGTCTCCCTCTGACCCTCTGGGCTAGGAGGTCTGGCATACTTTCCTGCCCAGGTCCCTGTTTTTTTTTTTTTTTTTTTTTTTTTTTTTTTTACCTTTCCAGGGGAGTTCTGCCCTTCCCGGCTGCAAACCGTCTCACCACCTGAGTAATTTCACCAATTCCGGGTGGGTGTTATTAGTTTCAGCTGCTTACTCCATTTGCTCCGGGACAGGACCTAGGATGCGTCTGCCTATATCGCTGCCATATTGTCTTCTCTCGAAAAGTATTATTAAGTTACCAGACTGGTCTTTCTTTCTTTTTTTTTCTTCTGGGATTTATTTACCTTTTATAATTCAAAATTTGTAGCCTTGAGTGGAGCTCAGAGCTGGCCAGGGTAGGTGGGAAGCTTGGCTTCCTCCATTGCCATTGGCAACCCAAGCCTCCTGCTCACTCCAGCTCAGTGGCCATGGCTGGCTTAAAGCAAGAATCTGGGGTTTATTTATCTTCTATAATTGAAACTTTGTTGCCTTGAGTGGAGCTCAGTGCCGGCCATGGCAGGCGGGAAGCTTGGCTTCCTCCATCACTGGGGCATTCAAGCCTCCTGCTTGCTCCAGCTCTGTGGCTGCCAGCCGCCATCTTGGTTGGGTTAATTTGCATATAGTCTCTCTGATTGGCTGGTGGGCGTGGCTTAAGGCATAGTGATGGTATGGTCAATTTGCATGTTTGTATTTTATTCGTGTAGATAGATGGCTAGGAGTTGGACTCCGTTTAATGTTTGTTGTAGCTACAGGTGCCAAAGGCTTCAAATTCCTGTAGTATACAGTTTTTACCTCCTCACTTGCCTTTGGGCTTCTCTAAGTACTCTGTCTCAGAGAGAGTCTGCATCTTTCTGCTCTTTCAGCCAAAATCCGATTTTATTTTATTCCAGCCCTGTTAGTAGGATAGTAAGGGGTTTGGGAGGGAAGCATTCTATAATCTTATGATGAAATCTAAGTCTTTTAAATGGGCTTGTGTTCCCAGACTGTGACTTTCAAAAGTATTCCTCAGCTTTATTTTCTCCTATTGAGGTGCAAAAGGAAGGCTAGAGGGGAATGGAGTAGGAGAAATACCCTTCCTCAAAGTGGGATATGACTCTGGTAAAGTCATTCACCCCTGGAGAGTATGTTTTGTCATAAAGAATTCTATGGTCACATTTCACAATGGTTACCCTTCCCCTCTCATTGTCAGAGCTATCAGGGGATCTTTTTCAGTTCTTCTCCATGAGAACCTGGTAAGGTTCTTGGAGGTAAATCTCAAAAAAATATAAGCCCCCCACAAGCTGCATCACTCAGGAATTTCTCCCTCTCATCTTAGTCCACACTTGGCCTATAGAAATTCCTCAAAATAACCATTTGTAACCATTTGAGTGTTTTTACCAATTTATGGCTCTCTCTGCTTTTGGTACAGGTAAACAAACCTTGGATGTGACTCTCAGGAGTCACCTATTTCTCCAGATTTTGGGGATGGTGGTTTCTCCTGCAGCCTCAATTTTCTAATGGGTCCAAGAAAAGTTCACTCATTTTCAGTTTAGCTTTTTTTTTGTCATTAGGCTGAGAGTGACAACTTCCAAGCTCCATACATGTTTAAGCTGAAAGTGTAAATCTGACAGTACACTATCTTAACTTTTAATATTATTTTTGGGTGCTGTGGGAACCATGCCAGGTCCCCAATAGTCAAGGCCAATAGGAGCACAAAGGACTTGTTATCATACACCAGAATAGCCACGGCCACTCTGGGCATGTGCCTAAATGGGATGTTCAAGGACTCTGAGCCTGAGAATCCTAATCTGGCCAAGATACCATGAGCAGCTGCAAGGCCACAGCACTCATGGTACACCGTGCCCATCAGTAGCCAATATGATTTATGTAACTATTGGCATGAAGCCTTGTCTAAATAGTGTAAAAGTAGGTTATTGACCAGCTAGTCAGCTGGAGTGTATAAAGAAGTTTGCTAGAGAGAGAGAGAGCAGCTGGGTAGGAGAGACAGGAGAGTTTAGAGGTGAGTTTAGAGGCAGCATGCGGGTGTATAGGGTGTTCAGATACTAACTGTGGTACAGAGATTAATGTTACTACATGAGAAAGATATGTATTCACCAGCCGGTATCTGGCTGCTTGCTTATGTGGACTTTGCTGTAAAGAATTGTCTTGTCTAGCCCTAGCTGGTTTGGCTCAGTAGATAGAGTGTCAGCCTGCGGACTGAAAGGTCCCGGGTTCAATTACGGTCAAGGGCACAAGCCTGGGTTGCAGGCTCCATCCCCAGTAGGGGTCGTGCAGGAGGCAGCCAATCAATGATTCTCTTTCATCAGTGATGTTTCTAACTCTTTCCCTCTCCCTTCCTTTCTGAAATCAATAAAAAATGTTTAAAAAAAGCATTTCCTTGTCTGATGGTTATGTGGCCACTGGCTTCTGCAATAAAGACTCATGCTTATACACCCACAACCTCTCATGACTTTTCCATCTGCCCTGCCACCGAGAATTGACCTGTGTCTACGTGAGCATAAGATAGACGAGGACTTGGACTAAGTTCCCAGGCGTTAGTACAGTGGGCAAGGTTCAAGAAGCGACCAGCCCTGGCATAGCCATAAAGAATTTAGAATACATGGACTCAGAACAACTCAGAGTACCAAGGCTCGTGTAGGGCTCTGGCTGTGCTCTGACAAGTGCCATATAGAATTTGATGGTAATTGCAAATGAGTTCTTTTTTATTTCAAACCCAGATCTGGCTAAAATGATACTTTACTCCAATACTAGTAACCTTGGGATCTTCTGGCAAGCTGTTCATATAAATACCTGGGTGCTACGCAGGGTCTACCATCTGAAAATCATGCTACATAGATGGGAACCCTTTAGGTCAAAGAATAGGGCTGACTCTACTACAACTACTCAACACATTCCTAGCCTATTTCTGAGTATATCAAATAAATTTGAATTTATTTGCTAAGTGAATGAATTTTCAGTGATATCAGGGTGGACTCATGGTCTCTTAGAAATTTGAGTATATAGAGATGGAGAAAAGGACCAAAAAAAAAAAAACCCCAATGGGCATTCAGAATTTAGGGCCATAAAAATCAGTGGAGTCAAGAAAGGTATATTCTGGAAACTACCCAGACACCAAGAAATTGACTAGCCAAGACTTCCATGGAGCGAGTAATGGTGGCAACAGGGTAATGTCATAGTTACCAGAATGATCTTAGATCCTGCAATTTGGGCTAAGATTGTGGACTTAGCCATGTGACCTAGAGTTGGGGAAAATCTCAGTCCCCAAAGCATCCATGATGTTTCTGTTTCCTTGGAATAAGGAGCCTGTGTTATTACCACAATCCACTGTTGACTTGTATGAGTTCACTATCCTGGACTCATTCATTCAATATTCCCTTCACAGCCATATGCCCTTAGCACTGTTGGTTTCTCTTTCCATGTCTAGCAAACGATCCAAATCTATTTCCACTAACCTGTTTCTTGTACTCTTAGAGTGAGATATTTCTACTAAAGAGAACTTGTCAGTGCTAATTAGGGAGGAAATCCTATGTAGCAATGTGTAGCTTTAAAAGCCAGGAAAATTCCCCATGGAGGTTCTGTGGAACACTTTGGATACACTGACAAGTTAATAAAAAGTTTGATTCATTGGCACTTTTTAACACACTGGCATAAAAGGTACCACTGGAATTTCTAGGGGAAAATTGTTTCATTGAACTGTGTAAACAGCTATGATTGCTCTTAAATCTCCTCTGCTTCATGGATTCTGAAGTGACACATCAAAGAACAACTCATAAGGGAGTTGAGTTCCCCCTTATGTCCCACACTTGACAACAGCTTCTTTGTGACATTTGGGAGAGTCATTATTAGAGAAACTCACTCATCCAGAGAAAGCAGGCTGAGTGTTTTGTTTTATTCTTTCCAAACCTATATTCACAGAGAGCTAACTTGGAGAGCGGGAAAGAGGAGAGAGGAAGAGAGAATGAGCCACACTGACACAGATGGATGTGTATATGCTCTGGGTGGGGGCAGAGTCAGGAGAACATTTGGTAGTCACAGATTGGAGGACACCAGGCATCAATTGATGTTGTTTGTTTCAGATGTGTGAAGTATCACTGGGTTTACAAAAAGTTCTCTTTTCTCTCTTATCACTGTCAGGAAAATAATAGAAAGCTATCACTGTCTGCCTAAGACTTGGCAATATTATAACAAGGTGCTTAATAAATCAGGCACATGATAGAGAAACAATTAATGATGAGTCTGTACATTGTTACATAGTGCAAGATGAGAGTAAAGTTATTATTAGTGAGGTGACACAGGAGCTCAATATGCATAGTAACTACTAGGGTTAGCAAGTCAATCTGAAAAAAAAAGCTATTCAAACTTCTAAGTGGCTTATGTCCACTCATATTTATGACTACCATCTACAGACATTTCAAATAATACCATCTATGTAATTTAAGAGAAGCCATTTAGTGAAGTGTAAGCATTTATGCTCATGTTCATGACGAAAAATATATATAGTCAGACTTATCATGGTCATGGATTTCAATAAATGACTCAAGAAAATAAACAATGTGGTAGATTGATAGCAAAAATGGTTCAAATTATTTTCTTCCTATATCTATGACCATTGCCTTGTGATATTTCAGCTCTTCCCACCAAGAGGTGGAGTCTCTTCCCCCACCTTTTAAATGCTGAGCAACCTTGTGACTTGCTTTGGCTAATGCAATGAGGAAGAAGTGATATTGCTCTAATTCCAAGACTAGATAGCAAGAAACCTTGCACACTTCTGCTTTTTCTCATGGACTCTTTCCTCTGTATAATAATGAGTTCAGACTAACCTGATGGAAGATGAAATACCATGAGGAACAGAGCCTAATCATCTCAGCTGAGACCATGCTAGACTGTCAGTAGTCAGCTGATTTGCCAGCTGAACAAAAATGTGTGAAAGAACCAAGCTGAAATATACTGAGCCCAGCTCAAATAATCAAACCCCAGATTACTCAGCCAATTAATAGACTTCCCAAAAATATAGATAATTATTGTTTTAAGGTATTATATTTAGCAATAGCTAACTGACACAGTCCATGACTAATTTCTGTTGGACCTGCTGTCTGATTTTCCTTGGAGTCATCCTGATTTCGTTCAGGTTTTAAACAAGTGCAATAGGGTGAAGAATTCATCTTATATAAGAACTGCTGTTTGAAATTTTAACCCTGCTATTCTGGATTCTGTCTTAAGTAATAAGGAAAATAAGACTTCTCCCATTCCAGAGAGGCTGTAAACTATGCCCCAGACAGAGTTGTCAGTGCTGACACCAGGCCAGGCATTGAGATATGGTCTCATGGCCACTTCCCAGCACACAGGCCTTCTTTCTCAGAAGGCCTGGAAGTCTCATTCCAAATTTGGAAGACAAAAGGCGGGAAAAAGTATAAATAGAGGAGTTTCCTCCATGTTGTGGGGCCCAGAATTTGAAAGACACATTTTTCTCTGGGCTTGCACAGAATTTAATAATACAATGTAACTCCCTTTCTCTAAGCGTGGCTTGGTTTTTCTCCAGTCTTCTGCAACATTAATGGTTCCCTGACTGAGAAGAAGGCCAAACATGCTGGCCTTTTGGCCTCTGGTGAGTGGACCCTGGGTTTGGGGCCCCGGGGAAGCTGGACAGGCCTCTGGGAGGCACTGTTCTGCTGATTTAGCAGAATTGAACCGGGGGACTCTGGGCACTCCCGGACCTCAGCCCAGGACCCGGCCGGCATCTGGAGAGAATGGATGGACACTTCTGGACTTGTTGACACAATTGGTAAGGTAAGGACCCCTATCAGTCAGGCCCACTCCAAGTGAGTGGAAGGGGAGCTTGATCACCTCCCCAGAAGTCAACGACTTCCTCAGGCAAATTAATCAGGAATCAGTTGGACTGTTTAAACTCTGGGTAAATATCTGGTAGAAGTCAATAACTCAGACTGTCTGGTGTATGAATGTAAGTGTGAGAGTCTGTGTGAAGCGAAAGCTACTTTTTGCTGTCTGGCTATACACATGAGAGTATTTGTTATCTCTGTTGTTTAATTTGTTTAATGATAGAGCAAACCCCGCTTTAGGGGGAAGACAGTAGAGAACTTTTAATTGCTTCCCTGATGTGTAATTTTGCTGTGTTAGGTTAAAATTTTGGAATTATAGGGTTAATTTAAAGGTATAAAATTTGCGAATGTTGCAACCCAGAGAATTTTAAACAAAGGCTTGTTAGGTTAAGATTAGTACATTTTCTCATGGCCTGTATAAGGTGAGGGAGAGGGACTGTTGAATTTTTATCATGTGGTTCCGAGACCTGCGACCTGCCTGCCCTTCCTGATAGATTTACAGTGGGTCTCTGTTGGGGACAGCATCTGCTCTGACTGGGGTAGGAAGAGAGCCGAAAACTGCTCTGGAGCAGGTGTGAGATGAGGTGGTAGCAGTAGGATTCACTAGATTCACTAGGGTAGTAGGCTCTCAGCCTGCTGAGATGGAGGAGCCCTAGGCTGGGGGAAAGGGGTAGGTCAGAGAGATCAAACGTGGTAAAGGAGGAGAAGGATTTGAGTCTCTGGGGCTTGAAGAAGGAAAAATCTAGGAGGAAGCTAAGGACAGAGTAAATGGTTAATGCAGAAAATGGGGGGGGGGCGGGGGCGTCCGCAGGGAGAGCAGGGAGAGATAGTTTTTGTTGATTTTTACTTATCTGAACTATGCTGACTCAAGGCCGCAAGCTGCTACTAAGCACAACAAGGTTTTCTCTGCCCCGTTTCGTTCTCTTTAACTCTTCCAATACTAAATTAGACTGATACAATATAATTGAAATTACGTAAGGAAACAGTTCTTACCTGCTCTTAGTAATCTAAGAAATACTGGCTGTTTAATTTATAGTAATCATTAAAGGATTGAGGTTTCTAAGAATAAGGAATTACTGAGTAGAAGGTCTGAGGCATGGTTATGCATTTTTAAAGAACATAGAAAGAAGGTTTGAAGGCTAATTTAGAAGTGTAAAATTTATAAAAGCTGTGTATGTAATAAGAAGGAGAAGAGAAATGTTAAAAGGAAATTAATTAAATAATACAGGCCAGTAAGCCAGGAAGAGTAAATAATTTACATTCTGCCTCCCTAAACAGAAGGTAATTAGTTATGCCAAAGTACTTGGGGCGGGGGGGATGATAAAAGAAATCCAAACAGTTACTTTTTTGTTATAACTCTAGAGAGTCCATAAGAAGGACTGGCAAGGAAAATCAGAAGATCTTAAGCCAGGTCAGTAGCTTTTTCTCCTTATGTAATTCCTCCAAAATTTGGCAATACTTAATAAATCATGGCAATATATTTCTTTGTATAAATTCAATAAGACTGGTTTCCAATAGTGGTTTTATAGAATGAAAACTTTGACTGGAGTATCATGTTTTAAAGAGCCCTGTCTGAGCTCTGAAGAATTGAAGCCAATAAGAGTGCCATGGAGAAAGCCTGGTATCTTGCTTGGTAGCCCTGAAAATAGCTGGCGCTGGAGCGTCAGGCCCATGCCCTACCATCACTAGTGGTTGGTCAGAGTAGAAGGGGAGCAATAAGGGCACCTCTGCATCCCTGCATCCCTGCAGAACCCCCATGCACTCTGGGCCGCAACGAGTAGGAGGGCTACTGAGATGGGCCTTGAAACCTAGGACATGGCCCCTGGCAGAGCCACTGCAGGTGAGGAATTCACCTAACGCAGCAGATACTGCAGGCAGGCCTGATGGCAGCTGGATGGCTTGGCTTCCTGGCTCTATGGGGCACATTAAGATTCAATCATGAAATTCCAGCAAAGGTAGTCAATTACCATTCTTGTTGTGTTTATGCAAACAATCAGGCCAAATTAAATACAATAGATAAATTGGTGTTGATTTGGTTCTTTAAATAAACAGAGGGGTAATTTTAAGGAGAAAAACTATTTCAATAGAGGTTATTAAAACTGAAATGTTTTCTTTCCCTCCCACCAGACCATTTGTTACAGTTTGTCTCTGCCAGGTCACAAGCCCACCTCTTTCTATGCCCAGGCCTCATCATCCCTCTGACAGACAGCAAGGATCTCTTGGCTCTGAGAAAAACTTCTGACCCGCCCCAGCACGAAGCAGCTACAGAAGACACCCAGCATCCCCTTTCTCTGAAAAAATTCAGAGCCAGGATCCTTGAGGTAATATATTAGGCAGTTAGACAGACATGAACAGAGCAAGGACGATGGGCCAACTGGCACTACCAGATGTAACTAAGTCTTTCCACCTCTACATATATGAGACAAGGGGACTCCCCAGAATCAAGAGGGAACTAGGCTGCAGATGAAGCAGCCCGTGAGGCTGCCCTAAAACCAGTGGGGCCCTTTCAGATTCTCGTGACTCTTCCAGACCCTGACCTACCCATCTCACCAGCTTACATGGAAACCCAATCTAGGAAAGCTGAAATCCATAACTAATCTTTACTCAAGTTCTTACAGGCTTTACAGTCTACCCAGAAAGCAGACCAGAAGCACTTCCAAGATGATCTGCTTGTATCCAGTTCATCCCTTCCAACCTGGTGACTCTGTTTGGGTAAAAAAATTTGCCACCCAAAGACTGACTCCTACCTGGAAAGGATCACCCCCACGGCAGTCAAGGTCTACGGGATCCTGACGTGTCTTCATCACACCCGGCTTAAGACAGCCCTGGCAAAATAGAGTCCAGGATTCTTCGGACCCTCTAAAGATTACTCCTGGCCCTCATTCCAGGCCCTTATCTTATAAACAGGCCCACTGACTTTATTCAGCAAAGAATTAACTCTATCAAGCTTATAATCCTCAGGGGTCAATATAACTCTCTCCCCAACAATGACCCAAATGAGTCAATGATTTGACTCATGTACATAAAATCAGTGGGGAATGAAGCATCCATCTTATATAAGAACTGCTGTTTGAAATTTTAACCCTTCTATTCTGGCTTCTGTCTTAAATAATAAGGAAAATAAGACTTCTCCCATTCCAAAGAGGCCGTAAACTATGCCCCAGACAGAGTTGTCAGTGCTGACACCAGGCCAGGCCTTGAGATATGGTCTCATGGCCACTTCCCAGCACACAGGCCTTCTTTCTCAGAAGGCCTGGAAGTCTCATTCCAAATTTGGGAGACAAAGGACTGGAAAAAGTATAAATAGAGGAGTTTCCTCCATGTTGTGGGGCCCAGAATTTGAAAGACACATTTTTCTCTGGGCCTGCACAGAATTTAATAATAAAATGTAACTCCCTTTCTCTAAGCGTGGCTTGGTTTTTCTCTGGTCTTCTGCAATAGGGCTTATTTTAATTACTGATGTAATATACAGAAAATTATATTTTTTTCTTTATTTAAAACACTAACATTTTTCCTAGTTATCCTGAGAAATGTCTATACCAATATGAAAGATTCTTTCCAGTCTGACTTTTTAAACCTTCTAAATTCTAAGCACCTTCACCCTCATGCTCTTCAGCAACCATCTTTCATTGATTAATTGCTTCCAAAAATTTTAACATTTAACATCCACTAACCTCCTCTCATTTCTCACCACATCTGATTTTCAAGCTTATTGAAAGTTTCTATCTTTGGTTCCTCTATTTCCTTGCAGTGGGTCAGCTCACTCTTAATCTCATTTCTGTGGCAGACACTAAATTTGCCTACTTGATTTCTAATATCAAAACCCTCTTCCTGAGCCTCCCTGTATAATAGAGGTTAGAAAATTAAGATCTGGAAATTTTGGTATTTTTTTGCAATAAGGGTTGCAATGGGACACAGTTATGTTCAACAATATTATGGAAGGCTTTCCTTCCCAAAGAGAGCCTCATTAAGAGAAAGCCCTTAACTCCTTCGTCCTCTTTTGTGACTGGAACTCAGGTGTGATAATACACTTGTTAAACAGTTATATTACAAAAAGATCAAAGCCATGTGGCAAGAATGAAGAAAAATAATGATGTATTGATTTTAAATTATGATATTGTAGAGTTACAACATGACCCTAGATTCCTTCTTCAGGATTTTTGCTCTATGAAAAAAAAATAACCTCTTACATATTTAACTTGTTACATATGTGTTTTCTATTGTTCATGGCTGCATTGAGCAGTGTACTGGTATAACTTCTGTCCCTAATTGGTACTTATGTATTTGATATATCTTGCCTTCTATCACACTAAATTGTGACATTCCAAAGTAGACTCCTTCCAACTTCCCACCTTTTCCTAGACCTTAATTATGAAACCTATCTAGAGAAATCATACAATCATGTATTCTTACCACTATAAACTTATCTTCAGCTTTAGTTGTTAAAATATCCTGAGCTTTGCTCAATACTGGAGTAAGTATTCCCTCTATTCATCTAATGGCAGCAATTATTTTTATCATTCTTCTCACTCTTTGCAATGTGACTTTTTAAGTTACCTGATGAATATTCTTTTGTATTTTATACAGAGGCCATAATATAGGAACTCCCTATTTCACTTTTATTTCTCCTCTACCTTATTTTCTGGAAACTTATCTTTATCTATTCCAACCCTTATTTTTATCTTCCCAGTTCAGTGGAGTAGTACTCTTTCATCTAGTCAAGGCATTTTCCTCTTCTTTTGCCCTAGTGGTCATCTCCTTCCACTTCCTCTGGGTTCATTCTGCATAAGTCATTCCCCTTTCTTCTGTATTTTTAACCACTTGTTTTTGCTGTTTCTTTATTCTAAGTATATGAAGGTACTCATATCTCTACCATCTTCAGATAACTCACTTTATCTATATCTTTCAAGCTATTATCCTCTATTTCTCCACACCACATTCATAGTGTATTTCCATAAATTGGTAGATGGCACTATCCTTACATTCTTCAAATCCTCTGCAGTTGTGTTCTAAACCCATCACTTCATTGAAATTACTCTGATTAAGGTAAACAGAAACCTTCTAATTCTATAATTCAATGCACTACTTTCAATTCTTATTTTCTTTCTCTGGAATTTCACACCACTGATCACTCACCTTGAAATTCTATGTATTAGTCAGCTATTACTGCATAACAAACCAACAGAAAACTCTGACTTAAAAAAATCATTGATTATTTTAACACAAGTCTTTGAGTCATGTGGAGATTGGTTAAGTTAGGCTGGGCTCAGATGAATGTTGTTAATCCTTGTCATGGTAGAGATGCAAGAATATAAGCCCAATTGTACAAGCTGCTTTTCAAATCTCTGTGTCATATCTGCTAACACTCCATTGACTAAAGCATGCCATGTGATCAAACCTAGCGTCAGAGTAGGAAGGCACTGAAAATGTACATAGTAATAGGAGTAGTCACAGAGAAGGGTGGAAAATTAATGTCATTAATGCAATTTACCTATGCTATTACTTGGTTTTTATTTCTATAATTGGTCTTTATCTGTATTTTTTGGGACTCCTCTGCTGCCCAGCCCTTGGACATGAGTGTTTCCTAATATTTCAATGTTTGTGCTCTTCCCCTCCCCCTCACTCTGAGTACACCATACCCCACGCTTGTGGTGATCTAACTATGCTCTTTATATAAGGGCTCCCAAGTTTATATCTCCACAGATAACCTTTCTCTAGTCAAGTTGAAACATTTATAATTTTTCTTCATGCCTCCATGCTTTTGAGCATGCTGTTATTTCTTCCTGGAAGTTTCACCTTCCTTAGCCCAGCTAATTTCTACCCTTATTTGAGGATCAGCTCAGCTAAAGCATCACTTTCCTTTTCTCCCTTATCCTTCAAAGTCCAGGCTAGTGCTATAACATAGTATGTCATATCAACAAACATATCCTACATAATAAAGAGGTAATACGCAAATTGATCCCCACACCCTCATAAGATGGCTGCCTATGACCAGGCTGGTGGGGGAGGGGAGGTTAGTGAGGGATGACCAAACAACTGAACAAGCAGGCTGAGTGGAGCGACCAGGCCGGCGGGGGGTGGGGGGGGCACAAAATGTTCATTTTTGTTCATATTGAGTGTTATTTTCTGCCTGTAAAACAGTTGCTTTGTTTGAAAATTAAGCACTTTAAAGGTCTCATATGGCCTGTGAATTAATACTTATAACGTGTTTTGACTATGAAGAGAGTCATTAGCATATAAACTTGGACAGTGAATAATTTCCTCTGATAAGGCTGCAGATTTTTGATGAGTAGAATGGCTAAACTTAATGAAGCATTTTATGCTTGTAAATACCTTACTGCAGTCCTTCAAAATCATCATGGAATATCCTCCATGAGACAAGGTTTAGAAGAATCATAGAAATTAAGGGGTGGGTAAGACTTAATTGGTCTCCTTACACCCATTCTTTCCTAAAATCAGTACAAATCTGATACATACATTTATTATGTAAACAGTGTATAGTTCCCTTTAGAGTAATAAAGCACTATACAAGACAACAGAGTCAGATTATAGGCCCTGAATTAAATGGTCAGGATTTCTTTCCACTAAAAGACAGACACTAAATTAGAAACAATTTTTCCCCTTTGTGATGGAAGGAAATGAAGACATACCTGAGAACTATTGTAGGCTCAAGTTTCAGACCTTTTTGCTCATGGAGGGTCTTGCCTTCAATTTGTAAAAAATAAATAATCTATGAAGTGCAATAATGCAAAGATCAATAAAATTGTATGTGCTTATATTCTAAGTCTTGAGATTTGTTTTAAGTTTGTAATTTGTGGATGAGATGGAACAGGGATTGCTCATAACATGAGTAGAATCTGTAGTTACACAAATAGTTCAACAACTACAAACTTTGCCACAAATCACAGGAGCAGGAGAGACCAAAACACATAAAATAAGTGACTCCTTCAAACCTTAGGTAAATATATTCTTGTTGTTGTGCAATTATGTGAACAAGCAGACCATACCAGAGACATAAATGCAATTTCACTCTTAGTTACATTAACGAGCATAGGAAAAAGAGAAAAGGACATAAGATAGATGTGTCACATAGAATCTATGAGTCTGGAGGAAAGGGATCAATGTATATAGAAGTCTTTTACTCTTTTGGTGCCTGCTTACTTCTCCATAGTCAATGTGCTAACTGTTTTCACTTATACTCTCAAACCACCCTATATATCAAAAATCCAGGGACATACACAAGTCAGAATCATAGAATCTGATTAAAAAATACTTTGTCCTTTAGCTGTGACACCAATGCAAAGCTTGCTGTAATCCTAGTAATCCACTCTTGCTCTTGCTTCAATGTCCACATTAGGTTATAAAGGAGGCACCACGTAGAAGATGATCATCTTTGCTCTTAGATCATGTAGAAGATGATCCTCCTTGCTCTTAGATCATGTAGAAGATGATCCTCCTTGTTCCTTAGATCTTATCCTCAAAAATATTTTAGTTTCAATCTGACTTTCTGACTCTGTCTTTTTTCCTATCTCACTTCTAAATCCCTCGCCATAGTAATTCTCTGACCCCATTTAGACCTCAATTGCAATAACCCTATTGCTCTTTCACTGTTCATCACTACTTAGCTCATATAGGACCCATAATCTATCTGTACAATTCCTCCCCTGAAAATACCTTCAAATACCATGATCCTCTCTTCCTCAGTTAAAATCACCAGGGAAAATTCCAACCCCCAGTTAATTCTACTCTCCTGCACATGATTCCAAAAGCTGAATATGGCTAAAGCCCAGGACCTCTATGATTGGTTTCACTTTGGAATTACAACCACAAAGCCTAATTTAGCTGCTTGAAGTCTTACCATACATGTCATTGTTCCATCTTTAAAACCAGTGGTGGCTTTCTCAATAAGTTGGGAATGCTTAAGTTAGGATTTTTCTAATACTGGGCAGGAAATCTGTATGTAATTCCTCAATTTCTCGAGTATTCAAAGAGCATAGCCTGAATTCCCTAGTTCAGAGGAAGAGATATGTTGTTTTTGTTGATGTTGTTGTTTGTTTGTTTTTTGGTTTTTTTTAAAATGCATTTTATTGATTTTTTACAAAGAAGGGAGAGGGATAGAGAGTTAGAAACATCGATGAGAGAGAAACATCAATCAGCTGCCTCCTGCACATCTCCTACTGGGGATGTACCTGCAACCAAGGTACATGCCCTTGACCAGAATCGAACCTGGGACCTTTTAGTCCGCAGGTCGATGCTCTATCCACTGAGCCAAACTGGTTAGGGATGTTTTGTTTTTTAATAAGCCCACTTTCTCCCAAAAGAGCCTGCATGGAGAGAGGACAGGACTGAGATGATAATTTTTTTAAAATAAATTTTTATTGATTTCAGAGAGGAAGGGAGAGGGAAAGAGAGATAGAAACATCAATGATGAGAGAGAATCATTGATTGGCTGCCTCCTGCACGCCCCACACTAGGAACCAAGCCTACAACCCTGGCATGTGCCCTTGACCTGAATTGAACCTGGGACCCTTCAGTCCGCAGGCTGACCCTCTACCCACTGAGCCAAATCAGCTAGGGCTGAGAAGATAATTTTTCACAAACCCTTTGAAACCTTGCTTTTAGCTATGACAGGAAATAATTTTAATAATGCATATGTATTCTCAGCCTTCTTTTCTTCTTTTACCTCTTGAGAATCCTGGGTTGTTGGAGTGCTGATGCTAGAGCAGGGGTGGGCAAACTTTTTGACTCGAGGGCCACAATGGGTTCTTAAACTGGACCGGAGGGCCGGAACAAAAGCATGGATGGAGTGTTTGTGTGAACTAATATAAATTCAAAGTAAACATCATTACATAAAAGGGTACGGTCTTTTTTTAAATTTCAATAGTTTTATTCATTTCAAACATTTTAACAAGAAGAATGTAAACACTAATTATTATAATTTGAAACTTCAAAAAATGGAGGAATCATAGCACAATAACATACCTTATATTGAAGATGGCAAAGGCAAAATAAAATTGCCTAACAAAGGAAAGGTACAAAAGCCTTTCAAATTAAACTTAAATATAATAAAATAATTTAAAACTAAAACAAATAGAAAAGAACAAAATGTGTAAACAGTAAATTAAACATTTTCTTTAGTGAACTTCCAAATTATGCCCGGGACGTAGATGTAGATGGCAATGTAGACTGGGTTGAAAGGTTTTTGGTCTTTAAAACATCAACTTCAGTGGGAACAGTGTTGTTGGTCTCCTTTTTTAGCTAATGCATCAAAGTCTGGAGTTAGTTTTGTTGTGGTTATTCTCAGGATAGATCTGAGGTGTTCATCAGTTAAGCTGGATCTGTGAGGGGCTTTGTTGATGTTCATGATGCTAAATGTCTGCTCACAAACATAGGTTGACCCAAACAGCACCGGTATCTTCTGTGCCATCCTCCAGATGTTTGGAAAAGTGGCTTCATTAAGTGAAGCATAAAAGTCTCTTAGTTCAAGAGAGCTGAATTTCTCCTTTAGGACAAAGTCAGACTGAAGATCGATGAGTTCCAGTTGCACCTCTTCTGGTGCTGTTTCAGGGTTTTGTGACAAAGGACAGACCACCAGTTGAAGTGACTGGTCAATTTTTTCAACATCAGAAAACCGACGACAGAATTCTGCTTGCAGGTCATCCAGTGATTTGCTGTATTTCTTCACGTTTTGGATGGTCTCCTTCTGTGTAGCTAGTGTGGCAAAATGAGTGAAGACTTTGTCTGAAATTTGTCTGGAAAAGAAAATCAGCTTCGATTTAAAGGCTTTCACATTAGTGTACATGTCATGTACATACTGATCTTTTCCCTGTAGCTTCACATTTAGCTCATTCAAATGTGAAAATATATCTACAGCAAATGCAAAGTCACACAGCCAAGTCTTGTCACTCAGCTCAGTAAATTCGTCAGACTTCCCCTTTAATTTCAAAAATGCACCAATCTCTTCTTTGAGCTCCCACACTAGTTGGAAAACTTTGCCCAAACTCAACCAGCGGACACAAGAGTGGTAAAGTAAGTCATGATGATCTGCATCAGTTTCCTCCAGAAACTTAATAAACTGATGGTGCTAAAGTCCCTTTGCTCGAATGAAATTAACAAGCTTTACGACTGGATTAACAACATGATTAAGTTGTAATATAGACTTGCACAATGATTCCTGGTGAATAATACAGTGAAGAAAAATAACATCTTGGTTAGGGTTCTCCTCTTTCACTTTATCCTGAATTCTTTTTAGCAGTCCAACATTTTTTCCAGTTAAATTTGGAGATCCATCTGTCATGACATTAGCAAGTTTACTCCATGGTAGCTTCATTTTCTCGATGACAGTAGACACCCGGTCATACAAGCCCTCTCCCCGTGTTTTTCCTTTCAGTGGCTCCATGGCTAAAAACTCCTCTGTAATTTCAAAATTGTCACTAATCCCTCGGATAAAAATTAAGAGCTGAGCAGTGTCCTTTACGTCATTACTTTCATCCAATGCTAGTGAATAAAACTTAAAGAACTCTGCCTTACTATTTAACTTGCTGGCCAAGTCTTCATCAATCAGTTCCACTCGATGAGTCACTGTCCTGCGCGATAAGCTGAGTTTTTCAAACTTGCCTTTGCTCTCTGGACACAAGAGACCTGCTGTCTCTATCATACATTCTTTCAAAAACTCGCCTTCAGAGAGAGGTTTGCTAGCTTTTGCTAATTTGAATGATAGCATAAAAACTTGCTTTGGTAGTTGTCTCTTGAATTGCAGTTTGTCTGTGAAAGACATTTTGCTGAGCCTGTAATTTAGCCATCAACCTCTGTGTAGTAGACTCCCGTTCTTGAGGTGACTGCTTGCTAGCATAGTTGCCATGCTTTGTGGCAAAGTGACAGCTGAGATTGTACTCTTTGAAGACTGCAAGTGTTTCCTGGCATATTAGACATACCGGCATTGATCGGACTTTGGTGAAAAAATATTTTGTTGTCCACTCCTTCTTAAACACTCGGCATTCACTGTCCACTTTCCTTTTCTTTGGTCCACTCATGTTTAATATTGGGCTAAAACCAACAGTACCATTCTCTTATTAAATTCTTTACTAAAATAAGACAGTAAAGTATAAAAACAAGTGATTAAATTTGCTCTACTATAACAGTTTTGGTCTTCTAAAAATATATATATATATATAATAAAATCATCTGAAAAGTTCAGACATGGGACAGAGGTACACCCTGACCATAGAGAACAACCCCTTTCCTCCATAGGAAACCTGTGTATCTTTCACACAGGTCCTTTGTTTATGGTAACACACATAGCTGCATATTGCTGTGTCTTCCAGACACACTTATATGGGAGGTGCTAGGGCAGTGTAAAACATGGGTAACCAGTAGTTACCACTAGCACTTCCGTTACTGGCAAAAACCAGCCACAGTGCACATAGTGTGAAAGAGCCCATTATCAATGTCAGATTGCATCCACTGGACTCTATAAAAACAACCAAGTGCCACTTTTAAATGCCCATAGCAACAGTTTTTCTTATTAAAAGCTGGAAATGGCAGGATATTTATATAAATACCCCTACTGTGACAGCCTGGCAGAGCATTACAAAGGAGAAAACCCAGCATCTGGTGATGTCCATAAGTACAAGACTTCAGGCAGTCATTACCAGGAAAGGGTTTCATCCAAGTATTAGATATGAACATTTGATTTTCAGTTTTTCATTTGTCCAATTACTTCTGAAACCCTGAAATTAAGCGATTTTGTAATAAAATCTTTAGTTCATCACATTTCTATACAATCTTTTTGTTCAACCCACTGAATTAGAGTTCGTTCACACTAGTCGTGCTGACGTTGCAGTGTGGTGTAGTACTGCAATGCAGCGCAGGTAGGGTTAATGCAGGGTACACAGGTTTCCATCATGTTTGCATTGATGCTAATGTGCAGTGGTGTATGTTAACAGAAATGCCCTGTAACACGCATTTTTACAGCTGAAAGTCTTTGTTGTTTCATTAACAAGTCATTGTGATGTACAGAATGTGGGAACAGGAAAAAATTGTGTTTGAGTAGAGCTCTTAATCTTACCTCAGAAAGGCTCTGATACTGTGCTCTCCAGGGGCGTGTCTCCCTACATCACCACGATAACGTGTCTACGCATTCCCAGGGTGATGTTGGGAGACGCATCCGTGGGCATTTCAAGGAGCCTCTGGAAGATTGAGAGGTTGTTCCTTCTACTGAATGAACTCAGAAGAAGGAGCTGCGGCCGTGTTTCCCGACGTTGCCATGTTAACACTGCTGCTGGTGAAGGAGCGGAGGGGAGAGCAAGAGAACCCTCCGCTCTTTCGGCTCTACGGGCCAGATAGAACAGCCGAACGGGCCGATTCCGGCCCGCGGGCCGTAGTTTGCCCACGGCTGTGCTAGAGTATTAAGTGGAGAGAATTAGAGAAAGAGAAAATGCCAAGTTGATTACATATGAAAGGGTATAGCCCTACCCCCAGAAGATGAGAATACTCTGGAAAGGCTGAAGAGCTATGAAAGAGGCACTGGGGAGATTTATGAGAGAGGAGAGAGACTAGGAGAAGCTACCATAAATGAATGAGCAGAGTGATGCCTAAGAGAGGACTTTGGAGATTCTTGCTGCATGGTGAGGTATAGTTCTTCTTTACTGCTTCGTGAAGAAATGTTAGAAAAGACTTACATGGCTTTACAAGGCTTTTTAGAGTCAGATTTGTGGGTTATTTTGTGTGTGAGTTTGTGGGGGGTGGGGGGGAGAAGGAGGGGGTTGTTTGTTTTGGATATCATTCCACTACAATATGGGCCTTAAACAAGGGATAAGAGTTGTTTTTGTTGTAGTTTATTTCTAATATTATGGCCTTGTGGTCTGAGAAGATGCTTGGTATGATTTCAATCTTCTTGAATTTGGGGAGACTTTGTTTGTGACCCAATATGTGGTCTATTTTTGAAGATGTCCCATGAGCACCTGAGAAGAACGTATATTTTGTGGCTTTGGGGTGAAGTGTTCTGAAGATGTCAATTAAGTCCATATGATCTAGTGAGTCATTTAGGATTGCTGTTTCTTTGCTGAGTTTTCGTCTAGCGGATTTATCCAGTGATGTCAGTGGTGTATTAAAGTCCCCTACTATGATTGTATTGTTGTCGATCTCTCCCCTGATATCTTCCAGGAGTTTTCTTATGTATGTGGGTGCTCCTGCATTGGGTGCATATATGTTTTTCAGGGTTATATCCTCTTGTTGTATTGATCCCTTTAGTATTATGAAGTGGCCTTTCTTATCTCTTGTTATGGCCTTCACTTTGAGGTCTATTTTGTCTGATATAAGTATTGCTACCCCAGCTTTTTTTTCATTTCCATTTGCCTGAAAGATATTTTTCCATCCCTTCACTTTCAGTCTGTGTGAGTCCCTTCTAATGAGTTGGGTCTCTGGTAGACAGCAAATATATGGGTCATGTTTTTTTATCCATTCAGCCACTCGATGTCTTTTGATTGGACCATTTAGTCCATTTACGCTTAAAGTTATTATTGAAAGGTACTTGTTTGTAGCCATTTCTATTTTTTTGTGTGTGGCCGTTTTTTTTCTGGGCTTTTTAGTTCTTCTTTTTACACCAGTCCCTTTAGCATTTCTTGCATTGCTTGCTTGGTGGTGATAAACTCCCTTAGCCTTTTTTTGTCTGTGAAGCTTCTTATTTCCCCTTCAATTTTGAATGATAGCCTTGCTGGATAGAGTATTCTTGGATTCAGTCCTTTGCTTTGCATCACTTTGTAAATTTCTGTCCATTCTTTTCTGGCCTGATGTGTTTCTGTTGAGAAATCATTTGATAATCTGATGGGGGATCCTTTGTAGGTAACTTTCTGTTTCTCTCTTGCAGCCTTTAAGATTCTGTCTTTGTCTTGTACATTTGCCATCGTTATTATGACGTGTCTTGGTATGGGTCTTTTGGGGTTCATCTTGCCTGGGACTCTCTGTACTTGTGCGACTTTTTTCTTCCCCATATCTGGGAAGTTTTCTGACATTATTTCTTCCAATAGATTTTCTAATCCTTGCTGCTCTTCTTGTCCTTCTTGCAGCCCTATTATGCGTATGTTACTTCGTTTCATGTTGTCCTGAACCTCCCTTGGCTCTCCTTCTGCCTTTTAATTTTTTTCTCCAGTTGCTGTTCAGATTGAGCTTGTTTCTCTGCCTTATCTTCTAATTCACTAATTCGGTCCTCTGCTTCTTCTAGTCTGCTGTTGAAACTTTCCATGGTGTTTTTGATTGTAGCTATCTCAGTTTTCATTTCTTCCTGATTCTTGCATAGGTTGTTGATTTTCTCATCCATCCGGTGAATGAATTGTACAACCATTATTCTGAATTCTTTTTCTGTCATGTTGCATGCTTCAACTGCATTAATGTCATTTCTTGGTGACTCCTCATTGTCTTTCCTCTGGGTGTTGTTTCGTCTCTTCATTCTGATTATCTCCTGATGGTTCAAACGTCCAGTTGCTTGGGCCTGGGCCATGTGCAGTGGGAGCCTCCCACAACCCTAGTGTCACTGAAGAGCTCTGACACTAAGATGTGTGGTTTTTGTGGGTTGGTGGGAACCAGGCTCGCTCGGAGTCAATGTTGTCAGCGCTCAATGTGGCCTTGTACGCGCCCTTAGAATCAGGGACCCTGCCTGCACCATGCTGAAACAGAGAACCCCCTGAAGCGTGTTGAAAACCAGAGCTCCCTAGCGTGCGCCAGGAGTCAGAGTTCCCCAGAATCCAGTATCAGAGTCTCTGTTGCTTCGCGCGACCTTGCCTTGAGAATCAGGGTCCCTGTGTGCCCTTGCACCAGGAATTGGAGTCACTGGCTCTTAGTATGAATGCACAGGAAGTCAGGATCTCAGGCGCTGGTGAAAAGAAACATAGTCAAGTCACTGGTGCTTGGTGCTGCTGCCACCTGCCCAGAGAATCGGGGTCCCTGGGCCTGTGATACGTGGGACAAATTCCCCGTGTTCGCGCGATTGCTCCCAGCACAGGGCTCAGAAGCTGGCAGTGCGGGTAGGATCAGTTCCAAGCTGCTCGCACACTTCCAGGCTAAAGTTCCTGGAGTGCTGAGGCACCTGAAAGGGGTGGGTCTATCAGTTAGTTACTCTGGCTCTGCCCACAAGCCTGCGGGAAGGGGGGATGGGCTCTGTTACTCATGGATCTGCAGCGGGGATTTCTGAACTTTTGGTGTCCGCAGGTCTGTAGCTGTGGTCACAGGTCTCTGTCCCCAGTGGCTGCAGGGTCCTGGTATGCGTCTGAGATCAGACTGGGTGGTGCTGAGGCCAGGATCCTAGTCTCAAGCAGCTCTGTTTCCCAAGATGGTGTGGTCGCCGTGCCTGTGCTGGCTGCCCAGGAGTGTCTGCGCAGGGAGCGGGACTCCGCTGCCTAAGACTGCCTGGTTTAGCAGCCCCTTAGAAGACCTGCAGAATCTAACTGTCCCTAGCTCATACACACACAACACATGCATCCACACACTCCTCTATCACTTCCTTGTGCTCTCACACTCTCTCCCTCCCTACCTTCCTGCTGGTCGCCATTTTTTCACTTCTTCTCCAAATAGGTTTTCAATAGCTTGCTCTCTCTCTTCTTCTGGCACCCCCATAATTCGGGTGTTGGTATGCTTGAAGTTGTCCCAGAGGCTCCTTACACTATCTTCATATTTTTGGATTCTTTTTTATTTTTCTGTTCTGGTTGGGTATTTTTTGCTTCTTTGTATTTCAAATCTTTGACTTGATTCTTAGGATCCTCTAGTCTGCTATTGGATCTCTGTATAGTATTCTTTATTTCAGCCATTGTATGCTTAATTTCTAATTAGTCCTTTTTTATATCCTTGAGGCTCTCACTAAATTTCTAGGGGGTTTCTAAAAGATTCTTGAGTAACCTTATAACTGTTGTTTTGAACCATATATCCAGTAGTTTGCTTTCCTCCATGGCTTTCATTTGTGACATTTTTCTTTGTCTCTGCATTTTGGCTGCTTCCCTGTGTTGATAGAATGGCTTTGTCTGCTAGATGTCCTATAGGGCTCAGTGGCTCAGCCTCCCCAGTCACCTGAGGTGGACGCTCTTGGTGCACCGCTTTGTGGGCTGTGTGCACAGTCTTGTTGTAGTTAAGCCTTGATTGCTGTTGGTATCGCTGGGAGGAATTGACCTCCAGGCCAATTGGTTGTGAGGACCAGTTGTGTCTACAATGGGAGAACTGCTGTGCTAGAGACACCCTTATGGGGCAGGATTTGCTTCAGTGGGGCTTTGGTGCTCACTGAGTCTGCCCCCTGAGTTTGTCTCTTATGGATGTGAAGAGTTCTAATCTGGTGTGGTCTCACTTTGACCACTGGGTACACTGGCTCTTGGATCTCCAAGGAGGTGCAAAGTCAGCCACTGCCTGAGGTCATCCAGCAAGAGCTACAGAGAGATCTTCAGATTCCTCCTCTTTGTTTGGGGTTTGAAAGTACCCAGATGATGCACAGCTGTGAAGCAATGCAGGCTTCTGATGAGCCTTAGGCCTTCTTTTGGAAGCTCTGGGATTCTTTGACCCAGCTGCAGTTTGTTAGGTTAGGTTGCAAAAGGCCAGGCCATTCATATGCAAACATCTCTGCGCACAGCTTGGGTGGGGTTGTAAATTGGGTGGGGTGTGGTCTCAGGGAATCACGGGGCAGTGCAAATAGCAATGGTTGCCCTTTGGCCCTGACCCAGATAGGTCCCTGGGTCTCTGTGTCCCATGGCCCCCTGCAGGAACAATGAACGCTGCGACCACCTCTGAGAGAAAGCCGCCCTCGTGTTCTGGCCTGATGCCAGACAGTCCAGTTTCTCCCTGTATTGTTACAGAGAGCCGGAATAAGTCAAGCAATACTCAGAGAATTTGGAGTCACACTTTATTCACTGCAGTGGGCTTAGAGAAAATGAATTCAAATTCTAAGCAGAGCTACAAGCAGAACTTCCCTTTTTATTAAAGAGTCAACCCTATGTGTGCTTAGTGGTTATCTCGCTGGTGGCCTTGGTAACTACACAGTTCTATCCAATTAAAAAATACACCTGGCATGGCATTGAGAGTATGGGCATATCTAGTCTCTGGTCTACAATGTTAGACAGCTAAGTTTATCTTCCTCATTATTCAAGCAGGCTAGAGCAGGCTAGAAAGCAAAGTTATTTTTTTTTTTAAGAATAAGAGGCCGTCTAAAGAATAGCAAAGAATTCCAAACAGTAGGTTTACAAAACATGGGTTAGCCCTCTCAGTATGAGTCTGGGTCCCCAGAGACTCGCCTGGACCTGGAATTCAGAGAAGTTGGGAGTTTGTATCTCCCTCCCAATTGAAAAAGAACACAGTTGCCAGCCCCTTTCGTATGCCTCTGTACCTCCGCTCTTCTGCACCTCTGCACCTCCTATGAGTCTAGATGTGCTTTTCTCTTTCCCTCTAGTTGTCGAACTTACACTCAACCAGCCTTCCCATGGTTCTGGATGATAACTGTTTTGTCTTTTAGTTGTAGTTTTGATGTGGTTGTGTGAGACAGCAAGTTCAGGTATTTACCTATGCTGTCATCTTGGTTCCTTTCCTGATATATACATATTACAGCTGAAATAATAATAATAACATATATATATATATATATATATATACACACACACATATATATATATGTGTGTATATATATATATATATATATATATCCCAAAGGACATTTTATAAGTAGATATGTTTTAATACAAATATCTCATATTTACCTATAATAAATAAAGGCATGGTTCACTTTCTCTTTCACAAGATTCTTGGCAATACTTTGCAACTAACTGTCTTTTAGAATTACCTTTCTTTTTCTAAGCATCTGATAGATGTAGGGGAAATTAAATCTTGGACCAAGGAATGCTTGGGGAGAAAAGTAAGCATGCTAAACTTGTCCCAAATTATTCATGTCTTTGAAGAAATAAGATGTAGATAAAATATATAAAGAAACTTATGTTGTGGTTCAATTCAGCACAATACTTTAGCCCCTTAATCCACATTACACTGAGGCAAGAACTATAGGGAAACAAAGACACATCGGACAGAAATTTTTGTCTAATTGGTTAATAATGTATGAATGAATAGAAGTCAACTACGAATCTAAGAGATAAATGTAATACAAGCCATAGACCTACTAGGGATGAAGGGGGAGTTTAAGTAGAACAGTAAAGAATAGGTTGTTTTCTGGTTAGATAAATAATAACTTAATGTAAAGTACATGACATTTCAGCCAGTCACATATTAAAGCAATATCTCAGACAAATTTATTGCCAGTATTTGTCAAAGGATTTATTCAAACTTGTAGCTAGTGAAGGCAAAGAACTTTTCTGGAATAGGATTCTTTAAAAAAAATTTTGGTAATCACCATACTATTGTCTATGTCTATTAGTGTTTTTTTCTAAATCACTTAACCTTTTTTCACTCATCTCCTAAAGCCCCGCCTCCCTTCTGACAGCTGTCAAACTGTTCTTTAAATCTATGAAACTGTTTCTATTTTGTTCGTTTATATTTTTCATTATATTCCACATAAAAATGAAATTGAGGGTGGGGGGAGATAGAAAAGGATAAAGGAGGGGATAAGTGGTAATGGAAGGAGAATTGACTTTCGATGATGAATACACAATGCAATATACAGATGATGTATCAAAGAATTGTACACTTGAAATCTATGTAATTTTATTAACCAATGTCACCCCGATAAATTAAATAAAAATTTTTAAATTGCCCTGACTGGTTTGGATCACTGGATAGAGCGTCGGCCTGGGGAATGAAGAGTCCCGAGTTCGATTCCGGTCAAGGGCATGTACCTTGGTTGCAGGCACATCCCTAGTAGCGGGTGTGCAGGAGGCGGCTGATCGATGCTTCTCTCCATCCATGTTTCTAATTCTCTATCCCTTTCCCTTTCTCTTTGTAAAAAAATCAATAAAATATATTTTTAAAAATTTTTTAAATTAAAAAAAAAACATTTTTGGGGATTCCAACGATGGCGGCGATATAGGCAGACACATCCCAGGTCATGTCCCAGAGCAAATGGAGTAAGCAGTTGAAACTAATAACACCCACCCCGAATTGGCGAAATTACTCAGCTGGTGAGATGGTTTGCAGCTGGGAAGGGCAGAACTCCCCCGGAAAGGTAAAAAAAAACCCAGGGATTTGGGCAGGAAACTTTGCCAGACCTCTGAGCCCAGAGGGTCAGCGGGAGACCTCGTGGCAGACAGCTGAGTCCCTTCGGACAGGCACAGCCCCTGACTGGGGAAAGGAGATCCGCAGGATTCCTGGCACTGGGGGATTTGAGATCTGGGTTCTGTGATCACGGAGGACTGAGCCTAAAGGGGCCAGCCTGAAGAGCTGACCAGACCATGCAGTGCCAGTAAGAGAAGAGCTTACAAAAACTCAGCCTTCTTTGTTTTCACAGCCGGCGTTTGATTGTTTGTTTGTTTTCACTGGATCTTGTTCATAAGACATTTTGGATACAGACAATCACCTGTGCTGAAGAGAGGGAGAAGGTGAGGACGAGTGGAATCTGGGGAGAGACTGAGGAGAGAGGGGGGGCAGGGAGAGGTGGCAGCGAATTGAGTGCTGAGACACCCCTGGGCCCAGGATCGGGGCAGCCATTCTCTCTGGAGGGTGGGACTCCTCCACCTAGCCCCCAGGCAAGGAGCATAGCCACACCCAGATTCCACCTGAACTAGATCACGGATTAAAATAATCTGATCAGTCCCTGGGAGTTAACAGGGGCTGGTCTATAGAGGGATTTTCAATCCCAGCAACAACACAGAGCAGGGTAACGATTAAAGAACCAGCTCTGGACAGTTGACCTCCCCAAACCAGTTTTAAGTGCAATAGAGAAAATAAACCCTTGCTACTAGATAGAGAAGCTGTATAGCCTCAGAGGCCAACCCAAAAACACTGCCACCCAGAGGCTGAGCCACAAACGGACTCTTAGTTAAATACAAATTAAGGCAGTCTGGGACACAAATACGGCCTGCTTTAAAATCAGGACTGTGGTTAACAACACGGAGGAACAGTGTATCGCAGGGAAATTCAACACTCTCCTGAATACCTGGCAGGACTAAGGCCAGCCAGACTGATGAGTAGAAGAACCGAAGGACCGTCACTAATGCAAATTTTTTTTCTTTTTTTACGTTTTAAGTAAAAAACCAATTTTTTTCTTCTCTTTCCATCACCTGATTTTACCCTTTTATTTACTACATTTTTATTTTTAACCAGTATTAATACTGTTACCATTTTACCATTTTTTAAAGTGCCATTTTATTTTCTCTTTATTTTATTTTGGGATTAGTGTTCTCCACTATTTTCATCATTTCTTTAGCATCAATTTTCCCTACCTCAATTTTACCTCTATGCTAAAACCCTCTCCCTCACTTTTCACCTTTTGTTGTCCTGTCTCTCTTACCTTATTCCTGCTTTAGATTTTCCTGATTTCTTCTGTGTACCTCCTGTCAAAATTTCACCCTACTTATATATCCTATTTCCAATCCACTGCTCTAAATCCTTATACACATATCCCTTATCTTTCTTCACTATCCAAATTTTTTTCCTTCTTTTATCTTTCTATTGTTTTGTTGCTGTTTACTTGATTGTGGAGTATATTGTTTTTTCTGTTGTTGTGGTTTGTTTGTTTTTTTTGTGGCTGTGTGTGTGTGTGTGTGTGTGTGTGTGTGTGTTTTAGGACTGGTTGTGAGGCTGTTTTGCTTTTTCTTTTTATTTTTTTCTGCTGGCTTTTCCCCTCCCTCCACACCCTGCCCAGTTATTTTTGTGCCTCTGTTTTCCCTTGCCTCTCTTGATATTATTGGTTGTTTCTAGTTTACATTCATCTCCAGGGAGCTGTTGCTGAAATTTGTTGGGATTAGTGGCAGTTCTATAGGAGTTTTCTCCTCATATAAATAGTCTATTCTGCTCTTCTACTTTATTCTCTCTTTTAGCTCTTTTTTTTCTCTCCCCCCCTCCTTTTTCCCAATTTCATTTTTGCACTCCTCCCCCCCCACTTTTCCCTTCTTTTCTTTTTCCTCTTTTATCTTTTTCTCTTCTTTTTTCCGTATCCCCTAATTCTCTTAAGTCGGGTGGTCACCTTTATTTAGGGTTATTAATATAGTGAATATATTTGTGTTTAGTGCCTGGTACATGGTGCCTTGTTGTGTTGTATTTTGTGCCTTTAAATCAACGCAGCAGATCCAAGCAACAGCAGCCTCCTAAGCACCACACCCTCTGTCTGAGAAACAGCAGCTGTACGTGAAGCCTCCCCCCACCAGCCATAAGAGCCACCACAGCTGTGAACAGCACCCACCAGAGGAGCTGCTGCCTACTGAGGAGCAGCTGCTACCGCAACCGCTCGAGGAGCAACCACAGGCCAAGGAGTCACTGCCACCCAGGGAGCAGCCACCAAACGACTCAACATCTAGATATGTCAGTGAGATCAAACATGGGTAGACAAAGAAACCCCCAAAGGAAAGAAAATGAGGACTCACCAGAAAAGCAGCTAAGTGATACAGAGACATGCAACAGGACAGAAAAAGAATTCAGAATAAGCGTCCTAGAGTGCATAAACTGGATGGAGGAAAAAATCAACAACTTATGCAAGAATCAAGAAGAAACAGATGAAAAAATCAAATACCTATGCAAGAAGCAAGAAGAAACAGATGAAAAAATCAAAAACTTAAGTAAGACCCAAGAGGAAATGAAGAGCGATATAGCTGCAATAAAAAACACCATTGAAAGTATCAACAGTAGACTAGGAGAAGCGGAGGGCCGAATTAGTGAATTAGAAGACAAGGAAGGAAAACACAGCCAAACTGAACTGCAATTGGAGAAAAAAATTAAAAGACAGGAGTAAAGCCTAAGGGAGCTTTGGGACAACATCAAATGAAGCAACGTACGAATAATAGGGGTGCCAGAACAACAGGAAGAAGACAAGGGTTAGAAAACCTATTCGAAAAAATAATATCAGAAAACTTCCCTGAGGTGGGGAAGAAAAAAGTCACACAAGTCAAGAGAGTCTGAAACAAGGTGAACCCAAATAGACCCCCACCAAGACACATCATAATTACCATGGCAAATGTTCAGGAAAAAGAGAGAATCTTACAGGCTGCAAGAGAGAGACAGAAAGTTACATACAAGGGATCTCCCATTAGATTATCAAATGATTTCTCAACAGAAACAAATCAGGCCAGAAAAGAATGGACAGAGATTTACAAAGTGATGTAAAGCAAAGGACTGAATCCAAGAATACTCTATCTAGCAAGGAATCATTCAAAATTGAAGGGGAAATAAGAAGCTTCACAGACAAAAAGGGTAAGGGAATTTATCACCACCAAGCCAGCAATGGAAGAAATGCTAAAGGGACTGGTATAAAAAAAAGAAATAAAAAGCTCAGAAAAAATAAAACAGCCACAAACAAAAAGAAATGGCTACAAACAAGTACCTTTCAAGAATAACTTTAAATGTAAAGGGACTAAATGCTCCAACCAAAAGACATAGAGTGGCTGAATGGATAAAAAAACATGACCAATACACTTGCTGTCTTCAAGAGACCCACCTCATTAGAAGGGACTCACACAGACTGAAAATGAAGGGATGGAAAAATATCTTTCAGGCAAATGGAAAGGAAAAGAAAGCTGGAGTACCAATACTTATATCTGACAAAATAGACCTCAAAGTGAAGGCCATAACAAGAGGTAAGAAAGGCCACTTCATAATACTAAAGGGATCAATACAACAAGAAGATATAACCCTGGTAAACATATATGCACCCAATGCAGGAGCACCCAAATTCATAAAAAAAACTCCTGGAAGATATCAAAGGAGAGATCGACACGAATACAATCATAGTACGGGACTTTAATACACCACTGACATCACTGGATAAGTCCTGAAGAGAAACAATCAGCAAAGAAACACCAATCCTAAATGACTCACTAGATCAGATGGACTTAATAGACATCTTCAGAACACTTTAACCCAAAGCAGCAGAATATACATTCTACTCAAGTGCTCATGGAACAGATTCAAAAATAGACCACATATTGGGTCACAAACAAAATCTCCCCAAATTCAAGAAGTTTGAAATCATACCAAGCATCTTCGCAGACCACGATGGCATAATATAAGAAATAAACTACAAGGAAAACAACCCAAAACACTCAAACACTTGGAAGCTGAATAGCATGTTATTAAATATTGATCGGGTTACCAGTGAGATCAAAGAAGAAATTAAAAAATATCCTGGAAAATAATGACAATGAAAACACAACAATCCAAAATCTATGGGACACAATGAAAGGAGTCCTGAGAGGGAAGTTTATAGCTCTACAGGCCTATCTCAAAAAAACAAGAAAAAATGGTAGTAAATCATCTAACTCTGCAACTCAAAGAATTAGAAAGAGAGCAATAAGAAAACCCCAGAGTGAGCAGAAGGAAGGAGATAATAAAGATTAGAGCAGAAATAAATGACATAGAGACCAAAAAAACAATACAGAAAATCAATGAAACCAAGAGCTGGTTCTTTGAAAGGATAAACAAGATTGACAAACCTTTAGCCAGACTCACCAAGAAGCAAAGAGAGAGGACCCAAATAAACAAAATGAGAAATGATAGAGGCGAAATAACAACAGACCCCACAGAAATAGAAATGATTGTTAAAATATACTATGGACAGCTCTACTCCAACAACTAGACAACCGGGAGGAAATGGACAAATTCCTAGAAAAATACAACATTCCAAAACTCAATCAGGAAGAATCTAAAAATCTCAACAGGCCAATAACTATGGAAGAAATTGAAGCTGTCATCAAAAAGTTTCCAGCAAACAAAAGCCCAGGACCAGACGGCTTCACAGGGGAGTTTTCACAAACATTCAAGGGAGAACTAAAACCTATCCTCCTCAGACTACTACAAAAAATAAAGAGGAAGGAACACTTCCAAGCTCATTCTATGAAGCCAGCATCACCCTAAAATCAAAAGCAGGTAAAGGCAACACAATGAAAGAGTATTACAGGCCAATATCCCTCATGTACATAGCTGCCAAAATCCTCAACAAAATCTTAGCAAATCGGATCCAGCAGTACATCAGCAAGATCATACACCATGACCAAGTAGGATTTATCCCAGGGATGCAAGGATGGTACAATATCTGTAAATCAATAAACGTGATATATCAAGTAAACAAATTGAAAGAAAAAAAACCACATGGTCATATCAATTGATGCAGAAAAAGCATTTAACAAAACCCAACCCAATTTTTGATAAAAACTCTCAGCAAGTTGGGAGTAGAAGGATCACACCTCAACATAATAAAAGCCATATATGACAGGCCCACAGCCAACATCATACTCAATGGACAAAAACTAACACCATTTCCCCTAAGAACAGGAGCAAGACAAGGATGCCTACTATCAGCACTCCTATTCAACATAGTACTGGAAGTATTAGCCATTGCAATTAGGCAAGAAGAAGAAATAAATGGCATCCAAATTGGAAAAGAGGAAGTAAAACTGTCCTTATTTGCAGACGACATGATATTATACATACAAAACCCTAGAGACTCCATCAAAAAGCTACTAGACTTAATACATGAACTTGGCAATGTAGCAGGATACAAAATTAACCCCAAGAAATCTGAAGCATTTCTATACACCAATAGTGATCTTTCAGAAAGAGCGATTATAAAAACAATAATATTTACCATTGCACCAAAAAAATTAAGCTACCTAGTAATAAACTTAACTAAAGAGGTAAAAGACCTCTACTCAGAAAACTACAGGACGTCGAAAAAAGAGATAGAGGAAGGCATAAACAGATGGAAGAACACACCGTGTTCATGGATTGGTAGAATCAACATCATTAAAATGTCCATACTACCCAAAGCAATCTATAAATTCAACACACTTCCCATTAAAATACCAACGGCATACTTCTCAGATCTAGAACGAACTCTCCAAAAATTCATCTGGTAATAAAAAAAGACCCCGAATAGCTGCAGCAATCCTGAGAAAGAACAAAGTAGGTGGGATCTCAATACCAGATATCAAGATGTATTACAAAGCCACTGTTCTCAAAACTGCCTAGTACTGGCACAAGAAAAGACATATAGATCAATGGAATAGAATAGAGAGCCCAAAATTGGCCGGAACCGGTATGCTCAATTAATATTTGACAAAGGAGGCAACAACATACAATGGAGCCAAGATAGTCTCTTCAATAAATGGTGTTGGGAAAATTGGACAGATATATGCAAGAAAATGAAACTAGACCACCAACTTACACCATACACAAAAATAAACTCAAAATGGATAAAGGACTTAAATGTTCAATGGGAAACCATAAAAATTCTAGAAGAATGCAAAGGCAACAAAATCTCAGACATATACTGAAGCAATTTCTTCACTGATATAGCTCCTAGGGCACTTGAAACTAAAGGGAAAATGAACAAATGGGACTACATCAAAATAAAAAGCTTCTGCACTGCAAAAGAAACCATCATAAAAACAACAAGAAAACCCACTGCATGGGAAAACATATTTGCCAGTGTCATATCTGATAAGGGCCTAATCTCCAAAATTTATAGGGAACTCATAACATAACAAAAGTAAGATAAGCAATCCAATCAAAAAATGGGCAAAGGACCTAAATAGAACCTTTCAAAAGAGGACATTCAGAAAGCCAAGAGACATATGAAAACATGCTCAAAGTCATTAATCATCAGAGAGATGCAAATCAAAACAACAATGAGGTACCTTCTCACACCTATCAGAATGGCTATCATCAACAAATCAACAAACGAGAAGTGCTGGAGAGGATGCAGAGAAAAAGGAACACTCATTCACTGCTGGTGGGAATGCAGGCTGATGCAGCCACTATGGAAGACAGTATGGAGTTTCCTCAAAAAACTAAAAATGGAACTCCCATTTGACCCTGTGATTCCACTTCTAGGAATATATCCCAAGAAACCAGAAATACCAATCAGAAAGGATTTATGCACCCCTATGTTCACAGCAGCACAATTTACCATAGCTAAGATCTGGAAACAGCCTAAATGCCCATCTGTAGATGAATGCATGAGAAAGCCATGGTACATCTACACGATGGAATAATATGCTGCTATAAAAAAGAAGGAACTCTTACCATTTGCAACGGCATGGATGGAACTGGAGAGCTTTATGCTAAGTGAAATAAGCCAGTCAATGAAGGAAAAATACCACATGACCTCACTAATTCATGGATAATAGAGAGAATTATAAACTTTTGAACAATAATAGATACAGAGGTAGAGCTGCCTCAAACATATTGTCAAACTTCAGTGGGAAGGCCAGGGAGGGTTGGCGGCAGGAGGGAGTGAGGTAAGAGATCAACCGAAGGACTTGTATGCATGCATATCAGCATAACCAATGGACATAAGACACTGGGAGGTAGGGGAGGCCAGGGGATTGTCAAGGGCGATGAAAAAAAAAGGACACATATGGAATACCCTTTGTAATACTTTAAGCAATAAAATAAATAAATAAATAAGTAAAAACATTTTTGAAGTATATCATACATATAGTTAAATACATCAACCTTAAGCTGGTTGAATTTTTACACTTATGTAACCACAATCCAGATCATGGTACAGAACATCCCTACCATTGAGAAAGCTCCCTAATGCCTCTTCCTAATCAATACTATTTTATCTCACCTAGTTAATCACTGATGAGGTTTGCCTGTTCTGAACTTCATATAAATAAAATCATACCATATGTCCTCTTTTGTGCCAGACCTTCTTTTCTCTACAAAAAATGCCTCCATGTTTTTGTGTTCAGCACTAGTTTATCCCTTTTATTGCTGTATTATATTAATACTAGAGGCCCAATTATGCGAGAGTAGCTCACTGCAGTGAGCCACTGTGGGAGCTGTAGGCCCCGCCCCTCCCCGCCTCCACGAGTGGCTCACAGGCCGGGGGTAGGGACGGAGAGGTGCTCCACACACCGTCTGGTGACCTGTCATTGGCTGTTACAGTGTTATGGCCACAGGCCTTTTATAATAATAGACTAGCAGTGCAGTGCACAATAATTTGTGCACTAGTGGGGGGGGGAGGCCCTCAGCCCAACCTGTGCCCTCTCACAGTCTGGGACCCCTTGGGAGATAACCACCTTCTGGCTTAGGCCCGCTCCCCTGGTGGCAGATGGCACGCCCAATCCCGTTGTGTCTGCCCCGTCTCCTCTGGTCACAGATGGCAGGCCCAGATCCCTCACTGGTTCAGGCAGCCAGTCAGATTGTGCTGCCACCCACCCTGCCCACCCCGCCCACACCGCCCCACACACAACAGGCCCTGATCCGGCACTGTGGCAGGCGGTGTCTCGGGATTGTGCTGCCATCCACCCCACCCGCCCCGCCCTGCACATGGCAGGCCAGGATCTCCCGCTGGGGCAGCCATCAGCTGGGGATCGCTCTGCCGCCAGCCCCAGGCTGGGCGGCGCAGCATGATCTGCCTGCAGTATGCAAATTAGCGGCCATCTTTTTTGGTGGTTAATTTGCATATCATGCTGTTTAGCCAATGGGAGGCATAGTGAAGATACAGTCAATTACCATGTTTGTCTATTATTAGATAGGATACTACAATTTACTTGTATGTTTACCTGTTATTGGACATTACAGTTGCTTCTAGTATTTGGCTATTAGAAATAATGCAGTTGTGACTCTTCTTGTACAAGCCTTTTGGTGGAATGTGCACTAATTTCTCTTCAGTACACACCTAGGAGTAGAATTGTGGGGTCATAGGGTTTGCATAAGCATAGTTTTCAGAGATACTGTCAAACAATTTTTCAAAGAAGTTGTACATATTTATACTTCTCCCAGCACTGTATGAGAGTGCCAGCAGAAGAGAATTTTTTAATAGGGTGATAGTGGTTAGATACTGATGTTAAATTAGGTAATAGAAAGAAGTTCTTCTTCTAGGATACAGACAGGAAAAATGGTTGGCTGTCAATAAAGCATTATGAGCATAAATTTTCTAAATCTCATCAACATTTATAAAAAAAAATGCTCAAAAATCACAAATGTAAATACTTTCCAGGAGATGTTATTAGTAATATCCTCAAAAAGATCTGCTTCAGCCAACCTTTGCTAAGGTTTGAGAAAATTTTTGTACCCACAGACCTAGGTCCAATGCCAGATATTTCATTTAGTAAATTTTATGAGCTTTGGTAAATTACTTATACTATTCATGCCTTTGTTTCCTTAGCTGTAAGATTAAGATAATATCTGCCCTACAGGACTAGTCTAGGGCTTTAACGCCTGGCACAGAGCAAGTGTTTCATAAATTCTGGCTTCCTACCATTCCTCTCTTCCTTCCTTCCTTAGGTCAAGTGGGTTGATAAAAAGTAATGAATGACGGTACTGTGTCCTTATAATTATCTTAACAAACCAAAAATTCTAAGGAGAAAGTGGGAGAGTGGAGGATGGTTGGAGAAGAGAAAATAACAAATGTAGGAGGGCAAGACATCATGTCCCCATCCTTAAAATAAAGTTCTCTATAACAATGCTGGCATTGGGGGTGGGAGAGTGGTTAGCAGAATAAATCACCTGATATTCTGAATAGTAATCCTCATTGTCTATACCAGTATTAAGTACAGACATACACATACTAGAAAAAAACTGATTCAATCTTTTTAATTCTTTTTACTACTTCCATTTTATTTTATTATTATTTTTAAAAAATATTTATTGTTAAAAGTATTATATATGTTTCCTTTTCCTCCCATTGACTTCAGTCTTAATGATAAGTAGATTTACACTGAACTGAAAATATGTTCATATGAAAGTATTTCAAAATTAAAATCTTATTTGCATGCATAATATAAAAGCAAATGTTCATTGCATAATGCTCTCTCTAGGGGAGGCCATTAGGTTGATTTGCAATCATTTAAATATTCACATGGAACATTGATTTTGTCTGAAATTACTATGGTTGTTAATACATTGCACTATTAAAATGGTTAAAAGACTGCACAGAAGTGGTACACACAAATGTGGCAATTGATGGGCCAAATGGAAGGAAAGCTTTCCATAGAAATACACAACCTTTCTTCAGTGTGGGCAAAGAAACTGAAACTAATTGCTCCACACAAATATCCTCACCCACTATTATCCTTTGGCAGGTATTTACAAATGTATTGAGAGTCATTTTTACAATAAGCAAAATAAGTAGCATGACATGTTAGAAAGTGTGGTAGATTGCAAGTATGGCCACAAATTCTTCCCATCCCTGTTTGTATACCCTTTCACCATGTTATTTTACAGTATGGCTTTATAGCAATTCTTACCAAGAATTGGAGTCTGTTTCTCAACCCTTTAAGTCTAGGCTGGTCATGTGACTTGACTTGCTTTGGCCAATAGGACAAGCAAGATTTGAAAAGTGTAGTTCATTGGGGTTTCCTTCCTTATTGCTCTTGGAACCTTGAGACCACAATGTGAACAAATTCAAGAAAGATTGCTGAGAGATAGGAAAGCTACATGGAAGAGATCAGAGTTCCCTCAGCCTGCCAACCACTAGAAATGTGCGCAAGGTTTTTCTGTATCATTTAGTCATTAGCTGACCTGACAGCCACCACAGATGCATGAGCAGACCTGGGAGAGATCAGCTGAGTCAGTTCAGGTCAGAACTGACCAGCCAATCCACAATACCATGAGCTAAATAAAACGGTGGTTGTTTTAAGCCACTAAATTTAGGTGTTTTGTAATATAGAAGTAGTTAACTGGTACTGAAGATTATAACTACTTCAGAGATAAATACAGCAGAGAAGGAGATATCTATCCTATCTAATAAAAGAGAAACATGGTAATTAGCCATAACTTCGCTACCCTTCCCATTGGCTAATCAGGGCGATATGCAAATTAACTGCCAACCAAGATGGCGGCCGGCAGCCAGGCAACTGATGCAAACAGGAGGCTTGCTTGCTCCAGTGACAGAGGAAGCCAAGGTTCCCCGCCTGCCGCTGCTGGGCTCTGAGCTGCTCTCTCTTTTTTTTAAAAAAAATATATTTTATTGATTTTTCACAGAGAAGAAGGGAGAGAGATAGTCAGAAACATCGATGAGAGAGAAACATCGATCAGCCACCTCCTGCACATCTCCCAGTGGGGATGTGCCCGCAACCCAGGTACATGCCCTTGACCGGAATCGAACCTGGGACCTTTCAGTCCGCAGGCTGACACTCTATCCACTGAGCCAAACCGGTTTCAGCTGAGCTGCTCTCTAAGAAACATTGTTACAAATATAGAAGCTAAACAAAACCCCAGAAACCTGCTTTCAGTCAGCCGGGATCTCAGAGCTGGAGTTGCAACAAAGTTTCAAATACAGAAGGTAAACAAAGCCAGAAACCTGCTTTCAGCAGCCGAGGTCTCACAGCTAAAGCTGGCTCTCAGCTCCAGTGACAGCCATAGAAGGTAAATAAATCCAAGAATTAAAAAAAAAGGAAAAAAGGAGAGGTTGGGAGCTTCAGTCACCCGCCAGCCTGAAAACGGCCCTCAGCCCCTCACCCAGACTGGCCAGGCACCCCAGTGGGGACCCCCACCCTGATCCAGGACACCCTTCAGGGCAAACCAACTGGCCCCCACCCGTGCACCAGGCCTCTATCCTATATAGTGAAAGGGTAATATGCCTCCCAGCACCAGGATCAGCGGAGCAGCGAGGCCTCCTGGCCCCTGGAGCAGCATGACAGGGGGCAACGCCCAAACCCCCTGATCACCCTGTGGCTCTGTGTGTGACGGGGGGGGTACAACCCTCCAATCAGCCCTACCCTGAGCATGACTGAGGGTGGCATCACAACCTCCTAATCAGCCCTTCTCTGTGCATGACAGGGGAAAGCTCCCCAACCCCCTGATCGGCCCTGCTCTGTGTGTGACAGGGTACGGAACCCCAACCCCCCTGATGGGCCCTGCTCTGTGCGTGACAGGGGGCAGCGCCCCAACCCCCTGATTGGCTGGCTCTGTATGTGATAGGGGTGGCACCACAACCCCCTGATCTGTCCTGCTCTGTGCGTGACAGGGGGTGGTGCCACAACCTTCCCATCGACCCTGCCATGAGTGTGACAGGGGGAGGCGACCCAACCCCCCAATCAGCCCTACCCTGAGGGTGACTGAGGGTGGCATTGCAACCTCCTGATCCGCCCTGCTCTGTGCATGACAGGGGGCGGTGCCCCAACTTCCCAATCGGCCTTGCTCTGAGCCCAACCAGGGGCTGCGGGGCAGGCACCTAGGGATTGGGCCTGCCCTCTGCCACACAGGAGTGGGCCTAAGCCAGCACGTCATTATCTCCAGAGGGGTCCCAGACTGTGAGAGGGCACAAGTGGGGCTGAGGGACACCGCCCCCCGCCAGTGCACAAATTTTTGTGCACCGGGCCTCTAGTGTATATATAAAAGGCTAAGCGACCGTCCGACTGTCTGACCTTGTGGTACCTATGAAATGCACTGACTACCAGGGGGCAGACACTCAGCGCAGGAGCTGCTAAGCTGCAGTGACTTGACAGTGGTGGTTCTCGGGTAACACACCCTGGAACCAGAGAGGAGGGAGCCCAATTTGGGGGTGAGTCATCCAAGAAACATCCTCTTGCAATCAGGGACCTTTTGGGGGATGCTGGAGAGCCAGTTTCAGCCTGATCCCCACAGGCCATGCCAAGGGACTCCACCTGCTGGAGTGTCCCCGCTCATTCTGCAGATGCCCTTTGATCCATGGTGCCACCCCAGGTGCAGCCGCTCTGGGAGGGATTGTGGGAGGTTGGTTCCAGGGCATGTCTGGCCCATGTTGCCCAGTCCCACCCTGCTGGCCACCTTCTAATTAATTGCCTTTAAATATGCATGAACCCATGCACCGGGGCACTAGTAGAAAGATGTTGTGTATGTGTATGTGTATGTGTATGTGTATGTGTATGTGTATGTGTATGTGTATGTGTGTGTGTATGTGTGTGTGTGTGTATGTGTATGTGTATATGTATGTGTATGTGGGAGGGGGTAGCAATTTTAAGTAACTTTGTCAGTGCAGGCTTCCTTGAGCAGATGCCATTTGATTAAAGATTTGAATGAGATAAGGAAGTGAGTGATTCATGTGGTTGAAAAAAGAACAGGCCTAGCAAAGGAAATACCAAGCAGAAAGTTCTGAAAGTATGGTGTGTCTCACTTTATTAATGAAAATCCAGGAGGTCAGAGTGTCTGGAGCATTGTAGGAGATAAGGGCTAAGAGATATCAGGAGGCCAAATATTCCAGGAGTTCACTATTAACATCTGGGACCATACTTCCAATATATAGGAGGTAGCAACCCGATGGCTTCCCATATTTGAAATGAGCCCATGCTAATGAATCAATCCAGAGATAGAAAACTGACTCGATCTGGGCCAATCAAGTTCTTCTTCCTGAAAATTTGAAACTTGGAACACAGAGACCCAGAGATTGGGAGGTACTGGAGTTGAAGTTACCTTACTCATTGAACTCAAGAGACCCAGGATACATACTGTAGGAAATAGGCCTCTGTGATCCATCTTCAGCATAGTCAACTTTTAATGAAAATAGTTACTGAATTTTCCCAGGGCAAACAGAATATAGGGAAGAGGGGAGAGGGTATAAGAACAAAGAGCTGTATATGTGACCAGTAGCACATTTTCCAGGAAGATCCACCTAGACAAAGGGAGGTGGAGACAACTAGGAAAGGCCTCAGCCCATTTTTAAAAAATAACCCAATAGGAGACAATAAGACCTAGGCAACATATGAGGAAAACTATTAACTCCATAATACCCAGCCAATGAGGAACTGGAGGAGGGTCTCTCCCACCCTAGGGATAAATAGCTTGTGATCACTTCTCTGTGTGTGCCTAGTCTACTGGACACCAGCTCTTACAAGACCTTATTACCAGTAAAAGTCTCATTTTTGCCATACTTCATGTCTCCTAGTCCGTTATTTAAATTCAGACAGGTGAGCATTTCTCACAATTTGGGGGCTCATCTGGGATTTCTGTGCCTGTGCAGAGTGGGCCTCAGTTGAGGGGGAGACATGTCCCACCTACTCTGCCTGAGACCCAGACTTCACAGAGGCCATAGATAAGCCCGAGACTATTTTTCAGAAAATGGCGAAACAAACACAGACGACAAAAGACAGGCACCCACAGCAACCATGAAATCTCGTGCATGGGCCAATGTAGAAAAATTGGACTATAATTACTGCTTTGGTGGTTGGGTATCCTCAGAGGTCAAGTGTGTGTGACTGAGACATGTCCTGGACATGAAACAAATGCTGAGTCCTAATCTGTGGTTCTGTTCTCCAGTGAGGGAAACAGCTAGAGACGGACAAAGCGAATCTTGGGTTGTGCAAAAAACTTCCAGGAAAGGGGGTTGAGCACAGTGCAAGAAATTTCCAGTAAGGAGATTTGAGCACATAGAATAATCACAGGGACTTGCTGGGGATGGGAAACAAGAATTCTAGGCCTAGGGAAACCAAGGAAAGCAGAGCCAAGGAGGCTCCCTTAAACATTCCCCCAGATTATCAAAGGGGGAGAATGCTGATGTTCTGGGGGAACAGTCCCCAAACCAGAGGAAAAAATAACCCCAAATAATCAAATATTGTTATTTTGTATCGCCTAAAGACCCAATTAATAGACCTATCTTTTGGCCCACGCTGATTCAGATGAAGACTAGGTGAGACTGATAAACTCTGAATGGCAAACTCTGGAGTCTGATAAACTCTTGGCCTGGTCTCTAAGCCTTAGTCCAGTGGTTCTCAACCTGTGGGTCGCGACCCCTTTGGCTGTCGAACGACCCTTTCACAGGGACCGCCTAAGACCATCCTGCATATCATATTTACATTATGATTCATAACAGTAGCAACATTACAGTTATGAAGTAGCAACAAAAATAATTTCATGGCTGAGTCACAACATGAGGAACCATATTTAAAGGGCCAGAAGGTTGAGAACCACTGCTTAGTCTGATCTGCTCTGGGACAAGAGACATTGCTCTGCTTCAGTGGTTTTTATGCAGGGCATTCTGTGGTGTCTGTGGCTGGACAGACAAGGAGCATGGTATGAAGCTTTTGTCTGTAGGTTGTGCATGCCTATAAATATTATATACAGGAGTGTCTCTGTTAATGTTTTATATATAAAGATGGGGCACATCTCATTTTGAGGGGCCCAGCTGCTTGTGGCAGTCTGGCAGGGATAGCAGGAACTTCCTAGCAGCTGCCAAGAATTCTCAATCCTGGGAAACCTTCTTGCTCTCCCTTTCAATGCATCAGTGGCTGGAAAATCTTAGCTAGTTGAAGTTCATGTCTGCCTGTAATGTAACTTGGTAACTGATATTCTTTGCTTGATTTTTTTATCTTTGGGGGTCTTAGTTTACTTTTCACTATTTTATGAACACAGGAAATCCTCTGTTTGCTGTTTCGGTTTGGTGTCACTCATAACCCATTTGCTGTGCTGGGTTAGTGTGAGATATGATTTTAAGACTAACGTCCCAGTTCAACATTTTGAGAATACTCATTTATTTTTCTGTAGGGATTTTTTTTCTGTTTTTGTTCTTTTTTCTTTCCACATTGCTCACTCCATTTATTAAATTGTTCATCTATCCTGTGTTAACTTAAAATACATCTTAATATCTATGTATTAATTTTTACATATTTGTTATTCATTTATATTTTGAAAGTACCAGCCTTTCATAATTATGATAAATATGTTTATTTATTTATTTATTTTAATTTTTAATTGATGAAGTTATTAAATATGTGTCCTTATTCCCACATTACCCCCCATACCCCCACTCATGCCCTCACCCCCCTGTTGTCTGTGACCATTGGTTAGGCCTATATGCTTGCAAATAAGTCCTTTGGTTGATCTCTCCCCCTTACCCCACCATCCCCTACCTTCCCTCTGAGGTTTGATGGTCTGAACGATGTTTCTCTGTCTCTGGATCTGTTTTTGTTCATCAGTTTATGTTGTTCATTATATTCCATAAATGAGTGAGATCATATGATATTTACCTTTCTCTGACTGGCTTATTTCACTTAGCATAATGCTCTCCAGTTCCATCCATGCTGTTGCAAATGGTAAGAACTCATTTTTAATACAGCATAGTATTCCATTGTGCAGATGTACCACAGTTTTCTAATCCACTCATCTGCTGATGGGTACTTAGGCTGTTTCCAAATCTTAGCTATGGAGAATTGTGCTGCTATGAACATAGGGGTGCATATATCCTTTCTAATTGGTGTTCCTAGTTTCTTGGGATATGTTCCTAGAAGTGGGATCACTGAGTCAAATGGGAGTTCCATTTTTAGTTTTTTGAGGAAACTCCATACTGTTCTCCACAGTGGCTGCACCAGTCTGCATTTCCAACAGCAGTGCAGAAGGGTTCCTTTTTCTCCACATCCTCGCCAGCACTTGTCATTTATAGATTTGTTGATGATAGCCATTGTGACAGGTGGGAGATGGTATGGCATTGTTGTTTTGATTTGCATCTCTCAGATGATTAGTGACTTTGAACATGTTTTCATATGTCTTTTGGCCTTTCTTCTGCCTTCTTTCTAAAAGTATCTATTTAGGTACATTGCCCATTTTTTGAATGGGTTGTTTACCTTCCTTTTCTTAAGTTGTATGAGCTCCCTGTAAATCTTGGAGATTAAACCCTTAATGGTGATAACATTTGCAAATATGTTCTACCATGCAGTGGGCTTTCTTGTTGTTTTGTTGATGGTTTCCTTTGCTGCGCAAAAGCTTTTTATTTTGATGTAGTCCCATTTGTTTATTTTCTCTTTAGTTTCCATTGCCCTAGGAGCAGTATCAGTGAAGAAATTGCTTAGGCATATGTCTGAGATTTTGCTGCCTGTGGATTCCTCTAGTATTTTTATGGTTTCCCATCTTATGTTTAAGTCCTTTATACATTTTGAGTTTATTGTAGTCTATGGTGTAAGTTGGTGGTCTAGTTTCAGTTTTTTGCATGTATCTGTCCAATTTTCCCAACACCATTTATTGAAGAGGCTGTCTTGACTGCATTGTATATTCATGCCTTCTTTGTTGAATATTAATTGAGCATAGTGGTTTAGGTCAATTTCTAGGTTCTCTATTCTATTCCATTGATCTATATGTCTGTTCTCGTGCCAGTACCAGGCTGTTTTGAGAACAGTGGCTTTGTAATACAGCTTGATATATGGTACTGAGATCCCACCTACTTTGTTCTTCTTTCTCAGGATTGCTGTAGCAATTTGGGGTCTTTTTCTTATTCCAGATGAATTTTTGGAAAGTTTGTTCTAGGTCTGTGAAATATGCCATTGTTATTTTAATGGGGAGTGCTTTGAATCTATAGATTGCTTTGGGTAGTATGTACATCTTGATGATGTTGATTCTACCAATCCATGAACACGGTATGTTCTTCCATCTGTTTATGTCTTCCTCTATCTCTTTTTTCAGTGACCTGTAGTTTTCTGTGTATAGGTCTTTTACCTCCTTAGTCAAGTTTATTCCTAAGTATCTTAATTGTTTTTGGTGTGATGATAAATGGGATTGCTTTTTTAGTCTCTCTTTCTGTAAGTTCTCTATTGGTGTATAGAAATGCCTTAGATTTCTTGGCGTTAATTTTGTATCCTGCTACATTGCTGAATTCATTTATTAAGTCTCATAATTTTTTTATGGAATCTTTAGGATTTTCTACGTACAGTATCATGTCATCTGCAAAGAAGGAGAGTTTTACTTCTTTTCCAATTTGGATGCCTTTTCTTTCTTCTTCTTGCCTGATTACAATGGCTAGTACTTCCAGTACTATTTTGAACAGCAGTGGTGAGAGTGGGGATCCCTGTCTTGTTCCTGTTCTTAGGGGAAATGGTTTTAGTTTTTTCCATTGAGTATGATGTTGGCTGTGGGTTTGTCATATATGGCTTTTATTATGTTGAGGTATGGTCCCTCTATTCCCACCTTGCTGAGCGTTTTTATCAAGAAAGGGTGTTGGATTTTGTCAAATGCTTTTTCTGCGTCAATTGATATGACTATGTGATTTTTATCTCTCAATTTATTTATGTGATGTATCACATTTATTGATTTGCATATATTTTACCATTCTTGCATCCCCAGGATAAATCCTACTTGGTCATGGTTTATGATGTTTCTGATGTACTGCTTGATCTGATTTGCTAGAATTTTGTTGAGGATTTTGGCATCTGTGTTCATGAAGGATATTGGCCTGTAATTCTTGTTCATTGTGTTGTCTTTATCTGATTTTGGTATTAGGGTGATGCTGGATTCATAGAATGTGCTTGGAAGTGTTCCTTCCTCTTGAATATTTTGGAATAGTCTGAAGAGGATAGATTTTAGTTCTTCTTTGAATGTTTGGTAACACTCCCCTGTGAAGCCATCTGGCCCTGGGCTTTTGTTTGCTGGAAGCTTTTTGATGACTGATTCAATTTCTTCCATAATTATCAGCCTATAGAGATTATTAGAATCTTCTTGATTGAGTTTTGGAAGGTTATATTTTTCTAGGAATATGTCCATTTCCTCCAGATTGTCTAGTTTGTTAGAATAGGGTTGTCCATAGTAATTTTTAACAATCCTTTGTATTTCTATGGGGTGTGTTGTTATTTCGTATCTTTCATTTCTGATTTTGTTTATTTGGGTCCTCTCTCTTTGCTTCTTGGTGAGCCTGGCAAGAGGTTCATCAATCTTGTTTATCCTTTCAAAGAACCAGCTCTTGGTTTCATTGATCTTTTGTATTGTTTTTTTTGGTCTCTACGTCATTCATTTCTGCTTTGATCTTTATTATCTCCTTCATTCTGGATACTGTGGGCTTTTCTTGTTGCTCTCTTTCTAATTCTTGGACTGTAGAGTTAGATAATTTATTACCATTTTTTCCTGTTTTTTTTTTTTTTTTTTTTTTTTAATGTATTCCTGTATATACTTCCCTCTCAGGACTGCTTTTATTGGGTCCCATAGATTTTTTATTGTTTTGTTTTCATTGTCATTAGTTTCCAGGATGTTTTTAATTTCTTCTTTGATCTCTTTGGTAACCCAATCATTGTTTTATAACATGCTTTTCAGATTCCAAGTGTTTGAATTTTTTGGATTGTTTTTATTGTAATTGATTTCTAATATGCCATTGTGGTCTGAGAAAATGCTTTACATCATTTCAAGATTCTTGAATTTCGTAATATTTTTCTTGTGGCCCAATATGTGGTCTGTTTTTGTAAATGTCCCATGTGCACTTGAGAAGAACGTATATTCCGTGGCTTTGGGGTGAAATGTTCTGAAGATGTCAATTAAGTCCATTTGATCTAGTGAGTCATTTAGGATTGCTATTTCTTTGCTGATTTTTTGTTTAGAGGATTTATAGAGTGATGTTAGTGGTGTATTAAAGTCCCCTACTATGATTATGTTGTTGTCGATCTCTCCCTTGATATCTTCCAGAAGTTTTTTTTTTTTTTTACGTATTTTGGTGCTCCTGCATTGGGTGCATATATGTTTATCAGGATTATATCCTCTTGTTGTTTCAATCCCTTTAGTATTATGAAATGGCCTTCCTTATCTCTTGTCATTGCCTTCATTTTGAGGTCTATTTTGTCCAATATAAGTATTGCTACTCCAGCTTTTTTTTTTCTCATTTCCATTTGCCTGAACGATATTTTTTCATCACTTCACTTCCAGTCTGTCTGAGTCTCTTATGCTGAGGTGGTTCTCTTGTAGACAGCATATATATATGGGTCATGTTTTCTTCTCCATTCAGCCACTCAGTGTCTTTTGATTGGAGCATTTAGCTCATTTACTTTTAAAGTTATTATTGAAAGGTACTTGTTTGTAGGCATTTTTATTTTTTGTGCCTTTTTTCTTTGTTAGCTTTTTATTTCTTCTTTTGACACCATTCCCTTTAGCATTTCTTGCATTGCTGGCTTGGTGGTGATAAACTACCCTAGCCATTTTTGTTGTCTGTGAAGCTTCTTATTTCCCCTTCAATTTTGAATGATAGCCTTAGTGGATAGAGTATTCTTGGATTCAGTCCTTTGCTTTGCATCACTTTATAAATTTCCTTCCATTTTTTTCTGGCCTGTCCTTATGTGTTTCTGTTGAGTAATCATTTGATAATCGAATGGGAGATCCCTTGTATGTAACCTTCTGTCTCTCTTACATCCTTTAAGATTCTTTTTGTCCCAAACATTTGCCATCATAATAATGATGTGTCTTGGTGTCGGTCTTTTCGGGTTCATCTTGTTTGGGACTTTCTGTGCTTGTGTGACTTTTTTTTCCCCCACCTCAGGGAAGTTTTCTGACATTATTTCTTCAAATGGGTATTCTAACCCTTGATACTCTTCTTGTTTTTCTGGCACCCCTATTATTCTTATATTGCTTTGTTTCTTGTTGTCCCATAGCTCCCTTACGCTCTCCTCTTGTCTTTTAATTTTTTTTTCCAATTGCAGTTCAGTTTGGGTGTGTTTTGCTTCCCTTTCTTCTAATTTGCTAATTCGGTCCTCTGCTTCTCCTAGTCTACTGTTGAAACTTTCCATGGTGTTTTTTATTGCAGCTGTATAACTCTTCATTTCTTCTTGATTCTTACATAAGTTGTTGATTTTTTCCTCCATCCTGTTTATGAATTGTAGGGCCCTTTTTCTGAATTCTTTTTCTTACATATTACTTGCCTCTGTTTCACTTACCTGCTTTTCTGGAGAGTCCTTTTCTTTCCTTTGGGGGTTTCTTTGCCTACCCTTTTCGGGTCTCACAAACTGATCTAAATGTCAAGTCATGCAGGGGCTGCTCCTTGGGTGGCAGTGGCTCCTCAGGCTGTTGTTGCTTCTCAGGTGGTCGCGGAAGTAGCTGCTCCCCAGATGGCCTCAGCTCCCCTGGTTGGTGCTGTTTGCAGCAGTGATGTCTCCTCTGGCTGGTGGGGGAGGCTGCTCATAAAGCTGCTGTTCCTTGTACAGGGGTGGTCTTATCATGAGTCTGCTACTCCTCAGATGGGGGCAGGCTGAGTGTGGCTGCTACTCCTTGGATCAGGGCTGACTCATGCTGCTGCTATTCTTCAGATGGGGCAGGCTGCTCATGAGGCTGCCGCTTTTTGGACAGGGGCAGGTTGTTTACAGGGCTACTGCTCCTTGTATGAGTGTGGGCTGCTCACGCAGGTGCTGCTCCTAGCTAGGATGGGGGATGGGCTGCTTGCGCGGCTGCTGCTCCTCAGGTGAGAGTGAGCTGCATGTGCAGTTGCTGCTCCTCAGATTGGGGCAGGCTACTCACCCAGCTGCTGCTCGCTGGACCAGTTCAGGCTGTGTGTGGCTGCTGCTCCTCAGAACAGTGCGGGCTGTGCAGGGCTGTCCCTCCTTGGATATGGGTGGTCTGATTGTGTGACTTCTGCCCCTCAGACAGGGTCTAGCTGCTCGGACGGCTGCTGCTCCTCGGGTGGGAGTAAGCTGCATGTGTGGCTGCTGCTCCTTGGACTGGGTCGGGCTGCTCTGGTGGCTACTGCTCCTCAAATGGGTGAGGGCTGCTCATGGCGCTGCTGTTCCTTGTACGGGTGTGGGCTGCTCACACAGCTTCTGTTTCTCGAATGAGGGCAGGCTGCTTGTGTGGCTTCTCCTCCTCAGATGGGGGCCGGTTGCTCACACAGCTGCTGCTCCTCAGACAGGTGCACGGTGTGGGCTGCGCAGCTGCTGCTCCTCGGATGGGGGTGGGCTGCATGGCGGTGCCACTCCTCAATCGTGGACAGGCTGGTCGTGTGGCTGCTGCTCCTTGGATGGGGAAGACTGCTCGTGTGGTTGCTGCTCCTTGGGCAGGGGAGCAGGCCACTAACACAGTTGCTGCTCCTTGGAGAGGGGCAGGCCACATGAGGCTTCTGCTCTTAGGCCTGTTGCAGGCTGCTCACAGGGCTGCTGCTTCTTGGACAGGAGTGGGCTGCTCACATGTCTGCTGCTTGCGTGGTTGCAGTGCCCTGGGCTAAGGCGTTGGGCCAGTCAGAGGGGAGCATGCTTCAGAACTCACAGGAGCCTGTGCCCAGGGTGGCTGTATACTCATTGACTGTGGGACCACAGCCAAGGTAGCAGGATCCTGGCAGGGGTGGCTTTCTCCAGGGGTCCTCTGCCCTTCCTGACTGCAAACCATCTCCCAGCTGAGTCTCCTTTGCCAGTTTGGGCTGGATGTTATTCGTTTCAGCTGCTCACCCTATCTGCTCCAGGACACTTCCATCTTTACCACTACCATTTTGTCTCCTCCATTGTTTCTGTTTTTGAGATCTCTTCTTATATGCAAGATTTCATATTGTTAGTCTACTCAGAAAGAAAAATGGAAATAAAATCTAAGTCTTTTTCCTAGGAGGACCATATCTGCAGAAATGCCTTCTAGAAGGTTGCAGATATAGCAGTGGGGGCCACTCCCATTTTATAAAAAAAAAATTAATAGCAATACTTTCGCATTGAAGCAAAATAAATATAACTAAAATAAAGGTATATAATAAAACTTTTTCAATGATAGTTTTATATGCCTAAACATAGTTTCCAAAAGTCTTTTGTAACCAAAAATTTTGGAGTTTGTTGGATTAAATAGCAAAAATTGTTAAATATCTAGATATTTTGAAATAATAAAATACTAAAATCTTTACCTGAGTTTGCCTCATATAAAAAATCTAGAGGTGGGATTTAAATTTATTAATAGATATGTTTTATATTTTATTTGAAATATCTCTTAAAAATATGAATGTATTACTAATCTGGGGAATGCTAATTACTTGCATGTCACCTAAAATTAAGTCTTCTAAAAATTAAAAGTTCTAATTGGAAATAAATTACTGTTTTAATATATTAGAAAGCATAAGGCATAAAATAACTTTTATAAATACATAAATGTTATAAAATTTTTATAAAGAAAAATATTAAAAGTAAGTTATATAAATGACACTAGGTCAATAAGCCATGAATAGAGAAATGGGAATAATTAAACAACAATTTGGTGGCATCTAGTAAATCCTATCTTGCCTAGTAAACCAAGTACACTTAAAAATAAATGATTTGCATTTTGCCAGAGGATAAATAACTGATATCAACCCACTCAAGGAAACAGAAAACAGAAATCCTAAAGTAGGGGAGGGCCAGGGTAAGGGGAAAAGATCAACCGAAGGACTCGTATACATGTATATAAGCCAAACCAATGGACATGGACAACAGGGGGATGGGAGCATGAGTGTGTGGGGCGGGGGGGGGAGGTTGGGGGTTATTGGGGGGGATGAGGACACATTTGTAATACCTTAACTAATAATAATAATAAAAAAAAGAAAACAGAAATCCAATTAGTGTTATTTATTGACCACACCCAAGGACAAATAAAACTAGAGACAAAATCCTCAGGAAAATTTTCTGCTTAAGAGACATAAGAAGCTTTGTCAAATAAAGAAATAACTATATTATACTTTCATTTATCACTCTAATTATTTTGGAATACTGTGTTTTTCAGAAAAGACAAAATTGCATGTCATTTACATTATAATCAAATCTGTAACCATGTCATTTTAAAGACAGTCACTGTTTTGTTATAATGTATTTAAAAAAATATTACATTTTCTAAGAAATCCATGGAAAGGACTCTGACATTTTCAAATCATCCCCTTTCAAACTTAATAAAAATTACTAGAACTCTTAAAGTGTCTAGATTTATAGAAGTACTGTCAGGGAAAATCAGGAGAAGCAAAAATTAATTATGGGACTAAGTAAACTAAAAATAATAGTTTTTATAAGATTTGTTGAAAGTATTGCTAACTCTTATTTTTTTTTTAATTTTCAGACATAAGAAAACTTTCTTTCTTAAAGTAATTTGATAAATTATATGTTTTCTCCCTATCTAATCCCTCCAGAATTTGGCAATTCTTAATGAATGAGTCATGGCAATACATTTCTTTGCATGTATTTAATAAGACCAGTTTCTAATGATGATTTTATTAACCAAGACTTTGACTGGAGTGTCATGTCTAAGAGAGCATGTCTGGACTCTGGATGTTACTGGAAGACTTGAAGCCTTGGAAAAAGCCTGGTACCTTCCTTAGTAACATGGTTCATAACAAAGTTCTTTCCAGGTAAGAAACAATGGTTACTTTCTTTTTTAAAAAATATTTTATTGATTTTTCACAGAGAGGAAGGGAGAGGTATAGAGAGTTAGAAACATCGATGAGAAACATCAATCAGCTGCCTCCTGCACACCCCCTACAGGGGACGTGCCCACAACCAAGGTACATGCCCTTGACCGGAATCGAACCTGGGACCCTTCAGTCCACAGGCCGACACTCTATCCACTGAGCCAAACTGGTTAGGGCAATGGCTACTTTCTTGAGAGATAACAATAAAGAAACCTCAAGACATTTTGGGGACCTTAAAAACTTGAGTAATTCACCCAAGTTTGCGGTATTGCAGGCAAGCCTAATGGCAACTAGGTAGCTCAGCTTACCTGCCCGGGGAGGGGGGGGGGGGCTCATTAAGTCTTAATCATGAAATTCCAGCAAAACAAATTTTTAAAAAGCCTATCCAATCAATTGCTACTCCTTCCTTCCTTCCTTCCTTCCTTCCTTCCTTCCTTCCTTCCTTCCTTCCTTCCTTCCTTCTTTTCTTTCATCTTTTTTTCTTAATTGATTTATTGTCTAAAATTTTACATATGTCTCCTTTTCCCCGCTTGACCCCCCCAAGCCATTGCCACCCCAGGAAAACCCCCACTACCCCAGTGTCTGTGTTCATTGGTTATACTAATATGCATGCATACAAGTCCTTTGGTTGCTCTCTAAACCCCTCTCCCCTGTCATTTGTCTCTGGATCTATTCTTGTTCATCCAATTATGTTGATCATTATATCCCACATATGAGTGAGATCATATGATATTTATCTTTCTCTGACTGGCTTATTTTGTTTAGCATAATGCTCTCCAGTTCAATCCATGCTGTTGAAAATGATAAAAGTTCTTTCTTTTTTATAGCAGCACAGTATAAACATCAAAAGTGCTTGTAATGTCCATCGCTAGCTACACATTTCCCCCATCTTTCAGGTAATTTATGAATACCGTCCCAATAGAATTTTTTCTTGTTTTGAGGCAAACCATTCAGAGACCCAATTTTCCACTTCTTCGTACATTTTGAAGTGCGTGTGCCATAGATCGGAACAAGTGGTAATCTGAAGGAGCAAGGTCTGGTGAATACGATGGGTGGGTTAATACTTCCCAGGCAAGATCTTCTTTTTTTTTTAATATGTATTTTATTTATTTTTTACAGAGAAGAAGGGAGAGGGATAGAGAGTTAAAAACATCGATGAGAGAGAAACGTCGATCAGCTGCCTCTTGCACCCCCCTCCCCCCACTGGGGATGTACCTGCAACCAAGGTACATGCCCTTGACTGGAATCGAACCTGGGAACCTTCAGTCCTAAGGTCGACGCTCTATCCACTGAGCCAAACCGGTCAGGACCCAGGCAAGATCTTTTAACGTGTCTTTAACTGGTTTTGAAGCTGTGTGATTGTGTGTTATGAAGCAAAATTACTTTGCCATGTCTTCTGGCCCATTCTGGTCATTTTACGATCAAAGAGTGGTTCCAATTGATTATTTGTTGTCGGTAGTGATCAGTATTAATGGTTTTACCTGATTTTAGAAGCTCAAAATACACCGCACCTTCCTAATTCCACCAAACGCAGAGTATTGTTTTCTTTCCAAAGCTATTTGGCCTTGCAGTCAATGTTGATGATTGATCTGGATCAACCCATGATTTTGTGCATTTGGGATTCTCAAAATAAATCTACTTTTCATCACCAGTCACAATTCGATGCAAAAACAAACAAACAAACAAACAAACAAACAAAAAACACACTTTCTTTCGTACCGTTGAAGCAATATTTTACTGATGACTTTTCGGTTATCCATTTGTCTTTCCTTCAGTTGATGCGGCACCATTTTCCTTCCTTTAAAATCTTTCCTGTTGCTTGTAAATGATCAGAAATTGCTGAGCAATGTTTAAACTTCCTGCAAATTGTTTTTGGGTTTGACATGCATCTTCATCTAATAATGCTTGCAATTGTTGGTCTTCAAACTTTTTCCATTGACCTGGACTTTCTTTGTCTTTCACATTGACCATCACTTTTAAAGCGTTTAAACCAGTGTTCACAAGTATCTTGAGATGGAGCATGTTCCCCATAAGCTTCCCGAAGTAAACGATAACTTTCAGCAGCACTTTTCTTCAAAATAAAGTAATGAATTAAAACTTCCCTCAAATGCTCTTTTTTTGGCAAGAAATTTGACATTTTTAAGCTTAAAAATATCTATGATGTTAACACCTTCACAAAATTTGACATATGAAGTTTTGAAGTTTGTTGTCAATAAAACAAAACAGCATACAAAGCAAATCGCAAATATATCAACATATGTGTAACTCCATCTATTGAAAAAAATCTGCATAAATAACCAGTACACCTAGTAGCTTAATATCTGGGATTGTGATCCTTCCAACTTTGTTCTTTCTCGGGATTGCTGTGGCTACTCCTATCTTTTTTTTATTATTTTTATTTTTTTTTACTCCAGATGAAGTTTTGGAGAGTTTGTTCTAGATATTTGAAGTATTCCATTGGTATTTTAATGGGAATTGCATTGAATCTGTAGATTGCTTTGGGTAGTTGGACATTTTAATGATGTTGATTCTACCAATCCTTGAACATGGTATATTCTTCCATTTGTTTATGTATTCTTCTATCTCTTTTTTCAATGTCCTGTAGTTTTCTGAGTACAGGTCTTTTACATCCTTAGCTAAGTTTATTCCTAGGTATCTTAATTTTTTTGGTGCATTGGTAAATGGGATTTATTTATTTTTGCTTCTCTTTCTGTGAGTTCATTATTGGTGTATAGAAAGGCCATAGATTTCTGGGTCTTAATTTTGTATCCTGCTACATTGCCAAATTCACTTATTAGGTCCAGTAGTTGTTTGATGGAGTCTTTGGGGTTTTCTATGTATAGTATCATGTCATCTGCGAATAAGGACAGTTTTACTTCTTTTCCAATTTGGATGCCTTTTATTTCTTCTTCTTGTCTGATCACTTTGGCTAGCACTTCCAGTACTATGTCTAACAGGAGTGGTGAAAGTGTGCATCCCTGTCTTATTCCCATTCTTAGTGAAAATGAGTTTATTATTTTTCCCATTGAGTATGATGTTGGCTATAGGTTTGTCATTTAAGGCTTTTATTATGTTGAGGTATGACCCATCATTTCCCACTTTGCTGAGACTGTTTATCAAGAAAGGATGTTGGATTTTGTCAAATGCTTTTTCTGCATTGATTGATATGATTATGTGATTTTTGTCTCTCAATTTGTTTATGTGATGTATCACATGTCTTGATTTGTGGATATTCTACCATCCTTGCATTCCTGGAATAAATCCCACTTGGTCATGGTGTATGATCTTTCTAATGTAATGCTGAACCCCACTTGCTAGAATTTTGTTGAGGATTTTAGCATCTATGTTCATCAAGGATATTGGACTGTAGTTCTCTTTTTTGTGGTGTCTTTATCTGGCTTTGGAATTAGAGTTATGCTGGCTTCATAGAAAGAACTTGGAAGTGTGCCTTCCTCTTGAATATTTTGGAATAGTCTGAGGAGGATACATTTTAGTTCTTCTTTGAATGCTTGGTACAACTCCCCTGTAAAGCCAACCCTGGAAGATTTTTTATCACTGCTTCAATTCCTTTAGTAGTTATCGGCCTATTCAGGTGTTTTTTGTTGTTGTTGTTGTTTTTTTAGTTCTTCCTGATTTTGTTTTGGGAGCTTGTATTTTATAAAGAATATGTCCATTTCTTCCAGGTTGTCCATTTTGTTGGAATAGAGTTGTTCATAGTATTTTTTCATAATAATTTGTATTTCTGTGGGATTGGTTGTTACTTCACCTCTTTCATTTCTGATTTTGTTTATTTGGGTCCTCTCTCTTTGCTTCTTGGTGAGCCTGGCAAGAGGTTCATCAATCTTGTTTATCCTTTCAAAGAACCAGCTCTTGGTTTTATTGACCTTTTGTATTTTTTTTTTGTCTCTGTGTCATTTATTACCACTCTGATCTTTATTATTTCCTTCATTCTGCTTACGCAGGCCTTTTTTTGTTGCTCTCTTCCTATTTGATTTGCAGGGTTAGATAATTTATTGCCATATTTTCCTGTTTTTTTGAGGTAAGCCTGTAGAGCTATAAACTTCCCTCTCAAGACTGTTTTCACTGTGTCCCATAAATTTTGTATTATTGTGTTTTCATTGTCGTTTGTTGCCATGATGCTTTTTATTTCTTCTTTGATCCCATTGGTAACCCAATCATTGTTTAATAGCATGCTATTTAGCCTCCAGGTGTTTGATTTTTTCATTGTTTTTATTGTAGTTGATTTCTAATTTTATTTCATTGTGATCTGAGAAGATACTTGATATAATTTCTATATTCTTGAAATTGAAGAGACTTTGGCTGTGTCCCAATATGTGGTCTTTCTTTGAAAATGACCCAATGCACTTGAGAAGAATATATATTCTGTGGCTTTGGGGTGAATTGTTCTGAAGATGTCAATTAATTCCATCTGATCTAGTGAGTCATTTAGGATTGATGTTTTGTTGCTGATTTTATGTTTAGAGGATTTATCCAGTGGTGTTAGTGGTCTATGAAAGTCCCCTACTATGACTGTGTTACTGTCAATCTCTCCCTTGATATCCTCCAGAAGTTTTTTGTTTTTTTTAATGTATTTTGGTGCTCCTTTATTGGGTGCATATATGTTTTCCAGAGTAAAATCTTGTTGAATTTCTCCCATTAGTATTATGAAGTGGCCTTCCTTATCTCTTGTTATGGCCTTCACTTTGAGGTCTAATTTGTCAGATATAAGTATTGCTACCCCAGCTTTTTTTTCATTTCCATTCTCCTGAAAAACCTTTTTCCACCCTTTCACCATCAATCTGTGTGAGTTCTTTGTTCTGATGTGGGTCTCCTGAAGATAACAGCTATATTCGATTATGTTTTCTTATCTACTCCCCTACCCTATGTCTTTTGATTAGGGCATTTAATCCATTTACATTTAAAGTTATTATTGATATGTACTTATTTGTCACCGTTTTAATTCTTTATGCCTATGTTCCTTCTTCCCTTCCTATTTCTGTTTTTTACAGCAGTCCCTTTAGCATTTTCTGCATCACTTGTTTGGTGGTAATAAACTCCTTTAGTCCTTTTTTGTCTGTGAAGCTCCTGCTTTCAGCCTCTACTATGATTGTTAGCCTTGCTGGGTACAATATTCTTGGATTCTGACCCTTGTTTTGCATGACTTTGTATATTTCATTCCATTACTTTGTGGCCTGATATGTTTCTGTTGAGAAAGCTGTCAATAGTGTGATGGGAGATCCCTTATGGGTAGCTTTCTGTCTCTCTCCGGCAGCCTTTAAGATTCTTACTTTGTTGGTGGTATTTGCCAGTTTATTTATAATGTGTCTTGTTTTCAGTCTTTTTGGATTCACCTTGTTTGGGAGTCTGTGAGCTTCTTGGACTGGTGTGAGTTTTTTCTTCTTCCCAATATCAGAGAAGTTTTCTGTCATTATTTCTTCAAACAGGTTTTCTATTCCTTGCTCAGTTTACTCTCCTTCTGGGACCCCTACTATGTGGAGTTGTTTCATTTTGTGTTGTCCCAAAGTTTTCTTAGGCACTCTTCCTTTTTTTAAAAAAGTTTTTTTCCCCTGTTGCTGCTCTGCTTGGGTATTTTTTCCTACTTTGTCTTTTAGCTCACTGATGTGGTCCTCCACTTCTTCTAGTTTACTGGTGATGCTTTCTATTGTGTTCTTTATTGTAGTGATGTCATTTTTAATTTATTCTTTGTTCTTCATTTCCTCTTGTTTCTTACACATATGGTTGAATTTGTCTTCCATCCTTTTCAGCATCCTTTGGACCATTGCGCAGAATTCTTTCTCTGACATATTGCTTGCCTCCATTTAATTTACGTCCTTTTCTGGTGATGTCTCCTCTTCTTTCATATGGGGGCTGTTGTTTTGTCTCCCCATGTTAGCTCCTCTCAGGGTGTCCGATTATGTAGCTCTCTCTCTCCTGCGTGGACTTAAAGGCATAAAATACAACACAAGAGGACACAATGCATAGGGCACCAAACACAAATGTATTCATGATACCAATAACCCCAAATAAAGGTGACCACCAGAGAAAATAGAATTAGGGGAGAGGAAAGAGTGCAAAAATGATATTGAGAAAAGAAAAAAAAATGTAAGAGTGAAAAGAAAGAGAAGAATAATGAAGGGGGGAATATAAGTATATGGGAAGAAAACTAAAAAAAAAAAAAAACTCGCTAATACAAGAAATGAAAACAACAAACACCCAAATAATAAACACTCAAACAACAATCACCCAGCTGAATCTGAGGAGGCAGAGTTTATTTCCAAAAGGTAAGGTCAGGGAATTGAATGAATGGGGAATGGCCACAATTCAATATAGAGGATGTAGAAATAAATTTAGTGTATAAGAAGAAAAATAAAAAACAAAATACAAAAAGGAGAATATATATATATATATATATATATATATATATATATATATATATAATATATGTATATATAATATACATATAAAATAATATATATATATATATATATACACACAATTTCCCCTCTTTCTTTAATCAATCAATCTATGTATTCATCTTTTATTGGAAAAGGAGAATAGAGAGTAGATAGGCCTGAGTTGGTGATTGGAATTAATTAAGCTATTAGTAGAAGAAGGGAACAAGTGAGAAGAAAAACAGAAGCAAAAGAAAAGAAGAAAAACAATGGAAAAAAAACACTAACAAACTATCAAAGAAACAACAGCAAAAAGACAGAAGGAAAGAAAAAGGGAAAAATTGGCTAGTGAATAAAAAGAAGAGAGAAGTGTGCATGGACTTGGGGCAGAGAAGAGGAAATTAGATCTATGAGTAAGATCAATTTTTAACAGGAGTAAAATAAATGATAGAGAAAAACTAAAGCAGGAACAGGTTAAGAGAAATAGGACAAATAGGGGGAAAATGAGGAAGAGAGTGTTGGAATAAAGGAAAAATTGAGATAGAGTAAAATAATGCTAATAGAAAAAGAAAAATAGAATGTAGAACAATAATCCCAGAGTAAAAATAAAGAAAAAATAAAACTTTAAAAAGGTAAAATAATAATTAATAATAAAAATAGAATAATAAAAAGTATAATCATGTGAGAAAAAATTTAGTTTCTTAAGTAAAAGATTAAAAATAAAAAATTGAAATGAAACTAGACCACCAACTTACACCATACACAAAAATAGACTCAAAATGGATAAAGGACTTAAATGTAAGACGGGAAACCATAAAAATACTAGAGGAATCCAAAGGCAACAAAATCTCAGACATATGCGGAAGCAATTTCTTCACCGCTACAGCTCCTAGGGCATTGGAAACTAAAGATAAAATAAACAAATGGGACTGCATCAAAATAAAAAGCTTCTGCACAGCAAAAGAAACCATCAACAAAACAACAAGAAAGCCCACTGCATGTATAACATATTTGCCAATTTTATCACCGATAAGCGTTTAATCTCCAACATTTATAGGAAACTCATACACCTTAATAAAAGGAAGATAAACAATCCAATAAAAAAATGGGCAAAGGACCTAAATAGACACTTTTCAAAAGAGGACATTCAGAAAGCCAAGGGACATATGAAAACATGCTCAAAGTCACTAATCATCAGAGAGATACAAATCAAAACAACAATGAGGTACCATCTCATACCTGTCAGACTGGCTATCATCAACAAATCAACAAACAAGTGTTGGAGAGGATGTGGAGAAAAGGGAACACTGATGCAATGCTGGTGGGAATGCAGACTGGTGCAGCCACTATGGAAGACAGTATGGAATTCCTCAAAAAGTTAAAAATGGAACTCCCATTTGACCCTGTGATCCCACTTCTAGGAATATATCCCAAGAAACCAAAAATAAAAAAAATTGTAGTAGTGAAGGCCGTTCACTTCCTCTACTGCTCTGCCTGGCACATCTGTTTCCTATCAGGTAGTCAGCACAGTATTGAAGTTCCCTGTGATCCACTGCCCCTTTGTGTCATAAGCCACAACCTTGTTTTCAAGCAGGCAGGATCTCTCTGCTCACTTTGTTCCTCTACCTGCCTTCAGTTGTATTTACTCAAGAGTCCATTCCTGACACAACCCTTGGGTGGGTGGTGGTGTTTCTGTATTAATTTTTGAGACTAAATGGCCCCTCTACCAGTATTTAGATTCTTCTTTTGCTTCTGCACTTAATACTGGGTTGGAGAGATGGACTGACAGAGAGATGGTTTCCTGCTCATCTTTCCTTATTCTGATCCCCTGTTTCCACAAAAACAACTTTATCCTGTAGTCTTGGCGAGTGTTAATTGGAAGATCCTATGTACTGGACTTAGCAAGCAAAAGCAAGGTGGTTAAAAAATATATATAAAGGAACTGCGCCAACTTGTGTCTTTTTCCCCTGGCACTGTGTGGCCAGTATAGAACTTCACGAAGCCTTTCTAGGCACATTTTTCCATGGCTGTGAGCTTATATCTAGAGTCCCCTTCTGCCAGCAGCCCTGTGGACCTCCTTCCACATTTGAGGGCTCCACTGACCCCAAGGGCCACGGATTTGGTGGGGCACAGTCTCCCTCTGAGGCTCTAGTCCCCACTGTGCATGTTTCTCCCTCCAGACTGGATCCCAGATCTCACCTCTTTCTAGACCAGAGGTTCTCAATCTGTGGGTCATGACCCCTTTAGGGGTCGAATGACCCTTTCACAGAGGTCACCTAAGACCATCAGAAAACACATATTTTCGATGGTCTTATGAACCGAGACACCGCTCCTCTATCCTTCTCCAGGTGGGTCCACACACATGCAGGTATGCCCACATATGAGTACCCAGCATGATGACATCATCACGCCAACCCCATTACATACACCCGTACAAATACAGGTGTATGTGACAGGGTTGGCGCCATAATGTACTTATGTGGACCAGTCACACATGTGTAGAGAGCGGCTACTGTATAGAAAGCAGCTGCTGTGTTGAAAGCAGCTACTCTGTTAACAGCAGCTACTGTGTTGAAAGCAGCAATATTGGAGGTAAAACGACACTTTATGAATTATAATTATTGGGTAAATGTAAAATCATGTTCTGTAAAATCATCAACTACTGCAACAAGAATTATCTGTACCATGGGAACTTAATCTGGGTGTTGATTGGTCTTTTTATATTCAGCTGTGGTTGATGTGAATACTGTCCCCTTGTGATAGTAACAGGTATGTAAAAAACAACAACACAGAGAATGGTAAATCTTAGGAAACTTTAATGAACTGTATTGACTGAACTATGCCATGTATTATCTTTTTTATTATTAAAGCTATTATTATATATTATTTTCATTAGCAAACCATCCCATGACAATGGATCGTGTAGAGAAGAACGTTAAGAAAAGAAAATATAGTGAGGATTTTTTTACAGTATGGTTTTACCTCAATAATTACAGCAGGAATTGAGAAACCACAATGTGTTATTTGTTGTGAAATTCTATCAGCCAAATCTATGAAGCCAAACAAACTAAAATGCCATTTTGATAGCAAGCATTTGAGCTTTGCCGGCAAGGATACCAACTATTTTAGAAGCAAAGCTGATGGACTCAAGAAAGTCAGACTTGACACTGGTGGCAAGTACCACAAACAAAACATAGCAGCCGTTGAAGCTTCATATTTGGTGGCACTCAGAATTGCCAGAGCTATGAAACCTCACACCATCGCTGAGGATTTACTGTTGCCAGCAGTCAAAGACATTGTTTGAGTTATGATCAGAGACGAATTTGTTATGAAATTGAGTGCAATTTCCTTATCTAATGACACTGTCCACAGAATAGATGACATGTCTGCTGATATTCTTGATCAGGCAATCCAGGAAATTAAATCTGCTCCACTTCCAATATTTTGTATCCAGCTTGATGAATCTACAGACATTGCAAACTGGTCACAGTTACTGGTTTACGTGAGGTATATTAATGATGGCGACTTTAAAGATGAGTTTCTTTTTTGCAAACCTCTTGAAACGACAACTACTGCACGTGATGTATTTGACACAATTGGTTCATTTCTGAAAGAGCATAAGATCTCTTGGGAAAAGGTTTGTAGTGTTTGCATAGATGGTGCTCCAGCTATGCTAGGATGTCGATCTGGATTTCAACGTTTGGTACTGAATGAGTCACCAAAAGTTATTGGAACTCACTGTATGATTCATTGGCAAATATTAGCAATGAAGACGCTGCCACAAGTGTTACAAAAAGTAATGAAAAGCGTCATAAGTTGTGTCAATTTTGTAAAGGCGAGCACTTTAAACAGTCGACTGTTTTCACAACTGTGCAACAAGTTGAATGTGCCGAACAATGCTCTGCTATTTCACACTGAAGTGAGATGGTTGTTCAGAGGAAAAATTTTAAAACGTGTTTTTGAGCTTCATGATGAACTCAAAACGTTTTTTAATCAGAAAGCAAGACTGCAGTTCGAAGCACTTTTCAGTGATAAAAGTGAACTGCAGAAAATAGCTTACTTGGTTGACATTTTTGCCATCTTGAATGAGTTAAATTTATCACTGCAAGGACAAAATGCAACATGCCTCGATTTGTCTAAAAAGATCTGATCATTCCAAATGAAACTTCAGCTTTGGAAAAAAATTGTATGAAAATAAAATTTACATGTTGCCTACCTTATCTGCTTTCTTTGAGGAACATGACATTGAATCAGATAAAAGGATTATGATGAAAATTCCTGTGAAAGAACACTTGCACATGCTTGCAGAAGAAATTTCATCGTACTTTCCAAATCTACCTGACACCCCATTTGCACTTGCCAGAAGCCCATTCACAGTCAAAGTTGAAGATGTTTCTGAGACAGCACAAGAGGAGTTCATTGAACTTATTAACAATGATGCAGTGAGAACTGATTTCTCTGCACTGCCAGTTACAAAATTCTGGATCAAGTGTTTGCAGTCATATCCTGTTCTGTCTGAGACTGTGTTGTGCCTTCTTCTTCCATTTCCAACAACTTATCTTTATGAAACAGGGTTTTCCAGCTTGTTGGTTATCAAGTCTAAATACAGAAGTAGACTTGTTGTGGAAGATGATCTTCGTTGTGCTCTTGCAAAGACTGCCCCGAGAATTTCTGATCTGGTGAGAAAGAAGCAATCTCAACCTTCGCACTGACGTTGGCTTTTTATGCATACTGTCGCAAAATGTAGCAATGTAGTTTACTGTTGTTATATTAAGACTGTTACCCATGCTACACCATGCTTCAATACAAAATTTCATTTATTTTAATTAGAAATAAATATTTCACAATATATAATTACATATTATTTTTGCGATTAATTACTATGCTTTAATTATATTCAATTTGTAACAATGAAAATACATCCTGAATATCAGATATTTAAATTACCATTCATAACAGTAGCAAAATTACAGTTATGAAGTAGCAACGAAAATAATTTTATGGTTGGGGGTCACAACATCATGAGGAACTGTATTAAAGGGTCGCGGCATTAGGAAGGTTGAGAACCACTGCTCTAGATGATCTCTGACCTTGCCATCCATGGATTGCCTCACCAGATGTGTTTAGTTCACCAATTCTGAATGGATGTTATTCGATTCAGCTGTTCCTTCTATGTGCCCTGTGAGAAGGTTCAGGGTCTGTCCATGTATTTGGGGCCACTTTGTCTCCCCCTGGACAAAATTTTAGGCCCCCGTGGCTGAGGAGGCTGGAGTCTTGGTGTTCGCGGATTCGCAGCTGAGGCAACTGGTCCGTGGGTGATGTGGTTGTAGGGTCCCTGGAGATATCCGATTTCTCCCCAATTGAAGGTAAGGCTGGGCTTCCGATGACAGCCACTCTCCCCTTCAAGATGGTGTGATCTCTATGGCAGAGCCAGCTGCTCCGGGAGAGATTTCAGCAGTAGTAGAGGTTGCCCACCAAGGGGAGCCTGGTCCATTAGTCCCCAAAAGTCCTGTGGAGTATAGCTGTCCCTCACTCACAAATACAGACACTCCCTGCATGTTCACGCACTCTCCTTTAACTCTCTCACTCAAGCTGTCTTGCAGCCTGCCATCCCATCGGCTGCCATCTTAGATCTCACTCAATTGCTATTCTTATTGTATTCATACAAACAATCAGGCCAAATTGAAACTATACTTAATATAATAAGTAAATTGGTCTTAATTTGACTTTTTAATAAAAATAAAAGTAATTTAAAAATAAAAGATTATATTTCAATAGAGAATTATTAGAACTAAAATGTTTCTTTTTTCTTCCACCAGACCATTTGTCATAATTCTTGATATTCCAACTTTTGAAATTTTATAACACAGTTTGCCTCCACCAGGTTACAAGCCCTGGGCATACTTAGGAATTACCACCTCTAGATGCCTCCTTCTGTGCCTAGGCCTCATTGTCCTTCTGACAGAGAGCAAGGATTTCTTGTCTCTGATAGAAAACGTCTGCCCCTCCTCAGCATTAAATAGCTTCAGAAGTGATGTCATACCCCTTTTCCATAAAAGAATTCAGAGCCAAAATTCTTAAGGGGATGTGGTAGGCAGTTAATTGACATAAACAGAGAAAGGACAATGGGCCAACTGGAGGAAAAATGGACGTGCTTCTCACCACTCCAACTGCTCTGAAACTGGCAATCGAGGAACCTGTATAGATTTCCTGTCTTTCTCCATTCCTCTAAAAAAAACAACAGCACCACTAATAAAGATAGGATCAATAAATATAAAAAGAAGAAGAAGGAATTTGTAGGAAATAGTTCTCTATGATACATCTTCAGCATGGTCAATTTTTGATAAAAACAGTTACTGAATTTTGCCAGGGCAAACAGAATATAGGGACGAGAAGAGAGGATATAAGAACAAAGAACAATATATGTGACCAATAACACATTTTCTAGGTAGATCTGCTTAGACCAGTGGTCGGAAAACTCATTAGTCAACATAGCCAAATATCAACAGTACTTCTTCAAAACAGACTCACCCAGGCCGAAAACCGACTTCTGCGCATGGGCCACGAAGTTTCAATCGTACTGTATGTGTGCGCCCGTATGTGGTATTTTGTGGAAGAGCCAGACTCAAGGGGGCAAAGAGCCGCATGTGGCTTGCGAGCCGCAGTTTGCCAACCACTGGCCTAGACAAAGGGAGGTGGAGACAACTAGAAAAGGCCTCAGCCCATTTTTAAAAAATAACCCAATAAGAGACAATAAGACCTAGGCGACATATGAGGAAAACTATTAACTCCATAATACTCAGCCAATGAGGAACTGGAGGAGGAACTTTCACACCCAAGGAATAAATAGCCTATGGTTGCTGCTCCATGTGTGCCTATTCAACCAGGCACCTGCTCTTGCAAGACCTTATTAAAATTCTCATTTTTGCCATACTTCATGCCTCTGAGTCCATTATTTAAATTTGCACAGGTGAGCATTTCTCACACATACCCAGCTCTAGTTGTTGAATCTCTGGAGCTGGCTTGCTTCTTATCCATGTAAGGCTTAGGAGCTAAACTTGTTTTTAAGGCAGTGGAAGAGCCCTGAATCATTACAATGAATTTGTTCTAACACAGTTAATTCAGGCAAAGGTAATTTCTGTTGCTTGCAAAGAAAGGAAACTTACCTAATATAATTATCTTGAGATTTTTTTGTTGTTGTTGTTTAATATATGCTTTGTCTTCTGAAATGGGTTATTAGTTTCTTGGAGACAGGACTAATTTCTTTACTTTATTTGTATCTTTCCTCTACCCAGCTAGGCTTATAGTATAAAATAAAAGCTAAGTATTCATTCAGTGTTATGATACATCTGATAAGGGGTTAATTTCCAAAATATATAAGGAACTCATACAACTTAAAAAAAGGAAGACAAACAATCCAATAAAAAAAAATGGGCCAAGGACCTAAATACATACGTCTCCAAAGTGGACATACAGAAGGCCAAGAGACATGTGGAAAAAAATGCTCAAAGACCCTAGTCATCTGAGAAATGCAAATTAAAAGGACAATGAGGTATCACCTCACACCTGTCAGAATGACTATCATCAACAAATCCACAAAAGACAAGTGCTGGCAAGGATGTAGAGAAAAGGGAGCCTTAATACACTGCTGGTAGGAATGCTGACTAGTGCAACCAATATGGTAAACAATATGGAGTTCCCTCAAAAAATTAAAAATGGAACTGCCATTTGACTCAGTGGTCCCACTTCTAAGAATATATCCTAAGAAACACAAAACACCAATCAGAAAGAATGTATGCACCCCTATACTCATAGCAGCACAATTTACATTAGCTGAGATCTGGAAATAGCCCAAGTGCCCATCAGTATATCCTATCTAATAATAGAGAAACATGGAAATTAACCATAACTTCGCTACCCTTCCCATTGGCTAATCAGCAAGATATGCAAATTAACTGCCAACCAAGATGGCGGCCAGCAGCCAGGAAGCTGAAGCGAACATGAACATGAGGCTTGCTTACTCCAGTGATGGAGGAAGTCAATGTTCCCCGCTTGCCGCAGCTCAGCTCTGAGCTCCGGATGAAACAATGTTGCAATTATAGAACCTAAACAAAACCCAGAAACCTGCTTTCAGCCAGCGCGGCCTCAGAGCTTAGAGCGGCCAGTGATGGCAACAGAGTTTCAATTACAGAATCTAAACAAACCCAGGTACCTGCTTTCAGTCAGCAACGGCCTCAGAGCTGGAGCCTGCTCTCAGCTCCAGTGACAGCTATAGAAGGTAAATTAATCCCAGAATAAAAAAAAAGAAAAAAGGAGAGGCTGGGAGCTTCAGTCACCCACCAGCCTGAAAACAGCCCTCAGCCCCTCACCCAGACTGGCCAGGCACCCCAGTGGGGACACCCACCCAGAAGGGGGTGTGACCAGCTGCAAACAGCCATCATCCCATCATCCAGGCTGGCCAGGCACCCCAGTGGGGACCCCCACCCTGAAGGGGGTGTGACCAGCTGCAAACAGCCATCATCCCCTCATCCAGGCTGGCCAGGCACCCAAGCAGGACCCCCACCTGAAGGGGGTGTGACCAGCTGCAAACAGCCATCATCCCATCATCCAGGCTGGCCAGGCACCCAAGCAGGACCCTCACCCTGATCCAGGACACCCTTCAGGGCAAACCAGCCGGTCCCCACCCATGCACCAGGCCTCTATCTTATATAGTAAACGGGTAATATGAAAACTGACCCTAACAGCAGGACTGGGAACGACTGGTCACTATGACACACACTGACCAGCAGGGGGCAGATGCTCAATGCAGAAGCTGCCCTCTGGTGGTCAGGGCGCTCTCACATGGGAGGAGCTCTGCTCAGCCACAAGCCAGGCTGATGGCTGCCAGTACAGTGGTGGTGGTGGGAGCCTCTCCTGCCTTCTCAGCAACGCTAAGGATGTCCTACTGCAGTTTAGGCCTGCTCCCCACTGGCAAGTGGACATTCCCCAAGGGCTGCTGGGCTGCCAGAGGGATGTCTGATTGCCATCTTAGGCCCAATCCCCTTGGGAGCGGGCCTAAGCCAGCAGGTGGTCATCCCCTGAAGGGTCCCAGACTGCGAGAGGGCACAAACCGGGCTGAGGGACCCCCCCATCCCCCCTGAGTGCACAAATTTTTGTGCACTGGGCCTCTAGTAAGTGGATAAAAAAGCTTTGGTACATTTATACCATGGAATACTATCCAGCTATAAAAATGAAAGCTCTCTTACCCTTTGAGACAGCATGGAGGGACCTGGAGAGTATTATGCTAAGTGAAATAAGTCAGTCAGAGAAAGACAAGTATCACCTGATCTTACTCATATGTGGAATCTAATGAACAAAATAAACTGATGCACAAAATAGATCCAGAGACATGGAAGTATGGAATAGACTGATGAATCCCAGAGGCAAGGTGGGGTGAGGTAGGAGGTGGGGAGAGATTAACCAGGGAATTCATATGCATATATGCATAACTCATGGATACAAACAACAGTGTGGGTGAAGATGTGGGGTGGAGGAAGTCAATGGGAAAAAAGAGGGACATCTGTAATATTTTCAACAATAAAGAAATTTTTAAAAAAATAGCAAGTAATTATTCATTCGGTGTTTATAATATGTCAAGCACTGTGCTAAGTGCTCATATAGACCATCTTATTTAAACTTCACAATAACTCTAGGGATAATTATCCTTTATTATCTCCATTTTTACAGATGAGGAAACAGAGGCCAGAGTGTGGACTCAAATCTGGGTAATCTCACAACTACATTCTTTCAGGACCCAGTACTTAGCAGGTAAAGATAGTGGTGCATTGATTCATCAAAGTGTACTAAGTATCCACAAAATCACCTCCAGGGATGATAAACCGGCTTCACCATCCAGGCATCCATCCACTGTGGGTAGAGAGGTTCATTCTAGGAACTTATGACAAGAAAAAAAAAAATTCTGAGATGTTCTCAATTAAACTTACAGTGACCAGAGAGTGAAAGAAAGAGATAGAATGGTTAGTGTCTTAGTAGCTGTGGACCAGTTCTGACAAAAGACTACTCAAATTCCTGTATATCTGTTGGAATTTAGGATTAATTTTCTGGTGGCTATTTCTATGATTATCCAAAAGACAGAACAGCCAGGCACTATAGAACCAGGAGCCTCTGTTTCTTAATTACACATAAGCTTCCCAATTTGCTGCCCACAGCTGATCCACAAGGAATGACACTTCTTTGCACTCTGCTTCCCCTATCCCAGAACTGGCCGATGCCCTTTGCCAAGAGCTATTGTAAATCCTTTCACAACGGCTTATATCTTTCTTCCCCCAACTTGATGTATAAAACACACTTGCAAAACCCTGGACATTGGACACATTGTCTTTCCTACTATCCATGCCCCAAGAGCAGTCTTCTTTTTTCAGCCATGGAAGTTAAATATTTTTCTTTTTTTTGTTAATGCTTACTATCACTGGCAAATTATGTGGTGTGATATACAGACTACAAAAAAGAATTCCTGCTTAGAAAGTGTTCCTTATTCCATCAGGGCCAGACATCACAAAATGGGTCACATTTTGGGTTAAAATTATTTTTTAGAATATATTTTATTGATTTTTTACAGAGAGGAGGGGAGAGGGATAGAGAGTTAGAAACATCGATGAGAGAGAAACATCAATCAGCTGCCTCCTGTACACTGGGGATGTGCCCACAACCAAGGCACATGCCCCTGACCGGAATCAAACCTGGGACCCTTGAGTCTGCAAGCTGATGCTCTATCCACTGAGCCAAACCAGTTAGGGCTTAAAATTGTTTTTAAAATGTAAATAAGTTATGCAAATATAATTATGTATATGTTAAAAATAAAAATTCAACCAAGTAAATCTGAAGATCTAATTGGCTTAATTAACTGATTTGTGAATCAGGCAGCATCCCACATAGCAAGTGGAAGAGTGCCCCAGTGGGCTGTACAAAATTGAAGAAGGGTGGGGAAAGGGAGCTAGTAACAAAAGAAAATAAAGAATCATTTTTGGGGGGCCTGGAAATCATGTGGGGGAAGAAAGAGAACTGGAAGAATTTTTATCATGCAGATTGCCTCTTCCTACATTTATAGGAGATGGAGATGGAGAAGGCCCATGTGACAGATTTCCTTACTGGTGCTTGACCAGAAAATTCTAGACTAGTTAATAAAGATTATGTTTCTGGGAGAGGTCAAAACAGCAATTAGATTAGGTATTAAATCTAGGTTTTGTATCATGGGCTTTCAGCATGAGTGGTGCTACTTTGGACTCGTGGTTCTCTTTTTAACAGGCTCTAGTTGGAGAACACAAGACACCCATTGTATTACACATAGGGAGCTAAAATGTTGATGAAAATCCTGCATGATACAATGAGGAAGAACACTGTGGTAGAATATATCCATGTCTCCAATTTCTTATTCCTTCCTATACAGATGTCTTTGCATGTAGTTCTGTAGTGCCTTCCATGAGTGGGGCATAATTCCTTGACAAATGAAAGAAATGGAAGCAAGCAAGCTACTTGATACAGAGTTCAAAACAATGGTTATAAGGTTACTCAAGGATCTTAATGAGAACTTCAAGAACTGAAAGAGAGCTTCAAGGGGCCGATCCTGTGATTGGAGGGTGATGGGGGTCAACGCCTGAGGGCTCCCAGTATGTGAGAGGGGGCAGGCTGGGCTGAGGGACACTCCCCCACACACACACCCAGTGCACGAATTTCATGCACCGGGCCCCTAGTGGGCAGATAAAGAAGCAACCACCAAATGAAAGAAAAGGAAGGATCACCAGAAAATGAACTAAATGAAATAGAGGCAAGCATTTTGTCAGATAAAGAATTCAGAGTAATGGTAATATGGGTACTCAAGGAATTCAGTGAGAACGTCAATCAACTTAATGAAAAGCATAAGGAACTTAATAAGACATACACCAACATGAAAAGAGAGCTTGAAGAAATAAAAATGTGAAGCCTGAGCCAGGAGAGGCCATTCACATGGTAAAGGAGCTGCAAACAGCTTTGGTGGAGCTGTAAATTAGATGGGGCCAGGTCTCAGGGAATCACCAGTGGAATGCTAACAGTGTGGGCCATGCTGATGGAAACTTATATATGGCAGCCAGTCAGCTCTGCAACTAGGGAAGTCCCAGCACAGGAACAATGACCCCTGTGAGCACTCCTGTCTGGGAGAAAGCCATCCCTGAGTTTTGCAGATGTGTTGGGTAATCTGTATGGTCTAAAGCTAGTCAAGTTAATCCCTGCCACCTAGTCCAGTTCATCCCTGTATGTCCCTGGATTCCCTGAAAGCCATCACGCAGAGCTGGAGCTCACAGGAAGTGGGACCATATAAGGTCGTGTGCTGGCCCTTTAATAGGAACATCTGGGACTCCAGCAGCCTCCATGCCCCTCAACCACAATCCCTGCTGGTTTTTACAGCCCAAATTTATGGGGACTTCTCTTCCCATGTCTGAAACCCTGTGGTGGGGGTCTTATTTGCAGCTGGTACCCCCTGCTTCTTACAGGAGGGCTTGTAGATATCCATTCCAAATAAAGAAATGCCACACGTGGGTGTCAGACTAGCCCATTCCATGCCTCTATCTCTCCTACCAGTCTCAAATTGCTTTATTCTTTACTTCTCTAGTTGTAGGACTTCCATTCATCAGGATTACAGGCAGTTCTAAATGATGGTTGTATTATATTTTAGTTGTAATTTTGATGTGGTTGTGAGAGGCAGCAAGTACCAGTGTTTACCTAGGCTGTAATCTTGGTTCTCCCTCAAAAAAAATCCCAAAGAAAGAATATTAAAGCATGCAAGAGGGAGACAAAAAGTTACCTCAAGGGAGCTCCCATTAGACTGTCAGCTGACTTCTCAATAGGAAAACTTCAGGCTAAAACGGAATGGCATGAAGTATACAAAGTTATGAAAACCAAGGCATCGAAGGCAAGAATAATCTATCCAGCAATGCTATTATTCAAAATCAAAGGTGAAATAAAGACCTTCACAGACAAAAAAAAAAAAAAAAAAGACTAAAAGAGTTTATTGTCACTAAGCCAGCACTGCAAGATATGGTAAAGGAAGAAGAAATAGAGAAAAAGAAGAACAGGCATAAACAATAAGAATGGCAATAAATAAGTACCTATCAATAATAACCTTAAATGTAAAAGGCTTACATACTCCAATCAAAATACATGAGGTAGCAGAATTGATAAGAAAACATGACCCACATATATGCTGCCTACAAAAGAGACCCACCTCAGACCAAAGAACTCAGAAAGAATGAAAGTGAAGTGTGGGGGAAAATGTCCTGGCAATACTCATATCTGATAAAATAGAATTTAAAGTGAAGGAAATAACAAGAGAAAATAAAGGCAAATTCTTAATACTAAAGGGATTCATACAACAAGAGAATATAACTCTGGTAAACATATATACACCCAATAAAGTCATATTCAAATATATATATATAAATTCTAGAGGATTTTAAGGGAGAGATCAATAGCAATACAATCACAGGGGATTTTAATACCCCACTGACATCACTAGATATATCTTCTAGACAAAAAATCAACAAGGATATAGCTATTTTAAATGACACAATAAATACGATAGAATTTTAACATTTACAGAAAATATCACCACAAAGCTACAGAATATACTTTCTCCTCAAGTACACAAGGGGTATTTTCAAAGATAGACCACACGTTAGGACAAAAACTAAGTCTGCAAGTTCAAGAAGATTGAAATCAGATCAAGCATCTTCTGAAATCACAATAGCATAACATTAGAAATCAACTAAAATAAAAACATTCAAACACATGGAAGCTAAATAGCATGCTATTAAACAATGAATGGTTTACCAAAGAGATCAAGGAAGAGGAAAAAAAAACACCCTGGAAACAAATAAAAATGAACATGCAACAACCCAAATCTATGGGACGCAGTGAAATCACTACTGAGAGGGAAGTTCATAGCATTAGAGGCCTACCTCAAAAAAACAAGAAAAACTTTTAATAAGACATTTAACATACAAATTAAAGAATTAGAAAGAGCCATAGCAAGTTTGGTACAGTGTATAGAGGGTCAGCCTGCAGACCACAGGGTTCCAGGTTCAATTCTTGCCAAGAGCACTGACCTTGGTTGCAGGCTCCTCCCCAGCCTGGGCCCAAGTCAAGGCTTTTGCAGGAGGCAACCAATCGATGTGTTTCTCTCAAAATTAATAAAAGTCTTAAATGAAAGATGGGAAACCATAAAAATCTTAGAAGAAACCACACGTAGCAAAATCTCATATATCTCTCATAGCAATATGCTTACCAATACATCTCCTAGGGCAAGTGAAATTAAGGAGAAAATAAACAAATGCGACTACATCAAAATAAAAAGCTTCTGTCCAGCCAAAGAAACCATCAACTAAAAGAAGAGGTAGCCCACTGTATGGGAAAAAAATAATTGTCAATGATACATCCTATAAGGGGTTAATCTCAAAAATATATGAGGAACTCATACAACTTAATAAAAGGAATACCAACAATCCAACAAAAAACAGGCAAATATCTTAATTAAACACTTCTCCACAGTGGATCTACAGAGTTTATAACAGAGATTAAAAATGGTGACAGATATGCGGAAACTACACTGACATACTCGCTGGACCAAACTGGAAATACAAAAAAAATACAGGAAAAACTAGCTAGAGTGAACCCTGATAACCAATGAGGGGAAGTAGAGACTGCATAGGTACTGGTAGGAATTGCAGAGGGGTGAAAGGCCTGGCTTGGCTCCCACAGAGAGTAACTGAAGGTCCGGATGGATATCTTGAATGTGTAGGGTTCTCACTGCAAACTCTAGGGCAGTGATGGCGAACCTATGACACGCTTGACAGAGGTGACACTCGAACTCATTTTTTTTGGTTGATTTTTCTTTGTTAAATGGCATTTAAATATATAAAATAGAGAACCAAGATGGCGGCATAGGTTAACGCCGGAGTTTGCTGCTTTGAACAACTACTTCAAAAGTGAAACTAAAAGACGGAACAAACATCACCCAGAACCACAGGAACGCTTGCTGAGTGGAAGTCCTACAACAAGGAGGAAAGAGAAACGCATACGGACACTCAGAGGAGGCGCAGTGCTGAAGTCAAATTCTGAGGTGCGGAGTGCGCGGAGCGGGCTGGCGGCGGAGGGCGCGGTTGGCGTTTTCAATCTGGAGGGAGTCGCAGACTCTGAGCTCCAGATCCGGGCGAGTCTTTAGGGACCCTGACTCAAACGGGAGAAGCGGGACTGTCTGGCTTCGGTCAGAGCCAGTGCAGCTTTCTCTCTGAGCTTTGCAGCAGGTGCTGGGACTCAGAGAGGCAGAGCCCCTGGGGACAGGACTGAGAGCCACCATAACTGCTCTCTCCGGCCCACCCTGTTGATCCTGTGCGACCCGCCCCGCCCAAGCCCTGCACAGAGGCATTTGCCGGATAGCCTCAGGCAAAGGCCAGATTAGCACCTCCCTAGAGGACAGAAGTTCTCTCACTGCTGACACAGCTGATTCTCATAGCCACTTGGCCTGGAGGTCAAACCCTCCCTGGTATTAGCTACAACAATCAAGGTTTAACTATAAGCTGCGCACAGAGACCACTAGGGGGTGCACCAAGGAAGCACAACAAAATGAGGAGACAAAGAAACAGGACAAAATTGTCAAAGGAAGATATAGAGTTCAGAACCACACTTTTAAGGTCTCTCAAGAACTGTTTAGAAGCCGCCGATAAACTTAATGAGATCTACAAGAAAACTAATGAGACCCTCGATGTTATATTGGGGAACCAACTAGAAATTAAGCATATACGGACTGAAATAACGAATATTATACAGACTCCCGACAGCAGACCAGAGGAGCGCAAGAATCAAGTCAATGATTTGAAATGCGAGGAAGCAAAAAACACCCAACCGGAAAAGCAAAATGAAAAAAGAATCCAAAAATGCGAGGATAGTGTAAGGAGCCTCTGGGACAGCTTCAAGCGTACCAACATCAGAATTATAGGGGTGCCAGAAGATGAGAGAGACCAAGATATTGAAAACCTGTTTGAAGAAATAATGACAGAAAACTTCCCCCACCTGGTGAAAGAAATGGACTTACAGGTCCAAGAAGCGCGGAGAACCCCAAACAAAAGGAATCCAAAGAGGACCACACCAAGACACATCATAATTAAAATGCCAAGAGCAAAAGATAAAGAGAGAATCTTAAAAACAGCAAGAGAAAGAAACTCAGTTACCTACAAGGGAATACCCATACGACTGTCAGCTGATTTCTCAACAGAAACTTTGCAGGCCAGAAGGGAGTGGCAAGAAATATTCAAAGTGATGAATACCAAGAACCTACAACCAAGATTACTTTATCCAGCAAAGCTATCATTCAGAATTGAAGGTCAGATAAAGAGCTTCACAGACAAGGAAAAGCTAAAGGAGTTCATCACCACCAAACCAGGATTATATGAAATGCTGAAAGGTATCCTTTAAGAAGAGGAAGAGGAAGAAAAAGGTAAAGATACAAATTATGAACAACAAATATGCATCTATCAACAAGTGAATCTAAGAATCAAGTGAATAAATAATCTGATGAACAGAATGAACTGGTGATTATAATAGAATCAGGGACATAGAAAGGGAATGGACTGACTATTCTTGGGGGGGAAAGGGGTGTGGGAGATGCGGGAAGAGACTGGACAAAAATCGTGCACCTATGGATGAGGACAGTGGGTGGAAAGTGAGGGCGGAGGGTGGGGCGGGAACTGGGAGGAAGGGAGTTTTTTGGGGAAAAAAAGAGGAACAAATGTAATAATCTGAACAATAAAGATTTAATTTAAAAAAAAGGAAAAAAAATATATAAAATAAATATCAAAAATATAAGTCTTTGTTTTACTATGGTTGCAAATATCAAAAAAATTCTATATGTGACACTGCACCAATGTTAAGTTAGGGTTTTTCAAAATGCTGACACGCTGAACTCAAAAGGTTCGCCATCACTGCTCTAGGTTCTAATCAAAAACTGGGCTCTCTAAGCCAGAGCACCAGAACTAATAAAGGTGCCCATATAACAGCTTTGTGAGAAAGCAGCAGGATTGCTGTCTTCCATGGAGATATGGCTGGAAATGCAGGAAACCTCTTAAAGGGCCAATGCACAAAATCCCCTGTTTAACTATTCACCTTGGGCTCCAGCACAGGGAAGGCAGAGTGGACTGGAGCTGTGTGAGAAGAAGCCAGTGTTGGCTCTTGGGTTAGATATCAACACCCCATTTTCCTGTGCTGAGTCATTTCCTCATTCTGCAGAAGTCATCTATCTCAGGCAGACCTTTGCTATCCAGGCAGTATTTGCATGGGCGGAAGACAGTTGATCTAACTTATTGGAAAACCCCTTGCCCCACCCTGTGGAGTTTCTGAGGCCCACTAAGAGACAGAGAATATCAGTTAGCCTCCAGGCAGAAGCAATTGCCTAGACATGTTGGAAAACCTCTCACCAAAACTGTGGACAATTGCTTCAGGCTACTCCAGAAGGAATCCAATCAGTCTCCAGACAGAGACAGTCACTGGAGGCTTTGAGTCTTTGCATAATTTCATTAGTCATAAATAGAAGCTTGGGTCCCCACTACAGACACCATCATGGACTGCTTAGCGATGCAAAAGCCTGCGGGACCCAAGTATCTGCAGCTGACACCTGTGGGACCAACTCCATGGGGGAAGGGACAGAGACAATTAATCCATGAGTCTCAAGGCAAACCCAGCCTCTGAGCTATGGAGTTCCCAACCACTGAACTACTAGGGAATTCAAATTCAATCAGGTTGCCAAGGGCAAAAAAGGGACAGTGACTCACATTTACCTGCACTAGAGAATCTCCAAGGAGACCCAGGATAGACACAACAAGAGATCAGATTCAACAACATCAGAATCAAATCCAGTCAGCACCCAAATTAGCATACCCAAAATACTTGTATAATAGCTGACCAAAGACATTGCCATTGAACTTCACTGGCACAACTTGGTGGTGAGACCCCTCCAAGAACAGGACATCAACAATCAAGTCCAAATTACAACAGGAGAGTTCAAACAATGCACACAAGGGGCATTCCTAGAGCATCCATGTCAGGTGAACAAAGAGACAGCTAAAATGGCGAGACAAAGAAACATCCTCCAAATGAGAGAAAAGAGAAATATTCAGAAAAAGAACTAAATGAGATAGAGGCAATCAACCTATTAGACGCAGAGTTCAAAGTAATGGTTATAAGATGCTTAAGGAACTTAGTGGAACTTACAACACCATGAAAAGGTTAATAGAGGCTATGAACAAGAACCGGACAGAAATAAAGGATAATATATCTGATATCAAGAACACAATGGAAGGTATTAAAAGTAGATTCATTGAAGCAGAAGATTGAATCAGCAATTTGGAAGACAAGGTAGAAATAAATACTCAACCAGTACAGCAAAAAGAAAAAAAGAATTAAAAAGCAGGAAGATAGCTTAAGGGAGCTATGGGACAACATGAAACAACACCATCCACATTATAGTAATGCCAGCAGGAGAAGAGGGCGAGCAAGGAACAGAGAACCTATTTAAAGAAATAATGACTCCTTTGCCAAATATTAATTGAGCATGGTGGTTTGAGTCGATTTCTGGGTTGTCTTTTCTATTTCATTGATCTATATGTCTGTTCTTGTGCCAGTACCAGGTAGTTTTGAGAACAGTGGCTTTGTAATACAGTTTGATACCTGGTATTGAGTTCCCACCTACTTTGTTCTTCTTTCTCAGGATTGCTGTAGCTATTTGGAGTCTTTTTTTATTCCAGATGAATTTTTGGAGAGTTTGTTCTAGGTCTGTGAAATATGCTGTTGGTATTTTAATGGGGAGTGCATTGAATCTATAGATTGCTTTGGGTAGTGTGGACATTTAAATGATGTTGATTCTACCAATCAATGAACACAGTATGTTATTCCATCTGTTTATGTCTTCCTCTGTCATTTTTCCAGTGTCCTGCAGTTTTCTATGTATAGGTCTTTTACCTCCTTAGTTAAGTTTATTCCTAGGTATCTTAATTGTTTTGGTGGGATGATAAATGGGATTGCTTTTTTAGTCTCTCTTTCTATAAGTTCACTATTGGTATATAAAAATGCCATAGATTTCTTGGCGGTAATTTTGTATCCTGCTACATTGCTGAATTCGTTTATTAAGTATAATGATTTTTTGATGGATTCTTTAGGGTTTTATATGTACAGTATCACGTCATCTGCAAATAAGGAGAGTTTTACTTCTTCTTTTTCAATTTGGATGCCTTTTATTTCTTCTTCTTGTCTAAAAACAATGTCTGGTACTTCCAGTACTATGTCGAACAGGAATGGTGAGAGTGGGCATCCCTGTCTTGTGCCTGTTCTTAGGGAAAATGGTTTTAGTTTTTGTCCATTGAGTATGATGTTGGCTGTGGGTTTGTCATATATGGCTTTTATTATGTTGAGGTATGATCCTTCTAGTCCCACCTTGCAGATAGTTTTTATCAAGAAAGGGCATTGGATTTTGTCAAATGCTTTTCTGCATCAATTGATATGACTATGCGATTTTTATCTCTCAATTTTTCTATGTGATGTATCACATTTATTGATTTGCAGATATTGTACCATCCTTGCATCCCCAAGATAAATCCTACTTTGTCATGGTATATGATCTTTCTGATGTACTTCTGGATCCGATTTGCTAGAATTTTGTTGAGGATTTTGGCATCTGTGTTGATGAGGGATATTGGCCTGTAATTCTTGTCCATTGTGTCGTCTTTATCTGGTTTTGGTATTAGGTTGATGTTGGCTTCATAGAATGAGCTTGGAAGTATTCCTTACTCTTGAATTTTTTGGAATAATCTGAGGAGGATAGATTTTAGTTCTTCCTTGAATGTTTGGTAAAACTCCCCTGTGAAGCTGTCTGGGCCAGAGCTTTTGTGTGCTGGCATCTTTTTGATGACTGCTTCAATTTCTTCCATAGTTATTGCCCTTTGAGATTTTTAGATCCTTCCTGATTGAGTTTTGGAAGGTTGTATTTTTCCAGTAATATGTCCGTTTCCTCCATGTTGTCTAATTGTTTGAATAAAGTTGTTCATAGTAATTTTTTAACAATCTTTTGTATTTCTTTTTTTTCCTTTTTTTTTGATTAATTAAATCTTTATTGTTCAGATTATTACATTTGTTCCTCTTTTTTCCCCCCATAACTCCCCTCCACCCAGTTCCCACCCCACCCTCCTCCCTCACTCCCCACTCACTGTCCTCATCCATAGGTGCAAGATTTTTGTCCAGTCTTCTTCCCGCATCCCTCTAACCCCTTTCCCCCCACAAGAATGATCAGTCCACTCCCTTTCTATGCCCCTGATTCTCTTATAATCACTAATTCACTCTGTTCATCAGATTATTCACTTGATTTTCAGATTCACTTGTTAATAGATGTGTATTTGTTGTTCATAGTTTGTATCTTTACTTTTTTCTTCTTTTTCCTCTTCTTAAAGGATACCTTTCAACATTTCATATAATACTGGTTTGGTGATGATGAACTCCTTTAGCTTTTTCTTATCTGTGAAGCTCTTTAGCTGACTTTCAATTCTGAATGATAGCTTTTCTGGATAAAGTAATCTTGGTTGTAGGTTCTTGGCATTCATCACTTTGAATATTTTTTTTAATTGAATCTTTTTTGTTCAGATTATTACATTTGTTCCTCTTTTTCCCCCCCATAACTCCCCTCCTCCCAGTTCCCGCCCCACCCTCTGCCCTCACTCCCCACCCACTGTCCTCATCCATAGGTGCATGATTTTTGTCCAGTCTCCTCCCGCATCTCCCACACCCCTTTCTCCCCCAAGAATAATCAGTCCATTCCCTTTCTATGTCCTTGATTCTATTATGATCACCAGATTATATATTCATTTGATTCTTAGATTCATTTGTTGATGGATGCATGTTTGTTATTCATAATTTGTATCTTTACCTTTTTCTTCTTCTTCCTCTTCTTAAAGGATACCTTTCAGCATTTCATATAATACTGGTTTGGTGGTGATGAACTCCTTTAGCTTTTCCTCATCTGTGAAGCTCTTTATCTGACCTTCAGTTCTGAATGATAGCTTTGCTGGATAAAGTAATCTTGGATGTAGGTTCTTGGTATTCATCACTTTGAATATTTCTTGCCATTCCCTTCTGGCCTGCAAAGTTTCTGTTGAGAAATCAGCTGACAGTCATATGGGTATTCCCTTGTAGGTAACTGAGTTTCTTTCTCTTGCTGCTTTTAAGATTCTCTCTTTGTCTTTTGCTCTTGGCATTTTAATTAAGATGTGTCTTGGTGTGGTCCTCTTTGGATTCCTTTTGTTTGGGGTTCTCTGCGCTTTCTGGACCTGTAAGTCCATTTCTTTCACCAGGTGGGGGAAGTTTTCTGTCATTATTTCTTCAAATAGGTTTTCAATATCTTGCTCTCTCTCATCTTCTGGCACCCTTATAATTCTGATGTTGGTATGCTTGAAGCTGTCCCAGAGGCTCCTTACACTATCTTCGTATTTTCGGATTCTTTTTTCATTTTGCTTTTCCAGTTGGGTGTTTTTTTTGCTTCTTCGTATTTCAAATCTTTGACTTGATTCTTGCGCTCCTCTGGTCTGCTGTTGGGTGTCTGTATAATAGTCTTTATTTCAGTCAGTGTATGCTTAATTTCTAGTTGGTTCTTTATCACAACATCGAGGGTCTCATTAGATTTCTTGAGGATCTCAGTACATTTATCGGCGGCTTCTAGACAGTACTTGAAAGACCTTAAAAGTGTGGTTCTGAACTCTATATCCTCCATGGACAATTTTGTCCTGTTTCTTTGTCTCCGCATTTTTTATGCTTTCTTGGTGCACCCCCTAGTGGTCTTTGTGCGCAGTCTTGTTGTAGTTAAGCCTTGATTGTTGTGGGCAATAGTGGGGGTGATTTGACCTCCAGGCTAACTGGCTATGAGAGTCCGCTGTGTCTGCAGTGGGAGAGCTTCTGTGCTGGATCTCTAGGGCAGTGCTAATCTAGCATTTGCCTGAGGCTATTCAGCAAATGGCTCTGTGCAGGGCTTGGGCGGGGCGGGTCCCTGGGGATCTACAGGGCAGGCCAGAGCGAGCAGTTATGGCTGCTCTCAGTTCCATCCCTAGGGGCTCTGCCTCACAGAGTCCCAGCAACTGCTGCAAACCTCGGAGAGAAAGCTGCCTTTGATTTCCGACCGAAGCCAGACTGTCCCGCTTCTCCCATTTGAGTCTGGGTCCCTAGAGACTCGCCTGGATCTGGAGCTCAGAGTCTGAAACTTCCTCCCGATTGAAAACAACAACCGCACCCTCTGCCGCCAGCCCGCTCCGGGCACACTCCTCACCTCAGTATTTCACTTCAGCACTGCGCCTCCTCTGAGTCTGGGTATGATATTCTCTTTCCTCCTAGTTGTAGAATTTCCACTCAGCCAGCCTTCCTGTGGTTCTGGATGATGTCCGTTCCGTCTTTAGTTGTTTTTTGAAGTGGTTGTTCGAGGCAGCAATCTCCAGCGTTAACCTATGCCACCATCTTGGTTTTTTTGAATGGTTTTTTTTCATTTTGCTTTTCCATCTTGGTTTTTTTGAAGCAGAGGCTCCTTACACTATCTTCGAATTTTTGGATCTTTTTTCATTTTGCTTTTCCAGTTGGGTGTTTTTTGCCTTTTCGTATTTCAAATCGTTGACTTGATTCTTGCGATCCTCTAGTCTGCTTTTGGGAGTCTGTATAATATTCTTTATTTCAGTCAGTGTATGCTTAATTTCTAGTTGGTCCTTTATCACAACCACAGGAAGGCTGGCTGAGTGGAAATTCTACAACTAGGAGGAAAGAGAATATCATACCCAGACTCAGAGGAGGCGCAGTGCTGAAGTGAAATACTGAGGTGAGGAGTGTGCCCGGAGCGGGCTGGCGGCGGAGGGCGCGGTTGTTGTTTTCAATCGGGAGGAAGTTTCAGACTCTGAGCTCCAGATCCAGGCGAGTCTCTAGGGACCCAGACTCAAATGGGAGAAGCAAAATGAAAAAAGATCCAAAAATTCGAAGATAGTGTAAGGAGCCTTTTCCAGACTCAAATGGAAAAGCAAAATGAAAAAAGATCCAAAAATTCGAAGATAGTGTAAGGAGCCTTCTGCTCACGCTGGGCTTTTGTTGTTGCTCTCTTTCTAATTCTTTAAGTTGTAGAGTTAGATGATTTAACTACAACAAGACTGTGCACAAAGACCTCAAGGGGGTTCACCAAGAGTGTCCTCCTCAGGTAATTGGGGAGGCTGAACCACAGGGCCCTAGAGGACACTTAGCACAGAAAACCAGTTTATCAACACAGGGAAGCATAAAAAAAGTGGAGTCAAAGAAAAAGGACACCAATGCCAGAAATGGAGGAAAGCAAACTACTGGATATAGAGTTCAAAACCACACTTTTAAGGTTTTTCAAGAATTTTCTAGAAACTGCTGATAAACTTAATGAGACCTACAAGACATCTAATGAGACCCTCAAGGTTGTGATAAAGGACCAACTAGAAATTAAGCATACACTGACTGAAATAAAGAATATTATACAGACTCCCAAAAGCAGACTAGAGGATCGCAAGAATCAAGTCAACGATTTGAAATACGAAAAGGCAAAAAACACCCAACTGGAAAAGCAAAATGAAAAAAGATCCAAAAATTCGAAGATAGTGTAAGGAGCCTCTGGGACAGCTTCAAGCATACCAAATCCGAATTATAGGGGTGCTAGAAGGAGAGACAGAGAGCAAGATATTGAAAACCTATTTGAAGAAATAATGACAGAAAACTTCCCCTACCTGGTGAAAGAAATAGACTTACAAGTGCAGGAAGCACAGAGAACCCCCCAAAAAAGGAATCCAAAGAGGACCACACCAAGACGCATCATAATTAAAATCCCGAGCAAAAGACAAAGAGAGAATCTTAAAAGCAGCAAGAGAAAGATAGTCAGTAACCTACAAAGGAGTACCCATAAGACTGTCAGCTGATTTCTCAACAGAAACTTTGCAGGCCAGAAGGGAGTGGCAAGAAATATTCAAAAATTTCAAGAATTTTCTAGAAACTGCTGATAAACTTAATGAGACCTACAAGACATCTAATGAGACCCTCAAGGTTGTGATAAAGGACCAACTAGAAATTAAGCATACACTGACTGAAATAAAGAATATTATACAGACTCCCAAAAGCAGACTAGAGGATCGCAAGAATCAAGTCAACTTCTGTGCTGAAGACACCCTAATGGGACAAGACTTGCTTCAATGGGGCTTTGGTGCTCAAAGTCTGCCCCCTGAGTGTGTCCTTTATGGTTCCAAGGAGCTTCAAACTGGATGGTCCTACTCTGACCTCTGGGTACACTGGCTCCTGGATCTCTAGGGAGGTGCTAATCTAGCCTCTGCCTTAGGCTATCCAGCAAAAGCCTCCCTGCAGGGCCTGGGAGGGGCCCGTCTCATGTGATCAACAGGGCAGTGCTAGCAGTTATGGCTGCTCACAGAGGTCCCGGGCCTCAGTATCCCAGCAATCACTGCAAGCCCCTCTGAGAGAAACCTTCCCTCGAGTTCTGACCAATGCCAGACATCCCGCTTCTCCTGTATGAGTCTGGGTCCCCAGAGACTTGCCCGGAACTGGAGCTCAGAGCCTGAGACTCCCTCCTGATTGAAAATGACAACCACGCCCTCAGCTGCCAGCCTGCTCCGTGTGTGCCTCTGTACCTTTGCATTTTACTTCCACACTGCGCCTCCTCTGAGACTCGGTATGCTTTTCTCTTTCCTTCAAGTTGTAGAATTTCCACTCAGCCAGCCTTCCTGTGGTTCTGGATGATGTCCGTTCCATCTTTTAGTTGTATTTTTGAAGTGGTTGTTCAAAGCAGCAAACTCCGGTGTTTACCTATGCCGCCATCTTGGTTTCTCCTCGACAATCCTTTGTATTTCTGAAGGGTCTGTTGTTATTTCATCTCTTTCATTTCTGATTTTGTTTATTTGGGTCCTCTCTCTTTGCTTCTTCCTGAGCCTGGCTAGAGGTTCATAAATCTTGTTTATCCTTTTAAAAAACCAGTTCTTGTTTTGATTGATCTTTTGTATTGTTTTTTTTGTCTCTATGTCATTACTTTGTGCTCTGATCTTTATTATCTCCTTCCTTCTGCTCACGCTGGGCTTTTGTTGTTGCTCTCTTTCTAATTCTTTAAGTTGTAGAGTTAGATGATTTACTACCATTTTTTTTTTTTTTTTTTTTTTTAGGTAGGCCTGTAGAGCTATAAACTTCCCTTTCAGGACTGCTTTCATTTCGTCCCATAGATTTTATATTGTTGTGTTTTTATTGTCATTAGTTTCCAGGATGTCTTTAATCAAGGCAGTCTCTTCAATAAATGGTGTTGGGAGAACTGGACAGATACATGAAAAAAAATGAAACTAGATCACCAACTTACACCATACACAAAAATAAACTCAAAATGGATAAAAGACTTAAACACAAGATGGGAAACCATAAAAATACTAGAGGAATCCACAGGCAGCAAAATTTCAGACATATGCTGAAGGAATTTCTTTACTGATTCTGCTCCTGGAGCAATGGAAACCAAAGAGAAAATAAACAAATAGGACTATATCAAAATAAAAAACCTTTGCACAGCAACAGAAACCTTCAACAAAATAAGAAAGCCCACTGCATGGGAGAACATATTTGCCAACGTTATCACTGATAAGGGTTTGATCTCCAACATTTAGAGAAACTCATACAACTTAACAAAAGGAAGATAAACAACTGAATCAAAAAATCAGCAATGCCCTAACCGGTTTGGCTCAGTGGATAGAGCATCGGCTTGCAGACTGAAAAAATCGGCAATGGACCTAAATAGATACTTTTGAAAGAAGACAGAAGGAAGGCCAAGGGACAAATGAAAACATTCTCAAAGTCACTAATTATCCAAGAGATGCAAATCAAAATGACAATGCAGTACCATCTCACATCTGTCAGAATGACTATCATCAACAAATCAACAAACAACAAGTGCTGGTGAGGATGCGGAGAAAAAGGAACCCTTGTGCACTGATGGTGGGAATACAGACTGGTGCAGCCACTGGGGAGAACAGTATGGCGTTTCCTCAAAAAACTAAAAATGGAACTCCCCTTTGACCCAGTGATTCCACTTCTAGGAATATATCCCAAGAAACTAGAAACACCAATCGGAAAGGATATATGCACCCCTATGTTCATAGTGGCACAATTCACCATAGCTAAGATTTGGAAACAGTCTAAGTACCCATCAGCTTATGAGTGGATTAGAAAACTGTGGTACATCTACACAATGGAATACTATGCTGCAGTAAAAAAGAAGGTATTCTTACCATTTGCAACAGCATGGATGGAACTGGAGAGCATCATGCTAAGTAAAATAAGCCAGTCAGAGAAAGATAAATATCACATGATCTCACTCATGTATGGAATATAATGAACATAAACCGACGAATAAAAACAGATCCAGAGACAGAGAGACCTGGATCAGACCGTCAAACCTTAGAGGGAAGGTAGGGGATGGTGGAGGTAAGGTGGAGAGATCAAGCAAAAGACTTGTATTCATATATATAAGCCTAACCAATGGACACAGACAACAGGGGGTGAGGGCATGAGTGGAAGGGTGGGGGAGAAATGAGGAGTTAAGGGCACATATTTAATAACTTAATAAAGACATTTTAAAAAATAAAAAATAAACACAGTCAATTTTGAAACTATTTTTAATATATGCAAAGTAAAGAAAAAAATAATGACTAAGTCTTTGAGACTTTGCATGATTTAATTAGTCAGAAACAGAAACTTGTGTCCCTTTTTGACCTCGTGAAGGAAAATGTCACACATGTTCAGGAGGCGCAGAGAGTCTCAATCAAGATGAATGCAAAGAGACCCACACAGAGACACATCATAATATAAATGGAAAATGTTAAAGACAAAGAAAGAATCTTAAAGGCAGCAAGAGAGAGACAGAGGAGTTCCCATTTTAACATCAGCTGACTTCTCAATAGAAACACTTCAGGCCAGAGGGGAGTGGCATATAGTACTCAAAGTAATGAAAAGCAGGGGCTTAACTTGAAAGCTACTCTGTACAGTGAGGCTATCATTTTACATTTAAGGTGAAATAAAAAGCTTTCTAGACCCCTCCCCCACAAAAAAGGTTAAAAAAGTGCAATGCATGAAATATTAAAGGGATTGTTTTAAGAAGATGGAAAGGAGAGAGATAGGATCATAGGCATGAAATAAATAAAAATGGCAATAAATAAACATCTATCAATAATAACCTTAAATGTAAATGGATTAAATTCTTCAGGCAAAAGATACAAGGTGACTGAATGGATAAGAAAACATGACCCATATATATGCTGTCTACAAGAGACCCACCTCACAACAAAAGATACAAACAGGCTGAGAGTGAAGGGATGGAAAAATATATTCTATGTAAATGGAAAGGAAAAAAAAGCTAGAGTAGCAATACTCATATCAGACAAAATAGACTTCAAAACAAAGGCAAAGAAGGCCACTTCATAATACTAAGAGGAATGATTCAACAAGAAAATATAACACTTGTAAACATACGTGCACCCAACATAGTAGCACCCAGGTACAGTTATAGTAGGGGAAATTTACACACCACTGACATCACTGGATAGATCTTCCTAACAAAAAACTAACAAGAAAACAGAGGACTTAAATGACACACTAGAGCAGATGGAAATATGTGATATTTACAGACCAATTCACCCCAAAGCAACAGAATATACATTCTTCTCAAATGAACATGGAACATTCTCAAAGATAGACTACATGTTAGGGCATGAAACAAATCAATACAAATTCAAGAAAATTGACATAATACCAAGCATCTTCTCAGATCACAATGGCATGAATTTAGAAATCAACTACAATAATAAAAACTCAACAACATTCTAATATATGGAGGCTACATCACATGTTATTAAAGAATGAATGAGTTACCAATGAGATCAAGCAAGAAATTAAAAACTTCCTGAAAACAAATGAAAATGAACACACAACCAGCTATGGAACATGGAGAAAGCAGTCCTGAGGAGGAAGTTCAGGGCACTGCAGGCCTACCTCAAGAAATAATAAAAAGGACTAATACACTATCTAACCCTACAACTAAATGAATTAGAAAGAGAACAGCAAGAAAATCTCAGAATCTCAGAGGAAATAGAAGGAAGGAAATAATAAAGATTGGAGCAGAAATAAATGATAGAGAGAATAAAACAACAACAACAACAACAACAAAAAAAACAGTACAAAAAATCAATAAATCCAAGAGCGGGTCTTTTGAAAAGATAACCAAGATTGATGAAAACTTAATGGGATTCATAAAGAAACAAAGAGAGAGGACCCAAATAAATAAAATCAGAAATGAAAGAGGTGGTATAACAAAGGACAACATAGAAATGCAAAGGATTGTAAGTAGTATTAAGAACAACTATATGCCAACAAAATGAACAAATTTGGAAAAATGGACATATTCCCAGAAACATACAATCTTCCAAAACTCAATCAGGAAAAATCATAAAACCTAACTAGCCCAAAAATAACTGATGGAATTAAAGCAATAACTTAAAATCTTCCAGCAAACAAAAGTCCTGGACCGGATGGATTTAAGGGAGAATTTTACCAAATATTCAAAGAATTAACACCTATCATCCTCATACTATTCCCAAAATTCAAGAGGAAGGAACACTTCCAAGCTCTTTTTATGAAGCCAGTATAATCCTATTTCCAAAACCAGAAAAAGACACTACAAAGAAACAAAATTACAGGCCAATCCCTGATGAACACAGATGCTAAAATCCTCAACAAAATATTTGCAAATCAGATCCAACAATATATTGAAAAGACCATACACCATGATCAAGTGGGATTTATTCTGGGGATGCAAGGCGGGTGCAATATTCGAAAATAAATGAATGTGTTACATCGCATAAACAAACTGAAAGATAAAAATCACATGGTCATATCAATAGATAAAGAAAAAGCATTTGAAAAAATCTGGCACCCTTTTCTGATAAAAACTCTCAGTAAAGTGGAATCATACCACATAATTAAGGCCATATATGAGAAACCTACAGCCAACATAATACTCAATGGGCAAAAACTAAAATTGTTTCCTTTAAGAACAGGAACAAGACAAGGATAGCCACTTTCACCACTTACATTCAATATGGTACTAGAAGTTCTAGCCATGGCAATCAGACAAAAGGAAGAGATAAAAGAGTTCCAAATTGGAAAGGAGGAAGTAAAACTGTAATTATTCTCAGATGACATGATATTGTGGGTAGAAAACCCTAACAAATTTTCCAGGAAACTACTAGACTTAATAAATGAATTCAGCAAGGTAGCAGGATACAAAATCAACATCCAGAAATCGATGGTACTTTATACATCAATAATGAATTCTCATTAAGGGAAACTAAAAAAAAATCAATCACATTTACCATTGCAACAACAATAAAATACCTAGGAATAAATATAACCAAGGAGGTAAAAGACCTGTACTTGGAGAACTATAGGACATTGAAAAAAGAAATAGAGGAAGATGCAAACAAGTGGAAGCAAATACCATGTTCATGGGTTGGAAGAATTAACATCATTAAAATGTCTATACTACTCAAAGCAATCTACAGATTGAATGCAATCCCTATTAAAATACCAGTGACATACTTTACAGAGCTAAAGCATGGAGGGACCTGGAGATTATTGTGCTAAGTGAAATAAGCCAGTCAGGGAAAGACAAGTATCACATGATCTCAGTCATACGTGAAATCTAATGAACCAAGTAAACAGATGATCAAAAATAGTCCAAGAGTTATAAAAGCATGAACAGACTGTTGAACCTCAGAAGGAAGGCAGGGGAGGGTGGGTGGGAAGAGATGGACCAATGAACTTGTATATATATATGCATAACCTGTGGACACAGACAGTAGTGTGGTAAAGGACTGTGATGGGGCCTGGGGCTAGAAGGGGTCAAAGTGGGAAAAGGAAACATATAATACTTTCAATAATAAAAATTTAATTTAAAAAAACACACACCAAAGTGGACAAACAGAAAGCCAAGAGACAGGAAAAAAATGCTCAAAGTCACCAATCAACAGAGAGATGCAAATTAAAAGAAAAATGAGGTGTCACCTCACACCTGTCAGAATGGCTATCATGTACAAATCAACAAAGGACAAATGCAGCCTCCTTGGGCACTGCAGCTGCTTCCCCTCCCTAGACACTCCACAAGGAAGAAAGGATATCACCAGCAGCGCCAGGGGTGACCAGAGGTTACTGCTCTCCCCATGCTTCCTCCAGATCGCCTGCCCCGCTCCAGATGAAGTGTGCGCACTGCACACGGAAGTTGATGTGAGTAGATAGCACATAGGCAATTAATTTCAAAAGATTTTGGACCAATCGTTTCCCTCATTGGCCTGTTGGTTTGTTCCTCTCTAAGTATTTCCTCAACAACCTCACAAAAGGAGCAGATACTAATAGGAATAGTCCATTAAGGTTAATTAAAACCATTAAAATTAATTTTGTTTGGAGATTTATTGGGAAATTTGGGACTCCCATTGAGATCATTGATGCATGCCAGGGAGTCACCCAGCAGAGCCCCTGAAACGACTGCTGCTGGGGGCTGTGACGCAGTGGCTGTCCCCGGACCCCCGCCCTGCAGGCATGGCACCAGCTCTGAGGGGCTCTAGCACTCTCACTGCTCAGCTCATCATCACAGCTGCACCTCCAACCCCTTCAGGTTGTGAGAGGAGAATAAGAGGGTGTGAACTGTGAAGGCCAAACTGGGAGACACTTTCACAAGAAGACGGACCCAGCCGTCATTTTTATTAGGTGGTTTGTGAACCATTGAATGTCCCCCCTTAAAATATATCTTCAGGGCGTGCCCAGTGCTGGGGAGCCTGCGGGGAGCAGAGCCCTTAGATGTGAGTATTCTGTGCGTTTCAGGGTCTCCTGAGGGTGCACCCCCCTGGAGGGTGAGCCCCAGGCCTCAGGGAGGCCTCAGACCATTGTTTGAACTTACAGCTCTCACAATGTGTGAAGGCAGGAAAACCGGCATCGGCATCCCGTCTTAGGTGTTACAGGGCGACACGCAAAACTAAATGGTGGAATTGAGATGGCGCCTCAGCTGACTGAGGCAGGAGAGTGCGCTGAATCCCTGGGCCTCTGTGATCATGGTAGTCCTCGCACAGGGGCCGAGGGAGGCAGAAGGAGGACCTGAGGAAGTGTGAGGGGCTCGGCTGTTATTGCTGAAGGAAGAGGCTGAACGTGGAGCCAGTGGTTCTCCCAAGCCCCTGGGCAGACACGTGCCTGCCACATCCAGTGCCGCCACTGTGTCCCCACCGAAAGGACTGCAAACCCATCAGCATGCGCAAAAAACCCCCCATATATATATGTTTTTTTTGAAGTACAAAAAAAGAGAAAAATAATTGTAACTGTGAGGTGAAGGGTGTTAACTAGATGTATTGTAATCATTGTGCAATATATACATGTATCAAACCATCATGTTGTATACCTAAAACTAATACAATGTTACATGTAAATTATATCTCAATAAAAAAAAATAATTAAAAAACAAACTGCAAGTCCATCAGTGTGCGCTGTTGTCAGCCCATGTGTGTGGTCCTTCATTACAAGAGGATGGAAACTGACCTCCAGGGGGATGGGGTCAAGGCTCTGTGGCCAATGAGCGAACAAGTGGAGAGTAAGTGGCGGAGAGGGTGAGGCCAGCACTTCAGAAAGCGAGATGCACTCAGGAATACATGGGTGGGGGGGTGGGACACTGAGCAGTGCAGGGACATGGGAGCTGGGCAGGCAGACAGCAGTGCTGCATGAGAGGGGAGGTGGTGGCAGAGGGCAGCAGGGGCAGTAAAGCCCCCGTGGACTCAGCCAACAGCAGGCCTGGGTCTCACAGGTCCTGTGGTCAGAGTGGGGCAGCTTAGCAGACCCTCTGCTCCAGATCTCACATGCTATGCAAGGCTGCAGTGAGCCGGGAGCCTTCTGGCCCATGCTCATTGGGACGCTGGCAGAGCCCATCCTGGGGACTGTCTGGCTAGAGGCTCAGCTGCACGCTGGTTCTGGACAGAGACCCCCTAAGGTCCTAGAGGCCACCCCGGCTCCTTGCCATGGCTTCTCCAGTCCCCAAGGGTGTCTCCCCCCCGCAGCTGCCACGACCGAACAGGACAGGCCCTAGGGAGCTGCAGGAGCCACATCCCAGCTCCCTGGCTGGGCTGTTAGGAGCAGCCATGGCCTCTGCTACACTTGAGATAAAATGTTCACATGAGGCAGGACACTGGGGCCACTGGGGTCTGCCCACCATGGACACCAGTCACCCTGGACCCCATCACAGTGTTGCCTGGATCCTAAATGTTAGGAAATGTGTGATTCCTGCCAACTGTTTGTCCGAGGAGACTACGGGTCCATTTTCCATGGTCCCCACTGGCAGTTTCCAGGTCTCCCAGGAGGCCTTGTAGAGTCCATCTTGCTTGGGGGCCTAGAGACTCAGATCTTTTTGTCAATGTGAAACTGTCCAAGTCTAGCATGTCAGACACAGATTCCACTGTAAGAAATGTACAAATGAACAAAACAAATCTTTGAGTCAGATAAGACAGTGCGGTGTCTGTCAGCAGTGTCTTCTCGGAGGAGCCATCAGGGGTCATTGTTAGAAATTCGTCACCTGGGAACGCACAGAAAGACTGCTCAGGGCTAGAGAAAGTGCTGGAGATGTTCACTGAATGAGTGCTTGACAATATGGTCTCCGATTTCTTTTTTTTTTTTTAAGGTTTTTTTTTTATTATTATTAGTTAAGGTATTACAAATGTGTCCTCATCCCCCCCATTAACCCCCAACCTCCCCCCCACACACACTCATGCTCCCATCCCCCTGTTGTCCATGTCCATTGGTATGGCTTATATACATGTATACAAGTCCTTCGGTTGACCTCTTCCCCTTACCCCCGCCCTCCCCTACTTTCCTTCTGGGGATTGATAGCCTGATTGCTGTTTCTCAGTCTTTGAGTCTGTCCCTTTTCATCAGTCTATGTTGTTCTCTATAATCCACAAATGAGTGAGATCATGTGGTATTTATCTTTCTCTGACTGGCTTATTTCACTTAGCATAATGCTCTCCAGTTCCATCCATGCTGTTGCAAAAAGCAAGAGTTCCTTTTTTTTTACCGCAGCATAGTATTCCATTGTGTATATGTACCACAGTTTTCTAATCCACTCATCTGCTGATGGGCACTTAGGCTGTTTCCAAATCTTAGCTATGGTGAATTGTGCTGCTATGAACATAGGGGTGCATATATCCTTTCTGATTGGCGTTTCTGGTTTCTTGGGATATATTCCTAGTAGTGGGATCACTGGGTCAAATGGGAGTTCCATTTTTAGTCTTCTGAGGTAGCTCCATACTGTTCTCCACAGTGGCTGCACCAGTCTGCATTCCCACCAGCAGTGCAGAAGGGTTCCTTTTTCTCCACATCCTCTCCAACACTTGTTGTTTGTTGATTTGTTGATGATAGCCATTCTGACAGGTGTGAGATGATAACGCATTGTCGTTTTGATTTGCATCTCTCGTATAATTAGTGACTTTGAGCAGGTTTTCATATGTCTTTCGGCCTTTTGTATGTCCTCTTTCGAAAAGTGTCTATCTAGGTCCGTTGCCCATTTTTTTATTGGATTGTTTATCTTCCTTTTGTTAAGTTTCATGAGATCCCTGTAAATGTTGGAAATTAAACCCTTATCGGTGGTATCATTGGCAAATATGTTCTCCCATGTAGTGGGTCTTCTTGTTGTTTTGTTGATGGTTTCCTTTGCTGTGCAAAAGCTTTTTATTTTGATGTAGTCCCATTTGTTTATTTTCTCTTTAGTTTCCATTGCCCTAGGAGCATTATCAGAGAAGAAATTTCTTCGGCATATGTTTGCGATTTCGCTGCCTGTGGATTCCTCTAGTATTTTTATGGTTTCCCGTCTTACGTTTAAGTCTTTTATCCATTTTGAGTTTATTTTTGTGTATGGTGTGAGTTGGTGATCTAGTTTCATCCTTTTGCATGTATCTGTCCAATTTTCCCAACACCATTTATTGAAAAGACTGTCTTGACTCCATTGTATGTTCTTGCCTCCTTTGTCGAATATTAATTGGGCATAGTGGTTTGGGTTGATTTCTGGGGTCTCTATTCTATTCCATTGATCTATATGTCTGTTCTTGTGCCAGTACCAAGCTGTTTTAAGAACAGTGGCTTTGTAATACAGTTTGATATCTGGTATTGAGATCCCACCTACTTTGTTCTTTCTGAGGATTGTTGCAGCTATTCGGGGTCTTTTTTTATTCCAGATGAATTTTTGGAACGTTCGTTCTAGATCTGTGAAATATGCTGTTGGTAATTTAATGGGGATTGCATTGAATCTATAAATTGCTTTGGGTAGTATGGACATTTTGATGATGTTGATTCTACCAATCCATGAACACGGTATATTCTTCCATCTGTTTATGTCTTCCTCTATCTCTTTTTTCAGTGTCCTGTAGTTTTCAGCATATAAGTCTTTTACCTCCTTAGTTAAGTTTATTCCTAGGTATTTTAATTTTTTGGGGGCAATGGTAAATGGGATTGCTTCTGTAGTTTCACTTTCTGTAAGTTCACTATTGGTGTAAAGAAATGCCATGGATTTCTTAGCATTAATTTTGTATCCTGCTACATTGCCGAATTCATTTATTAAGTCTAATAATTTTTTGATGGAGTCTTTAGGGTTCTGTATGTACAGTATCATGTCATCTGCAAATAAGGACAGTTTTACTTCTTCTTTTCCAATCTGGATGCCTTTTATTTCTTCTTCGTGTCTGATCGCAATGGCTAGTACTTCCAGTACTATGTTGAACAGGAGTGGTGAGAGGGGGCATCCCTGTCTTGTTCCTGTTTTTAGGGGGAATGGTTTTAGTTTTTGCCCATTGATTATGATGTTGGCTGTGGGTTTGTCATATATGGCTTTTATTATGTTGAGGTATGATCCCTCAATTCCTATCTTGCTGAGAGTTTTTATCAAGAAAGGGTGTTGGATTTTGTCAAATGCTTTTTCCGCATCAATTGATATGACTATGTGGTTTTTCTCTCTCAATTTGTTTATGTGATGTATCACATTTATTGATTTGTGGATATTGTACCATCCTTGCATCCCTGGGATAAATCCTACTTGGTCATGGTGTATGATCTTGCTGATGTACTGCTGGATCCGATTTGCTAGGATTTTGTTGAGGATTTTGGCATCTATGTTCATGAGGGATATTGGCCTGTAATTCTCTTTCATTGTATTGTCTTTATCTGGTTTTGGGATTAGGGTGATGTTGGCTTCATAGAATGAGCTGGGAAGTGCTCCTTCCTCTTGGATCTTTTGACATAGTCTGAGGAGGATAGGTTTTAGGTCTTCCTTGAATGTTTGGTAAAACTCCCCTGTGAAGCCATCTGGCCCCGGGCTTTTGTTTGCTGGAAGCTTTTTGATTACTGCTTCGATTTCCTCCATAGTTATTGGCCTATTGAGATTTTTAGATTCTTCCTGGTTAAGTTTTGGAAGGTTGTATTTATCTAGGAATATGTCCATTTCCTCCAGGTTGTCTAGTGTGTTGGAGTAGAGTTGTTCATAGTATTTTCTAACAATCCTTTGTATTTCTATGGGGTCTGTTGTTATTTCTCCTCTTTCATTTCTGATTTTGTTTATTTGGGTCCTCTCTCTTTGTTTCTTGGTGAGCCTGGCTAGAGGTGTATCAATCTTGTTTATCCTTTCAAAGAACCAGCTCTTGGTTTTGTTGATCTTTTGTATTGTTTTTTTGGTCTCTATGTCGTTTATCTCCGCTCTGATCTTTGTTATTTCCTTCCTTCTGCTTACAGTGGGCTTTTTTTGTTGCTCTCTTTCTAATTCTTCGAGTTGTAGAGTTAGGTCATTTATTCTCATTGTTTCTTGTTTCTTGCAGTAGGCTTGTAGAGCTATGAACTTCCCTCTCAAGACTGCTTTTGCTGTGTCCCATAGGTTTTGGATTGTTGTTTTCATTGTCATTTGTTGCCATGATGTTTTTTATTTCTTCTTTGATCTCACTGGTGACCCAGTCGTTGTTTAATAGCATGCTATTTAGTCTCCATGTGTTTGATTTTTTTGGATTGTTTTTGTTGTAGTTGATTTCCAGTTTTATGCCTTTGTGATCTGAGAAGATACTTGATATGATTTCAATTTTCTTGAATTTGAACAGACTTTGTCTGTGACCCAATATATGGTCTATCTTTGAAGATGACAAATGTGCACCCGAGGATAATGTATATTCTGTGACTTTGGGGTGAAATGTTCTGAAGATGTCAATTAATTCCATCTGATCTAGTGAGTCATTTAGGATTGATGTTTCTTTGCTGAGTTTCTGTTTAGAGGATTTGTCCAGTGGAGATAATGGGGTGTTAAGATCCCCTACTATGATTGTATTGCTGTCAATCTCTCCCTTGATCTTCTCCAGAAGATTTCTTACGTATTTGGGTGCTCCTATATTGGGTGCATATATATTTACCAGAGTTATTTCTTCTTGTTGGACTGCTCCCTTTAGTATTATGAAGTGGCCTTCTTGATCTCTTTTTATGTCCTTCACTTTGAGATCTAATTTGTCAGATATAAGTATTGCTACCCCGGCTTTTTTTTCACTTCCATTGGCCTGAAAAACCTTTTTCCATCCCTTCACCATCAGTCTGTGTGCGTCTTTTTTTGGGAGGTGGGTTTCCTGTAGACAGCAGATATATGGGTCATGTTTTCTTATCCACTCATTTACCCTATGCCTTTTGACTGGGGAATTTAATCCATTTACATTTAAAGTTATTATTGATAGAAACTTGTTAGTCGCCATTTTTGTTCTTTACCGCTGCGTTCCTTCTTTGTTTCCTGTTTTTTCTATTTACAGCAGACCCTGTAGCATTTCTTGCATTGCTGGTTTGGTTGTAATAAACTCCCGTAGACCGTTTTTGTCTGTGAAGCTCCTGATTTGACCCTCAATTTTTTTTTTTTTTTTTTATTGCTTAAAGTATTACAAAGGGTATTACATATGTGTCCATTTTATCCCCCCGCCCTAGACAGTCCCCTAGCCTCCCCTATCCCCCAATGTCTTATGTCCACTGGTTATGCTTCTATGCATGCATACAAGTCCTTTAGTTGATCTCTTACCCCCCTACCTCCTGCCCCGCAACCCTCCCCGGCCTTCCTGCTGCAGTTTGACAATCTGTTTGAGGCAGCTCTGCCTCTGTATCTATTATTGTTCAAAAGTTTATAATTGACCCTCAATTTTGATTGATAGCCTCGCTGGGTATAGTATTCTTGGATTCAGACCCTTCCTTTGCATGACTTTGTATATTTCATTCCATTCCCTTCTTGCCTGATGTGTTTCTGTTGAGAAATCGGTCGCTAGTCTGATGGGGGATCCTTTGTAGGTAACTTTCTGTCTCTCTCTGGCTGCTTTTAAGATTCTTGCTTTGTCGTTGGTGTTTGCCAATGTAATTATTATGTGCCTTGGTGTCGGTCTTTTCGGGTTCATTTTGTTTGGGACTCTGTGAGCTTCTTGGATTTGTGTGAGTTTTTTCCTCCCTATATCAGGGAAATTTTCTGTTACTATTTTTTCAAACAGGTTTTCTATTCCTTGCTCAGTTTCCTCTCCTTCTGGCACCCCTATTATTCGGATGTTGTTTCGTTTAGCATTGTCCCAGAGTTCTCTTAGGCTCTCCTCCTGCTTTTTAATTTTTTTTCTAGAAGCTGTTCTGTTTGGGTATTTTTTCCTACCTTGTCTTCTAGCTCGCTGATGCGGTCCTCTGCTTCTTCTAGTCTACTGTTGATGCTTTCTATTGAGTTCTTTATGGCAGTGATGTCGTTTTTCATTTCTTCTTGGTTTCTCTTCATTTCCTCTTGGTTCTTCTTCATTTCCTCTTGGTTCCTACACATATTGTTGAATTGGTCTTCCATTCTTTTCATCCACCTTATGGCCATTACTCTGAATTCTTTCTCTGACAGGTTGCTTGCCTCCATTGCCTCCATTTCGTTTACTTCCTTTTCTGATGATGCCTGTTTTTCTTTCATATTTGGGTTGGTTCTTTGTTTCACCATGATTTCTCTTCTCAAGGTGTTTGGTTATGTAGTTCTCTCTCTGCTGCGCTGATTCAAAGGCACAAAATACAACACAACAAGGCACAACATACAAGGCAACAAACTAAATGCATTCACGATATTAATAACCCCAAATAAAGGTGACCCCCCGAGCGAAGAGAATTAGGGGATATAGAAGAAAAAAGAGAAAAAGATTAAAGAGAAAAATAAAAAACAAAAAGGAGTGCCGAAAGGAGATTGGGAAAAGTGAGAGAAGAAAAAAAACAAAAAAAAAAAAAAAAAAAAAAAAAGTAAGAGAATGAAATACAGGTGGGGAAGAGGCTATTTGTATGGGGAGAGTGAGGGATTGGAAATTAGATATATAAGTAGGGTGAAATTTAGACAGTGGTTAGAAAGAAGGAATAGGTAAAATCCAAAGCAAGAATAGGGTAAGAGAAACAGGACAACAAAAGGGGAAAAGTGAGGAAGAGAGTTTTGGCTTAAGGGTAAATGTGAGCTAGAGAGAAATGATGCTAAAGGAACGATGAAAATAGTGTGTATAACACTAATCCCAAAATAAAATAAAGAAAAATTAAAAAAATAAAAAAAAATAAAATGACACTTGAAAAAATGGTAAAAGGATAGCAATAATACTGGTTAAAAAAATGTAGTAATTAAAAAGGTAAAATCAAGTGATGAAAAAAATAAAAAATAAAAATAAAAAAAATAAAATAAGTTCTTAATGAAATGGTGAAAAAAGAATTTAAAATATATATATATATAAATATTCGGAAGTGAAGGTGCTTCAGATCTTCCACTCTTCTTTTTGGCACTCCTCAGTCCTGCCAGGCATTCAGGGGAGTGTTGAACTTCCCTGCGATACACTGTCCCTCCGTGCAGTAAACCACAGACCTGATTTTAAGGCAGCTTGTATTTGTTTACCAGACTGCCTTTATTTGTGATCGTAGAAGAGACAGTTCGTGGCTCTGCCTCTGGGTGGCAGTGTGTCTGGATTGACCTCCGAGGCTATAAGTCGTCTCTATCAGTAGGGTTTGGTTTTTTTTTGTTGTTTTTTTTCCTCTATGGTATTGGGAACTGATTCAGGAAAGACCACTGCCCAGAGCTGGTTCCTTGCCACTGCCCGCTGTTTCCCAGGCTCCCCAAAAAGAACTTTCCCCTACAGGCTCTGTGAATGACCCCAACTGGGGAATCCCATGCACTGGGTTTAATAATCAAATGCACGGATCTAAGGGGAACTGTAACAAGAGCCTGATAGTTGTGCGAATTCGCAAGCCTCCACCTTCCAGCTCTGCGCACAGTCTCCGCGCGCAGTCTCCGCGCGCTCACTCGCCCCTGGCACCAAGCAGCCAGCAGATTGACAAAGTCCAAGGCTGCTCCCTTACATCCAGTCCAGCTATGGGCTCATTTTTTGCGTTCCCTTCTGCCAGCAGCCCTGTGGGGCCCCTTCCCCACTCGCGGGTCACACTGGTCCCAACGGCTGCAGACTCTGTGGGGCGCAGATTCCGCCCCGCGCGCACGCGAGCTCGGTCCTCCCTCCAACCCGAACTTCAAACTGCACCTTTAGGGGATGTCCAACCTTTCCGTGAGAAGAAGCAGTGCTCGTCTGAGTTCAGGCAGTGACGCTGCTTGAGATCCCTTGTTTCCAGGTTAGTAGCTGGTCTCTGGATGCCGGCAACAACCACCCAAGATGGCGCAGTCTCCACTGCTTAGCTGGCGCACCACGAGAGGCTTCAGCCGCAGTCTCCAACCGTCCTTTTTTTCCTGGGGGTTCTCGGTCTTTCCTAGCTGCAGACAGTCTCTCAGCTGAAAATCCTCTGCCTATTCGGGCTGCATGTTACCCGTTTCAGCTGCTCACCCTTATCTGCTCCAGGACAAGGCACAGGACACGTCCGTTTATACCGCCGCCATTTTTCCTCCCTCCGATTTCTTTTAATAGAGGGGACGTCTTAGGCCTTACCACCCAGCCTCTGTTATGATGTATTTACATCATCTATGCTAATAAGATGGTAATATGCTAATAGACCAAGAGACCTTTCAGACATCCTTCTGGACAAAGCCATGGTGGTGGGGCTGAGGCAGAAGTGATTAGGGGTAATTAGGCCGAGAGGGGAGGGCAGTTAGGGGAGAGCAGGCTGGCAACGGGGGGGTAATTGGGGGTGAGCAGGCTGGCAGGGGGGCCATGGGGGTGAGAAGGCTGGTGAGGGGCAGTTGGGGGTGAACAGGCCAGCAAGGGGGGACAGTCAGGAGCCATGAGGCCAGCTAGGTAGGGCAGTTGGGGGCCATGAGGCCAGCTAGGTAGGGCAGTTGGGGGCCATGAGGCCCACTGGAGGGGCAGTTGGGGTGAGAAGGCTAGTGGGGGAGCAGTTGGGGGCAAGCGGGCCTGCAGGCAGAGTGGTTAGGGGTGTTTGGGCAGGCAGGCAGGTGAGCAATTTGGAGCCAGTCGTCCCGGATTGTGAGAGGAATCCCAGATTGGAGAAGGTGCAGGCTGGGCTGAGGGACACCCCCCACCCCGTGCATGAATTTCATGCACCAGGCCACTAGCCCTATATAATAAAAGCCTAATATGCTAAGTGTCCGGTCATCCAGTCAGCCATTCAGCCAATCAAAGCGTAATATGTTAGTGATATGCTAAGGCCACTCAACTGCTTACTATGACATGCACTGACCACCAGGGGGCAGATGCTCTGACCAGTAGGTTAGCTTGCTGCTGAGGTCCAGTCGATTGGGACTGAGCGAGATGGGCCGGACACACCCTGCAGCCTTCCTTTGATTCCTCCCCAGCTGGTCAATCTCCTGCATCCTTCCCCGGCTCGTGCACTGGTGGGGTCTCTCGGCCTGGCCTGCACCCTCTCGCAATCTGGGACCGCTTGGGGGATGTTGGAGAGCCAGTTTCGGCATGACAGCAGAACGACCGGTCACTATGATATGCACTGACCACCAAGGAGCAGACACTCAACAGAGGAGCTGCCCCCTGGTGGTACACAGGGGTAGTACTGTTCAGCCAGAAGCTGGGCTCACAGATGGCTAGTACAGAGGCTGTAGTGGGAGCCTCTCCTGCCTCCAAAGCAATGCTAAAGATGTCCCCATTGGGGGGAGCGGGCCAAAGCCATCAGTCGGACATCCCCTGAGGGCTCCCGGACTGTGAGAGGGCGCAGGCCAGGCTGAGACCCCCTCCCAACCCAGTGCATGAATTTCGTGCACCTCTAGTATATCATAAGAAATTTTTGGGCCTCTAGTATATCATAAGAAACCAGAAACACCAATCAGAAAGAATATATGCACCTCTATGTTCATATCAGCACTGTGGGAAACTGTTTATTACCTTCACTATCTGATAAGCATAGACAGAGAACTCCCTGAAACCCCCCGAAGGCTGGGTGCCTTTGAAGCCCTAGCAAAGCTCGGAGCTAGGCGCCACCTCTGTTTGTCCAGACAGTGGTAGCTGAAACTACTCCCCCATCAGCAGACTTGCTGATGGGCTAGTCTGCTTGTTACTAGGGGGTCACCTGCCCAAGGGCTATGCTATGGGTGCATCCCAGATCAGTAAAAGCTTGGTGAGGCCTGAGCAAGGAGAAAGTCCTTCGGGACTTGCCGCCTGGTCCCCCAATATTGCAAAATTATCTCGTGTCTTTTTCTCTCATTTGCTGTGCAGCTCCTCTTTCAGATACCGAACCCTACTCCAAGCAGAACGTGGAGGGAGTCTTACTGGACATCTGGCGCCCGACAGGTAATCTGGAAGTGCAGGTCTCGCTGGAGCGAGAAAAGGAAGTTTTCACCGAAAAGGTGTGGAAAACTCACCAAAAACAGGTGAGAGGAAGTCTACTGCACGCAATGCCCAGGATCAACTACAGAAGCCGGGGTCTGTAAGTACACTGGGAACGTTTTCTTAACCAGGCTAACAAACGGGGCAGGATTTGGCTTTAAAAAAGTAGATTCGGCTTTAAAAAGGTATATTTGGCTTTTAAAAAAGTAAGAAACTTTATTATAGACTTTTGATTTGCATGTTTAAAGTATTAAAATTTTAGAAGGTAATCTGTTACAGTTTTTGCATGTTATTATAGAACATAACCTTGGTTTCTTGAAAAAGGTACATTAGATCTTAAAAGTTTGCCAAAAAGTTAATCAGAACTTGCCAAAAATTATTTCCCCTTGTGGAACACAGTATTTCATTTGCTAGAGCCTTTAAAAGAGGTCAAGGAGGATGGATCTCCTCCCCCTTGCACCTTCCACTCCTTAAGAGGAGCAGAAAAAAAAAAATGGGAGGAATGGCCTTCATGGCTCCCTCCACCTCCATGTCCTAATCCTGAAATGTTTAATTCTCCTTTAATAGAATCACCTGTGCAAAAAGGCCAAATTATAAAGAAATTGGAATATTAAAAGGTACTCCTTTAAATCAAGCTGAAAAAAGAGTGCCATGGTCATCTTAATGTGGTTTTTTGTCCAAATTAAAATCTTAATTTGTATTTGGAATCTAAAATCTGTAATAAGAAATGAAACCCTGCTGCCGAGTCCGCCTCTGGTGTAGAGAGATTCAAAGGTGGCAGGAAAGGGCAGAGTTATAAGCTCTCCCGCAATGAGATTACTTAATGTTTTATTTAAAAATTACCGGAGAACATCTTATGACAACCAAACTTTGGCTAAGATAACCTTGGGTGCTAGCCATTGCTTTAGAAAGCGAAATAGGGAAAACCTTAAAATGTCTTTTTCAATTAAGCATGACTTTGGGAAAAATACGCCATCTGAGTCATTTGCTGAAACTTCCCCCAAAAGCAGAAGGTGGGGAAAGGGAAGAAGGAGCACGTGGCGATCCAGTGTGGACGCCCCCTCCCCAAGTATTCTAAAATTAAAGTCCTTCTTGTAATTGAATAGCTTTTACAAATTCATAAATGCATCCGGGATTTCTGTGCACAAGTAAAGGGAAAAGGCCAGTTTAAAAACGAGTGCGCATAGTTTTGAGCTGAACTTGACCTTTTGCTGTGTACAGAATAAAAACCCGAGACTGTTTTGGCCTTAAAAATGGCAAAGCTGAACCTAAGAAAGAAATACAGGCTGGTTTCCCAAGGCCATTTAAAGTAGCTCTTTTGAAATTTCCCTCCCTGAGGCAAGTACCACCAGGAAGTTGATAGTCAAGTTTACATGTGAATAGCTATGGTTTTTCTTCTTGACTTCCCCAGCAGGAAAATTGTGACCATTTTGAAATTTAACAGCTATGCCAGGCTTATTGGCTGGAAACTTAAAACTTTTAACTTCAAATCATCTAAAAGTATTGAGATTTATAATACTGAAATGTTGATCTGAGTATGCCTATTATGAAGTCTAGAATATAGAAGTTAATCTATTAATTGAAAATGCCTTCAGGCCAGTAATTAAGAGAGGGCCTATGTGCACTTCAAAATCCAAGAATAATGTGTCTAAGCTCAAGATGGGGGGAAAAAATGGGTAATTGTCAGAGCTTTTGAAAGTACATTTCATTAGCTATGCAAATTGAAAATCTTAAAAGTCCTGGTTATACTTGTTTGGTGACATTATTAAATCATAATTTTCTGCTTGGATAGAAAAATAAACACAAATAAAGAAAGAAAAAAAAGAAAATGCCTTATATTTTATTTGAAATGTATCCTTAAATGCAAAAGTATTGATTTGAAAAATGCTAAGTATTTAATTTGCTACCTAAGATTTAAAGCTCTGAAAGTTTAAAGTGCAAATTGAATCAGGAGAAATTAATTAAATATCTAATGTATAACTTGTTTTTGAAAAAATAGAGTGTTTTCTCTTAAATGATTAGGAATTCAAAATATGTTACTCATTGGTCTGATTAAAAAGAGGATTAATTTTATGATCTCAACTGAAAATTTTTAATACAAAAACTAGTTTAAATTTCATTGATATTCTTTAAAATAATTATAAAAGGTATAAACAGCTAATGGGATTTCTGTTTGTCTACAATATAATGTTGGCCATCTATCTTTCAGGGATTTTGGTTTGCTCTTCCCTTGTTTATTGTGAGAATAAGGAAATCATCTTTTCTGTCAGAGAACAGTGTAGACAGCCACAATGTTGAGCTGCATGACTTGGCAGCCACCATGTTGGCCGCATGGCATGCCGTGCCCCTGGGGGCTGCCATCTTGGAACAGCAAAGGCCCCTCCCTCTGACTTAGCCAATCACAAAAGGAATGTCTGCTTACTGAGGCAGGATGGGATTTCAGGGGTGGAGTTTTAAGACAGAGTTTTACTGCTGAAATGTGGATGGGGTAAAAAGTGTGCTTGCCTCTCAGATTTATTTAATACTATTTTAAAGAAGATATCTTTAATGCTAAATAAATTAGCAATCATGGTCTTAATATAATTTCAGTGGTATGATAGACCAATGTTTTAAGCAGTTGGCTTTATAAGGGCCGACAATAGAGCTCGTATTTCTTAAAAGGCTTGTAGATACATTTTTAAAAGATATCTTATATTCTCAGTAGAACCATAGTTATACATATATCATAAACAAATAAAGAGTAATTGATTCCATGGTCAAGACTAGATCCTATTATGTTGAGAACTGCTTTTAAGTGTTGAAAATTTTTTAATTAGATATGTATTTGACAGTTTTTCCCAAGTGCAATATTTCAAAATATAATATACTTGGTTGCATAAGGAATTTCTGCCAAATAAAAGAAAAAAAATTGATTTATTAGTAGCAAAGTCTTTATTTAAACTAGCAATGTCTTGTATTTAAAAGCTCCTCGCTGCTGCATTTTAAATTAGGCTGGAGGTGGGGCAGGGTTTGCACCTTGTGTATCAGACATAAAACTTTAGTAAATTTACTAATCTTTGTAAGCAATTGAATCCTAGTAAAGTAAAAATCTTCTAAGAAGTTACTGATGGCTTCCCATGATCCCTCTGTATATGCAAATAAGCCGAAAGGGAATGCTGTTTAAAAACATTATTTTAAATTTAATAAAAAGGAGAAATTTTAATATTTTGAAATATCTTCCACTAATATTTACAGGATAATCTAATGATTTGCTGTTAAAATACCAAATCTGAAAATAAGTACAGTCACCATAAATGTTTAATGACTTTGACTTGAAATACATGGCCTTGCAGCACTATCAATCAACATCCAAGAAGTAACCCTATAAGTTACTTGGTGTAAAAAAGAAAGATTTTTCTTTTTTAAGTTAAAGTTCTCCAAGTGTAATCCAGCAGGAGGAAGACAAACCAGACAACCAACAGCCCAGAGATCACCTGGGGCATGGTAAAGTGAAGTATGGTAACAATTAATTCAGGTAAAAACTGTAAGTTTCATATGTCTTAGAAGGCACATTTTTCCTTTACCTGGGAAGGGCAGCACAGCTATCCCAAACTCAGAAAGCTCCAGTTAGCGTGTCAACTCAGTGCTCTGGAGACCCAGAACTGTAATTTAGATAGCATGCTGTCTCTGCTTCTGTAAATTTCTTCTTTTTTTTTGCTTACTAGGTTCCTCATTCCAAACCTTGAGTTTAAAATTAAGTTGTCATGATCTAGAACAAAGAATATTCTTACATGGTATTATTCTACAAGTTTTATTAATAATTTTTGATGCTTTACAACAGTATATTGTGCATTTATCCCAAACAAATTTACAAATGTTTTACATGAAGGGATTTATTCCTTTCCACTGTGTGGAGGGCCTCCTGGGGAAGGCACTTAAGCATTCTGTATTGACCTATCTTGACTTTTTTTTTGCCAAGAGGAATCCAATTGCCTACAGCTGTTACCTGAGCTCTCCCTTCAAGCTGGGATCATGAAAAGCTGGTACCATGGATCTGTCTCTTGCCCAATGGCATAAGCTGGGCCCTCCCTGGAGAAGAAACCTGGGTTCCCTATGATCAATGCCGGGGCCCCGCCAGCAGGCGAGGGGATCCAAAGGCAGTTGCTGGGGATGGAGGCCAGAGGGACACAGGTTAACAAGGAGACAAAACTGAACCTCACATCACCCTACTTGGCCCAGCGATGGTTGGTAGTCAATGACGGGTAAGACCCCACAGGGTGGGGCGACCTAAGACAGGCACAGCCGGGGGCCAGTAGGAGAAAACTTGGGGTGCAACAAAGATGGGGCACAGACCCCCCCCAATGGTGCACGGGCTTGAACACTCGGCCTTTCTGAGGAAGGTCTCCTGTCCCCATGGCTGCTTCTTGCTTCCCATGCCCAGCCCAGATCAGGAACCAAATAACAGAAGAGATTTGGTCCAGCTGAAATCAGAATCCAGATAAATGGAGGCTTGGCTAACAGACCCTACGTCTAAATCTAGTCTAACAACAGGAATGCTCAGGCCTCCTCAAGGATGTAAAGTGATCCTTTCAATTAATATTTACAGTGTAAATTAAGATTATTGTTAGAATATTAAATTTGACAGTAAAATAGTTGTCAAGTTTTCAAATTAATTAAATTTGGCTAATTTAACATAAGTTATTATTCAAAAAGTATTAACAAAAATTTTCATTTCATGGTAAACATGCTATGAACCTAAAGCCTGTTCAGGTTCATTTTTTTGCGTGCAAAAAATTAAAATTTAAAGCTATCTAGACTGCGTTATAAAATTTCCAAGAAGTCTCCTAATTAAATTAGAAAAAAAAAGGGGGGGGGATAGTGGAAAAATATAGTGGAAGAATACCATGTAAGTAAATAGATCCTGTAACTAAATTACATTTAGAGAAAAAATTTTTTCGTTTATAATGCTAATAGTGAGACACCCAGAAAAAACACACATTATGCCAGGGTAAGCCAGGGAAAGATCATGTTAAAGAAAAGACCCCAAGTAAGGTTTTTTTTTTTTTTTTTCCTTTAACCTTTGCTTGAGAATATGTTTGTATACTTTCAGAGAACAGCTACAAGACCATGTGGAGTCCTGTAACAATGGATCACAGAAAGCCAGCCACAAAGACAGAAGAGACAGTCCAGAGATGGAGATGGTGGAAGACGCCTTGCCATGCTAGCAGTCAGCAGCTGTGCGTTGCTGCAGGGTGCCCAGGACCAAACCAGAGAGGACCGGACCTGCATTTTCCACTATCCAGAACCAACATTTCATTGCTGGCATGTACACATGAACTTTTGGACATTGAAATTGGGACTTGATTATTTTTTAAAGAAAAAATAAGGGGGAGATGTGGGAAACTGTTTATTACCTTCACTATCTGATAAGCATAGACAGAGAACTCCCCGAAACCCCCCAAAGGCTGGGTGCCTTTGAAGCCCTAGCAAAGCTCGGAGCTAGGCGCCACCTCTGTTTGTCCAGACAGTGGTAGCTGAAACTACTCCCCCATTTATTATTATGTAAATCCTTGCTGATGGGCTAGTCTGCTTGTTACTAGGGGGTCACCTGCCTAAGGGCTATGCTATGGGTGCATCCCAGATCAGTAAAAGCTTGGTGAGGCCTGAGCACAGAAGGAAGTCCTTCGGGACTTGCCGCTTGGTCCCCCAATATTGCATAATTATCTCGTGTGTTTTTTTCTCATTTGCTGTGCGGCTCCTCTTTCAGATACCGAACCCTACTCCACGCAGAACGTGGAGGGAGTCTTACTCGACACAGCACAATTTACAAGAGCTAAGATTTGGAAATAGCCCGAGTGCTCATCTGAAGATGAGTGGATAAAAAAGCTGTGGTACATTTACACAATGGAATATTATGCAGCTGTAAAAAACAAAGGACTCTTATCCTTTGAGGCAGCATGGAGGGACCTGGAAAGTATTATGCTAAGCAAAATAAGCCAGTCAGAGAAAGATAAATATATGATCTCACTCATATGTGGAATATAATGAACATAATAAACTGATGAACAAAATAGATTTAGAGACATAGAATCATGGAACAAACTGAAGAATTTCAGAGGGAAGGTGGCAAATGTGGGGAGTGATTAACTGGGAAACATATGTATATATGCATAGCCCATGGACACAGAAATAGAGTGGTGAAGGCCTGGGAGGGGAAGGTGTCAGCTGGAGAGAGTTAATGAAACAAACAAACAAATGGGACATCTGTAATACTTTCAGCAATAAATATAAGTTTTTTAAAAAAGGATCATGACCTTATAGACTTGAAGAGTAGAGATAGAGAAACTGAGGGACAATATTGAGGAAAGTAGATATAGATGAGGAAAATGGAAAATATAGATGTGGTGATGGAAGATAAGCATAGGAAGGTACTGGATGTTAGACTTTGTAGTTTTCAATAAGGATTTATTTTCCATTGGTTGTCATGCTATGTGCTGGTTTACTGGGACATTAAAATGAATGTCACAGTGCCTGCCCATCATGGGGGCAATCTAGGTTTATAATGGTCATCAAAAAACAATGGGATGATGAGGGGTATGTGTTGGGGGAGAGATTGTTTGTGTTTCTAAATAGGCAGTAACCTTTCATTTCTTACCCCATGAGTTGTAGAAAATTTCGCAACTGAAGTATGCTGTCCTCAAGTTGGAAAAATGCTCCACTCCCAATTCTTGACTTTCTCTGAATTCTATAATCCCTCACTTTTGCCAAGACTAATGGGATCCTTATTCTACATAGTTCCTGTCGGTTTTGATATGATGGACGCAGGACCATCATCTCATCACCCCTATCTATCCTCCAGCTAAACAAGATAACCTCTACCAGAAAAAAAATTTCAATACCCAATGCAGAATATGTCCTTATTTGCTGGAGATATTACTTCTTCTAGATGGCCTGACACTCTACAGCACCCTTACTGCCCCCAATAAAGCTTGGGTAGGGCCTCCGCTGCACTTCCCACCTCCAGTCAGAATAGGAGCTATTCCCTGGCCATCCCCACTGCACTTTTCCAGGACTGAAGATTCTGAGAAGGGAGAGGTTCATAGCTACCTCTGCAAGAAGGGACTCTTGGCTGTGGTGGAGAGTAAGGAGATCCGAGGCATAAACACCAATTTTGGGAGGGTCTGAGTATTGCCAAATCCAGTTGTCAGGTGGACAGTGTGTCTGATGGGCATCCCTGGGGGAGAGGAGTCCCTGCAGGTAAGGATGTGAGGATAAGAGAGACCAATGTAAAAGGATACACCTGTGATCTTGAAGAGCCAGCTGACCTGTCTCTGGGCTGGGTGAGTTCTTACACCACTGAAAGGGGGATCCAGAGGGTTAGGAGGACTGAGCATCCAGGAGTGGCTGATGCAACCTGAGAGAGGGCCTTGCGATGCCAAGTCCAGACGTGGAAGGTGTGTTGAGCTCAGATGGGCAGCTGAGGGTCAATGGGGGGCACAGGAGAGTGGAGACACAGGATAGAGGCATTGGTCCTGCAGTGGCCAGCCCTTGTATGGAGGGGCAAGCTGTGCCTGGCTGGGCTCTGGCTGGCTGGACTCTGGCGCCATCGCCTGGGAGTGTCGGGTAGAGAGCCCCTTTGATAAGAGCTGCTGGAGACAGCCTCCCAGCATGCAGCCTTGGTACTTCAGTGGGGCGGGGAGGGAGAAGGGCACAAAGAACGAGTGGCGGGAGAGGCAGGCACAGAGCTTGTGAGTCACTGTGCTCCCCTGGGTTAGGAGTGGGGCTTCGCCAGCTGCCTGGGATCCACATTTCATCTCCAGCTTCAGCGACTCACCCAGGAATACTGGCCCCCTCCGGAGGCTGGATCAGCTGCCTTTCCATCTAGGTAAGTTTCTTGCATTTTTATGTCTTGTGCTTGTGCTTGAGTGATTGGGGTGGGGGGCAGGGTGGAGGGGGAAGGGACCAAAGTGGGGAGGGGGTCTGCCAGTCTATGTCTCTTTCTGCCTTTGCTTCCTCCCTCTTGTTCTCTCCATTGGAGACAGAAAGTTAGATTTTTAAAACGCAACACAGAATATCAAATTCATGTTCAGACCCCAAACAAGCTAAACCCTGGAGCCATATTCTTAATTTCCCTGGATACCTTCAAATGCCCCAATGCGGCGTTTATGGGCTGGGAATGTTTGATTTGTTTGGTGTGTTTCCCTCCTCCCCCACTTTCTATCTGGGTGACTCTTGGAGGAGAGAGCAGGGAGAAAGCTAAAGAGCTGGGATGGAACCCTTTGCCAAGGCGGTGTCCTAATTCTCAGGGAGGTTGCAGATGTTTATTATAGCCTGAGTTGGGATCTTGGAACAACCCTTCACAGCCCAGGACATACTAGAGCTGCATATCAATCTCATCACTATTGACTGAATCAAAATGTTCCAGAGGCACAATTAATGTGAATACCAAGATAATGTTGAAACAATTCATTGAAGGGCTCTATTGGATATTTTGTTTTTAATTTATTTTATTCTAGGAAAATTTTAGGGGACTACTGCTGGCCTTATTTTCTCTATTTGCAGAGATGCTTCCAAACCTATTATTTCCCTTGCAAGAAAAATAAATGAAGACCTATTCTGTTTATTATAAGGCTTTAGCAATGCAAAGCTACACGTCAGTTAGTTTTCCTTTTCCTCCACCAGTGTGTGTGTGTGTGTGTGTGTGTGTGTGTGTGTGTGTGTAGGGGGGGGTGCACTTCCACTAACTGCATTTAGAAAAATCAATGAGGGGAGGGTGAGTCCACTTTTATCTACCATTAAACACAAGTGTTTCTGTGCCTATTAAATAGGTACTAATTATTGCTGTCATTTTGGGCTTAAAATAGCAGAAAAGATATGCTCCTAGAATGCATGTTTGTGGCTAATGTTGATGACTGATCGTTTTATCAATATTGTTTGGTTTGTTGCAATGTTAACAGGTGGTCCTAATTCACAGCACATAATTCTTTTGCTCTAGACTAGACAAGCAACCTGCTGATATGGGAAGAAAATACTCTCCTCCCACCAAACTGTCTTTATCCTGCTTTGTGTGAGAGGAAGATGGGTGGAGAAAGCTTTTCTGGCAGTTGATTGAATTGCCTATTATAAGTTGCTCTTTTACTGATTTTTTTATTAGGTTTATAGAAAAGACACCTCACCCCAGTAGAAAATTTACAAAACCTTACATGTTTAGTTAGGTCACAAGGTTAACTTTTTAGACTTGAGTGGAAGCTTTGATGATTCTCTTTTCCGAAGCTCTTCCCAGGCAGCACCTCAAACTGAGTAGATTTCCCACATCTCTGATAAGATGATGCCTCTCCACTGTGTATGTTGGTGCTTACCATCTGTAACTCTTGGTTTACATATTAATCTCACTCAAGATAGTAAAGTTTTTTGGAAGGCAGAGGTAATGTCTTATTCATCTTTGTATACCTGGAGCTTACTAAAGTGGGGGTCTGATGAATGAATGAATGAATGAATGAATGAATGAATGAATATAGTCCAGATTGGGTTTACAATTTCCTGAACGCCACCTGGGCATGCTTTGTCTTCACTCCTAGATGATGATCCTTCTAATTGAGTGATTCTCAAAGTGTGGATTCTCGGCCTACACTGTGTTTTAAATAAATGAGTGTGACACATATGGAAAATATCTCTATATTAACTGTAACTTTTGCTTTATGTAACAGAAAAACCAACTAAAGGTGGCTTTAACAAATAGAGGACCCTGACAGTAGGTGAGCACTGGAGTTGATTCAGTGGTCCAATATGTCAGGATTCTGGGTCAGTGCCTTACCCTCATAGTTAAAAGATGTTTCTGACAGCTACAGATATTACATCTTTATCCTATGTTCAAAGATAGGAAATAAGGGATAGAATAATTTTTCTCAGCCAACTTTTATCAGAGAAGAATTATCTTTCCTCAAAGTTCCCCAACAGAATCTCCCTGTATCTCATTGGTCAGAGCTGGACCACAAAGCAGCCCTTAGTGGCAAAGGAGGTTGGGAAAGTACCAGGCTTTTCAGCTTCTATAGTAGAAAGGAGTCCTGGGAGAGGGGGTTTGGAGATGGCTTTGGGGAGCTAACTGGCAAGTCTACTAGACTGTCATGAAAATGGTTCTGTTTTAACCAGTGACTGTATTAATGAATTGTTCAAGTAAAAGAAATAAATAGTAATCAATGTAGCAAAAGCACATTCAGAAAAGGGATCCCCCACCGCCAAGGTGTGTGGTATTTTAAGGATGCTAAATAATCACTTTTGTAGAGTTTGTTAACTTTAGAGACTGCAGGTAGAAAAAATATATGTATGTATACAGCTTGTATGGTTTCCATTATATTAAATATGGCTCAAATACTCCAGTTCCTGGAACAAAGTAAATATTCAGTAAGTAGTTGTCCTGAGTTGACAACAGGCATAACTTGGAGATACTGTGGGCTCATTTCCAGACCACCTCAATAAAGCAATTATCACAATAGAGAGAGCCATAATCTTTTTGCTGGTGGAGGGTCTTGCCTTTGTAACATCTCAACATCTGTGAACCACAGTAAAACAAAGCAAGGTATGCCTGTGTTGTGTTTTGGAGCTTCACAACTTCACAGTAACCAGTGAAAAGGTTTAGCAAGAAATAACTACTTAGTAGTTTGGCACCTATGCCCTGAAATGCCTGTTTACACAACTTCAGAGACTTTAATTTGGATCCCAGGAGCCTGGAGTGGGGGCATGGACAACTTAACAGGAGGGACAAGAACATGAGAGGTAGTGGGTACTGACAATTTAGGACAAAAGATTTTCTTTGGGAGTTTTCTCTGTACTTGCACTGTGGAAGATCTACTGCCAAAAAAAAAATGTTCAAGATGATCCCTAGCATACACACCAAAATTAAAGTTGATGCATTAAATGAAAAGAGCATATATTACTGCTAAATTTGATTCCCGACTTTCCTTCCAAGTAGCAGTCCTGAAATATTTCCTGCAGAAAGCTTGGGGACATAATAATGGGAGTTCAGCTAAATGAGTATCAAAAGATTGGAATTTAACAATTGCAGAGCCCTGGGTTTTAATTTCTCACTAGTTGAAAGAATGAAGTAGACTATCAGTGGTTCTCAAACTTTGACGCACTTTAAAAATTACCTGGAGAACTTTTTAAAAATCCACATTTATGGGTTGGTTCCCAAACTACTTAAGGTGGAACCTCTGGGAATGAGACCCAAATATTGCCCCGACCCGCGGGACAACAACGGGGGAACGAGGAGACACCCTAGGAGAATGAAACAAGCAAGGGACACGAAAGAATGGAGGCAAGACAAGTTCTGATCAAGCCTCAAACTTTATTCTCACAGCGGCAGGATATATACTGTTTTAGGGAAGGGGGGTGGGTAAAGGGGTCTATGGGCAGTAACCTATTACTAGTGATTTAGGATGGCTGTGCTTATTAGCGGAGATGTGTGATTTAGCAGGCTCTGGATGGCTGTGTGCTTATCAGTGGAGATATGTGATTTAGCGGCTGCGTGAGGGTAGTTTATCTTTTAACTGCTGGCCAAATTGCAAGACACAGGTGGTTTCTGGTAATTAGGAGTTTCTGGAGGAACCAGAAACTTATAGTTCTTAAGATGGCTTTGTCTAAGCCAATATCTTTAATGGCTCCCAACAATTCCTCCCTTTTTCTTTATTAAGGGTGGGCTTTAACCGACTGGGGGAGTAGGGACCTGGTTCCTCCCGTGGGATGGTGGGATCCCACCATCAGTGGCTCTTGGTATCTTTTGGGGAGGAGAGGCAGAGCCGATAGTTATATATGGATACCAACCTCTATGCAAACCAGGTGTGCTCACAGGGAAATCCAGAGGCGGTCGAAATTTTTGTGACCTTCCCTTGCAGTGCTTTGCCGTGCACCCAGGTCGGTGCCCATGCCTTTCTCCTTCTATGGGGAGTAGGCAAGCATCCCTCTGGCGTCATGCTGTCCCCACAGGGAGGGAGTTTCAGCAGTCATTATAACTACATTCACGGTCTAACATGGCTAGACGATGGTAGTGTACCTGAATGGGTTTGGCCAGAACGCTATCAACCTGCTGTTTTACAAAGTCTGTTAATTTCCTAAAAGCCCAGGGGCCGAAGGCTAGGATTAGGAGAAGGCTTATAAGGGGGCCGAGAACAGGAAGCAGGTAGGGCAGGAGTCCGTTCAGTCCGCTCCAAAGGGGGTTCGCGAATAATTCTCTCCGTCTCTTCACTAGATCTTCTTGTAACTTCTTTATCTTGTCTCGGACGATCCCGGATTTGTTGGCATAGAAGCAGCAGCGTTCCTGTAGGGCCAAGCATATTCCTCCCTGTTCTGCTGTGAGCAAATCTAACCCTCTTCTATTTTGTAGTACTACTTCAGCTAAGGAATCTATCTGATCTTGGAGATCATTGATAGTGCCTGAGAGAGCTTGAACATCATCAATTAGCTGGTTAGATAATTTGTTATAGGTATGCAATGTTGTTCCTAGCCCAGCTGTACCAGTAGCTACAGCTCCAGAAATTCCTAGGCCAATAAGTAAAGGGATAAATTGAACAGCCCGCTTACTGCGTCCAGTGATGTAATCAAGGCTGGGCAGGGGGACAGGTTCTCCTCCTGGGATGATGTCAATATCCGGGAGAATACTGGCCTGTACACATAATCCTGTCCAATTTGTAGGTAGGGCCGTGTAGGCCATATTTCCCCCACATACAAATACTCGTCCTGGAGCGGGACAGAGGGGTGAACTATAATTACTAATAGAAGAGCATTTTGTAAAGCTGACGAATCCTACATCTAAATCATAGCTATTATTTTTGGGTTCTTTTTGTAAACATGATGACAAGTTGAATGCAATAGGCTGAGTTCTAAAGGGTAAACTAAGGGTACAATTGTTATAGGAAGTGATGGCAGTAGCATTATTATCTGGTATGACGAGGGGCATAGCTGTGCCAAGAGTCATACATAACCAGCAATCTTCTGCGAGGGAGGGATTGGTAGTATTTAAAGCTTGAAATGTGGCTTTTAATATGTCAGAGGTTTGGGTGTCGAGATCTACACCTCAAGACTTGGGTAAGGCCAAGGGGTGATAATTTACAGGGGGATACATATTTCTGGAAATTTCTTCAATTTGTTTTTGAACTATGGCTTCCCTAACCCTGTCTGTCGGTCCGCCGCCATCAGACACATGGATAGGTGCCTGCAGCGGCCAGCAAACGGGTTTGCCAATTTTGCCGCGGCAAGAGGCCTGGGCATATTTAGAATGTCCCCTGCTGGAGGAGTGATCATATTCGCCTCCAAACGAGCCACTATATGTTCTTTGTAGAATAGCGGTGAGTTGTATTTTACCCTCTGAATTAGTGCACTGTTGAACGGTGCTATAGCAGGTAGAGTGCATCTGAGTGACTGTTTGGCAGTCTGAGGGACAAGGCCCTGGCCTATCATTAATCGGGGGTATGATTTTGGGCTTTTCTACACATTTCCAGCTTGTTTTGTATCCTCCTGCCATTAAAGGCTCAGAGATAAGGTAAGCAGTAACGGAGCCACAATCAGTTGTTCGGGTGTATTGGCGTGTCCGGGGTGTCACTGCAGTGTGACCTCCCCTGCAGTCGCAGGGAGGCCCAAAAAGCACTTTGGATAGTTCAGCTAAGTTTGGGGGGGACTGCAGCCCACCAAGGGCAGTAGGGAGCAGGACGGAGAGAATAACAACCGCCTGAGGGAACATTATAATTGTAGGAGGTTTATACATCAGTGGCCCAACAGGGACAAAAGTGTCTTCCTCCAGGTATTAGGTCAGGGTTGCGCCTACACTCACAGAGGACTGAGATGAATATAAGTAAAAAGCCAAGGAGAATTCCTATCCAAAAGTACCAGGGTAGAGAATACCAGAGCATTTTTTTTAGGGGGCAATTACCTTGACCGGTGATGCCAGATGGCTTCGGCTTCCTGAAAGAGAAAGGGAAAAATCGTTCTCAGGGACTATTCCCCTGGATGAGTGTATTATTTCGAGGGGTTAATGGGTTTAATTAGACGTTCAGGTAACCATCGTGGTCCTTCCTCTTGCGTGTCATAGACACATGCAGATCCGCGTCCCCAAATGAGAACTGGATCAGGGCCATGCCATTTGGCAGTCATGGGATCTTTCCACATGACTTTAGCATATTGTTTTTTTGTTTCTTGGTGCCATAGCCGGTCTGCAGCAGATTTTCCTTCCTTGTCAAGTTGGAGGAAGTTTAAGGTAAATAAGGCATGAGATAGGAGATTGCGAGGAGAACCTTTGGTGGGATATGTGTTAGTTGATTTGAGTTTATTTATGGTATTTTTGAGAGTTTGGTGAGCCCGTTCAATTATTCCCTGGCCTTGGGGATTGTAAGGAATTCCAGTGATATGTTTAATGTTAAATTGAAGGCAGAAGTTTTTAAAAGCCTGGGAGGTATACCCGGGTCCGTTATCTGTTTTTATTGTTTGTGGTTTCCCGAGAGTAGTTAAGCATTGGAGGACATGGGCTATAACATTCTTTGAAGCCTCACCACTATGAAGGGAGGCAAAGATAAATCCACTATAGGTATCGATGGACACATGGACGTACTTAAGATTGCCAAATTCAGATATATGGGTGATATCCATCTGCCAAATTTCATTAGGAAGTAGGCCCCTGGGGTTGACTCCTAGGTGAGGAAGAGGGAGGAGAGTAACACATCCTGGACAATTTTTAACTATTTGTCTGGCTTGTTCTCTGGTGATTTTAAACAGGAGGCGTAACGTATGGGCATTTACATGGTGGAGGCTATGATATTGCTTGGCTTTAGAAATCAGGTCTATAGAAAGGGAACATGTGAGGCGAGTGTGTCTGTCTGCGAGGGCGTTGCCATGAGAGAGAGGGCCGGGGAGATCGGTGTGAGCCCTTAGGTGCCCTATATAAAAGGGAACATTTCTTGCTATGATAAGGGCCTGGAGCTGGTGGAAGAGTGGGACTGCATTAGTAGACGGCTTGATATAGGGTACTGTTTCTAGTGAGGGTATTGAGAGCGCTATATAAGCGCTGTCGGTGTAGAGGTTAAAGGGGGTGTTAGGCAATTTTGTGAATACTTGGAGGATTGCATATAATTCAACAAGTTGTGCGGACTTGAAGGGGGATGGGGTGGTATAAGGTTGGTTGTCAATGATATAAGCAGCTATACCACTAGAGGATCCATCTGTAAATACCAGGGAAGCTTGTTTTAGTGGTATTTTTGAGGTGATTTTAGGAAATATAAATGGATGTAAACGGGCAAAATGGATTAGTTTATGAGGGGGAAAATGGTTATCAATCTTTCCCTGGAACGAGGAGAGAGATATAGCCCAATCATCCTCATTTTGTGAGAGCCAGTTTATTTGTTCTTTAGTATAGGGAAGAATGAGTTGATCAGGGTCTTTGCCAAAATGGTGTCGGCTTTTTTCTCTGCCAACTTTTAAGAGGAGAGCAACTAGGGAGGGATATGAGACAAGTACTTTAGATGGGGAAGAGGGTAGGTGAACCCACAAGAGGGGGTTATCTTGCCATAAAAGTCCAGTGGGAGTATGGGGTGTAGCACAAATTATGAAGGTGAAGGGTTTATTGTATGAAATGAATGTTATTTGTTGTTGTATGGCTGTGTTAATTATGTGGAGGGTTTCTCTTGCTTTTGGGGAGAGAGTACGGGGGGATAACGGGTCTGGGTCTCCCTGTAGAATATCAAAGAGGGGTTTTAAGTCATGAGTAGTGAGTTTGAGATAAGGTCTAAGCCAGTTGATATCACCTAAGAATTTTTGAAAGTCATTAAGGGTGCGTAAATGCGAGGTTTTTAGTTGAATTTTCTGTGTGGTGATTTTATTGGAGTTTAACTCAAAGCCTAGGTAATAGTAGGGATCTTTAAGCTGTACCTTATTAGGGGCGATTTGGAACCCAAAAGAAGTGAGGTGGTGGGTTAATTCTTGGCTGCATTTGAGTACCTCGGAGGTGGAAGCTCCTGCTAAGAGGATATCATCCATATAATGGATAATATAGATATAGGGCCATCGTGTCCTGAGAGGGTCTACGGCTTGGGCAACAAATTTTTGACAGAGTGTGGGGCTGTTTGCCATGCCTTGGGGGAGGACTTTCCATTGATATCGTTGCATTGGACCTTTGAAGTTAGTGACTGGGAGGCTAAATGCAAAGCGTTCCCTGTCCTGGGGATGCAGGGGGATGGTAAAAAAACAATCTTTAAGATCAATAATGAATTTGAAATAATTAGCTGGGATAGCTATGGGAGAGGGGAGGCCAGGTTGGAGGGCTCCCATGGTAAACATCGTTTTATTGATTTCTCTGAGATCTTGGAGGAGCCTCCACGCCCCCACTTTTCTTTTTTATTACGAAAATGGGGGTGTTCCAAGGAGAAGTAGTGGGCTCTAGATGTCCGGCAGCCAGTTGTTCCTGTACTAACCTAGTGGCAGCCGAAAGTTTTTCATTTGTTAAAGGCCATTGATCTACCCATACAGGGGAATTGGACTTCCATTTGATTTTGTCTGCATGGGGTACAGGGAAGTCAATGGCCGTTATGAAAAATTTTTACTTCCTAGTCCTGAACGATCAATGTTGGAATCAACTGAGATAGGGTGTTTGATGCCTTGATTGTTTTTTCCAAGTCCTTGCCCAGGGAGATAGCCCTGATTGAGCATTAATTGAGTTACAATTTCATTAGGACTGCACATAATGAGTTTTAACTGAGATAGTATATCACGACTCCATAGATTAACAGGAAGATTGGGGACTACATAGGGTTGTACCTGTCCAGAGTTGCCTTCATCGTCGGTCCAGGTTAAGACCTTTGAGCTTTGTTTAGGATTGGTAGATTGGCCAATACCCTTGAGGTGAGTTATAGTTGTTGTAGTGGGCCAAGAAGTTGGCCAGAGATGGGCAGCAATGACAGTGGCATCTGCCCCCGTGTCAATTAATCCTTTAAAGGATTTTCCATCTAATTTAAGGGCAAGTAAAGGTCTTTCAGGAGTAATTTGTTGTACCCAATAGGTATTAGAGGAGCCAAAGGCAGCATTTAGTCTGGGGTTTTTATTGTTGCTTTTATTTGTAGAATCTAAGGGGAGTAGTATGAGCTGAGCTATTCTTTTTCCTTTCTGGATAGATATAGGGCCTGTCGGGGCTGATGCTAGGAGAGTAATTTGTCCCGTGTAGTCATTATCAACAACTCCTGGGGTAATGTGGAGGCCAGCCAACGTAGAGCTTCCTCGTCCTAAGATTAGGCCAAATGTTCTAGGGGGTAGGGGTCCATAAGCCTCTGTAGGGATAAGTTGGATCCCTTGTTCGGGGGTTAGTATTGTGTTGGAGGCGGAACAGAGGTCCAATCCTGCGCTTCCCAGAGTGGCGCGGCAGAGGGAAGTTGACTGCGCGGGGAAGGCTCGTTTCTGTGTTTGCGCTTGGGGAACGAACCTGGCTGCCCCTAGGTTCTGTTCTGATGGTGGGGCCAGGGGCTGGCCCCTCTGGGAGTTTCCCTGTTTTGGTAGAAGTGGTTTACCTTCAATGTCTGTTTGGGAATGACACTCATTGGCCCAATGTAAGCCGCGTCGGCATCGAGGGCAAATTGTTTTAGGGAGTGCGCGGGGCTGTGTCCCTGCCGGGCACTCACGAACAAAATGCCCTGACTGCTTACAATTAAAACAAGTTTTTTGTTGCTTATCCTTGGTAAAGTCCTTAAGCGCAGCCCCTATGGCTAGTCCAATGGCATGGGAGGTTCCTATACCTGAGCAAAGTTTGATATAATCAGAGAGACTGCCACAGCGATGGGGTCGTATAGTCTCCTGGCAAGACGGGTTAGCATTTTCATAGGCCAGGTGTTTGATAAAAGCGCTTTCTGTTTCTCCTTCCCCGACTAGTCGTTCAGCCGCGTCAGTTAAGCGGCTGACGAAATCACTGTACGGTTCATCAGGGCCCTGGCGAATTTTTGCTAAGGAGGTGGTAGCTGAACCTTTAGGCGGAAGGCGCCGCCAAGCCTTAAGGGCTGCGTTTTGGATTTGGGCTAAAAGGTGTGTGTGTGTGTGGGGGGGGAGGCTGCTTGAGCTTCATTGGTGTCATAGGGGCTGCGCCCAAGTAGCTTATCCCTAGTCCAGGAGCGAGAGGTCTTACTTTCACTATTGTGCTGCGCGGTCTCGCGGCAGTTTTCCACAAAATCCGTACGCCATAGGACATACTCCCCTCCTGCTAACGTGGCTCGCGCCAGGGAAAACCAATCGTTAGGGATCAGCCATCCATCGCTCAGGCTTTCGATTAAGGCTAGGGTGAAAGGGGCAGTAGGGCCATAATTGGTTACAGCCGCTTTTAAATCTTTTAAATGTTTTAGGTTTAAGCGGCGGTATTTTTGGCCTTTAGCTTGCTTTTTTGTTTGATCCTGGTATGAAACGGGGTCCTCTGTATCAGAGGCTTCATCTGTAGAATTTTGGTCTCGGTTTTGCGAGTCAGGAGAGTCCCCCTCCCCGTCCTCCTCGGGGAGAGGTACGTCCTCCGGAGGAGGTCCGGAGTTGTGACTACGGGTAACTGGAAATGCGAGGACAGGGGTTTTAGATTTTAGATTTTTTGTGGGTTTTTTAGGAGGCTGGGTGGGTTGATTGGGGCTTAGGGATGTGAGTTCAGCCTCGAGGGCTCGGATTTCTTTGACAAGTTGGACGTGTTCGCGTTTTTGCTGTAGGATTTCCTTTAGTGAGGAAATTTCCTGGGTTAGGGAGATTTTAGCTTGCCGGATAGGATCGGGGGAGGGAGAGGGGCCGTGGAATGGTTCCAGGGCTGGAATTCGAAAAATAGGGATGTTTAGTGAGGGGTCGGGGTTGTAAGGAGGGGGCCTAAAGGATTTATTAGAGGTGCTACGAAGAGCCGGCGCTGTAAAACGCCAGGGGTCTTTATTATTGTGATAATGGGCGGCCTGATCTTCTAAGGTTTTTTTCATCCTCCGGAGACAGGTGGTCCTCCAGATGTCTTCGGGAGGTGAGGGAAGGATAGATACTTGAGATTTTAGGGGGAGGGGGTTCAGGTTTATTACAGATGTCTGGAGATTTTTTGTCAGGCTGAGATTTAGTGATTTCTTTAGAGAGTGCCGTGGGCTCCTCAGGGATATCAATAGATACTGAAGGGCAGGCAGAGGGTGGCCGGGAGCTATCCCTAAGGGCCGTTTCCGCTGTTTTTATTATGTCTTGGATGTCAGGGTCTTTAGGGTGGACCTTAAGGATGTCCTGGATAAGATTCCAATACGAGAAGGCGGAGACAGGGATCTTTTCAGGGCCAAAGGTTTGATAGAAATCCTGAAGGGCATCGCCTACTCTTTTCCATCGTCTATGGTCAATAGTGCCCTCTAGGGGGAACCATGGGCAGGTCTCATGAATAAAGGAGAAGAATTGTCTAAGATCCTTTCTCTTAACCCTTACTCCCCGTGTCCTGAGGGACTCCTTGAGCCCACCTAGAAATACCTCATGAGAGTTCAATGAGTTGCCCATTATTTTGGCTGGATACTTCTCAAGATTTCCTCCTCCATGTAAGCCTCTGGGATGTATAAACCCCGTGCCAGGTCAGCTGGGAATTTCTTAAATCCCTGGTGATCCTTATGTAACCGCTCTCCTTTTACCTTACGGCCTCTGCTCGCGTGTCATAGGTTGGGATGTATAAGCCCCATACTAGGATAGCAACCACTAAGACTTAGCGAGCTCAGAGTTTGCCAGAGAGGGCGACACAGGTCGGGCCAGAGAAAAATTACTTTTCCCAGTGATTCAGAGTTTTCACTGCCGGTGTCGGGTATCCTTCACTCTTCCCCGAACGGCGAGGTGAAGTGCTTATTAGTGGACTGGAGGGAGATCAAGAAAACTAAAAAAGGCCAGCCAAAGGGGGTGCCAAAGAGGGTGAAGGCTCTCAAGAGGTATTTTGAAATTCTTGCTTGGAAAGTTTCGTCTGCTTACCTTCACAACGATCTGTCTCACGGGCGGGTGAAACCGTGGCGATCAAGATGCCGAGTCTTCACTCACGAGTCAATACTGCGCGGCGACTCTATGGGGTGCCTGGCCAGGCGCTTCAAGCAGACGTTCTCGCAGGGGGTCCCCAGGGCCCCACGTTGGGCGCCAGACTGTCCCGACCCGCAGGACAACAACGGGGGAACGAGGAGACACCCTAGGAGAATGAAACAAGCAAGGGACACGAAAGAATGGAGGCAAGACAAGTTCTGATCAAGCCTCAAACTTTATTCTCACAGCGGCAGGATATATACTGTTTTAGGGAAGGGGGGTGGGTAAAGGGGTCTATGGGCAGTAACCTATTACTAGTGATTTAGGATGGCTGTGCTTATTAGCGGAGATGTGTGATTTAGCAGGCTCTGGATGGCTGTGTGCTTATCAGTGGAGATATGTGATTTAGCGGCTGCGTGAGGGTAGTTTATCTTTTAACTGCTGGCCAAATTGCAAGACACAGGTGGTTTCTGGTAATTAGGAGTTTCTGGAGGAACCAGAAACTTATAGTTCTTAAGATGGCTTTGTCTAAGCCAATATCTTTAATGGCTCCCAACAAAATATCAGGATTTTTTAAATTCCCCAGATGATTCCAATATGCACCTGAGTTTGGAAATGTATTACTTTGCTTGGGCTGTCATAATAAAGTATCGTGGACTAGGTGACTCAATTAACACAAATATATTCTCTCATAGCTCTGGATGCTTAGAAGTCCAAGATCAAAGTGTTGGCAGGATGGGCATTTTCTGAGGAATCTCTCCTTGGCTTGTACATGTCTGCCTTCTTGCTGTTTTCACATGATCTTTCCACTGTGCATATCAGTGTCCTAATTTTCTCTTATTTGCACATCAGTCATATTAGATTAGGGCCCAGCCATATGATCTAATTTTGCCATGATTGTCACTTTAAAGGCCCCGTCTCCAAATATAATCAAATTCTGAAATACTATGGGCTAGAATTTCAATATATTAATTTGTGGAGGTGACAGTTCAGTCAATAACAGGAACCACTGGACAAATACAGCACTTTTCAAACTTTAATGTGTGTACAAGCCACCTGAAGAACTTTTTGTAATTCATATTCCAATTAGGTACATCTGTATGAGGCCCCGAGAGTCTGCATTTCTTACAACCTCCCTGAGACTCTGCATTTCTAGCAAATGCCAGTGCTTCTAGTCCATGCTTTAAGTAGCATGGTTGGTTCTATCTAGACTAGTGGTTTTGAAGGTCTAGCAGGCATTAGAATCACCTGCAGAACTTGGTAAAAGCAGGTTGCTGGGTCCTGGCCTCAGAATTTCTGATTCAGTGGGTGTGGGTTAGGACCCAAGAATTTGCCCTTCTAACAAGTCCCCAGGTGATGGTGATTTTCTTGGTCTAGGGATGATACTTTGTGAAACACATACTTTGTGAACCACATGACTCTGACATTTTCAGACTTTATGGTAGTTGGCCAGTGTAGTTCATTACATACTATGTGAAGTTTATCAGCAGTATTTGCTATTGTAATTGCTGCTCGTGTTGTACTTTTTCTTTTGCCAAGATTAATTAGGCTTTCTTCTCACATGACGAAGGATGAGAAAATGAGAGAAAATGCTGCATTGAGGTCTTTTAATATCTTACACAAATTGAGGTGAATAAACATGGAGCCTACACATCAGCCCATCTGTCTCTAGTCATGTGTTTTTTTGTGTGTCAGCCACAGAGCTAAATTGCAGCTTGCTCTTATACCAACACAAAGATGAGACTACTTGCTAGCTTCCCGTATGTTATTTTGTTGCACAACCTCAAGGGACATTGCAAATTTCTCAAAACCATTAAATCACTTCTAATTTAAACATTGTTATTTCTATATGAGACAGTGAGCTACATTAAACAATATCCTCTCCAAAATAATTGGAGATGGAAAAACAGCTGCTATTTGAGAATTAAATCAGTACAATTCATGTTATGTGGATGTCATTTCTCATTTGTGGGAATAAAACAAGAGACTGTCTATAAATGTAATATTAAATGGTTTAGAATCATCCAAAACTTTAATCTAGTGACCTGGGTATCATCTCAAGAATGTGATTGTATTTTATTTATTTTTTTGGCTGTCCTTTTATTTCTTTATTGATTAAGGTATTATATATGTGTCCTTATCTCCCCATTGCCCCCCCCCCCGTTCATGCACTCACCCCATGGTGTCTGTGTCCATTGTTTATGCTTATATGCATGCATACAAGACCTTTGGTTGATCTCTCCCCCTTACCCTCACCATTAACTACCTTCCCTCTGAGGTTTGAGCATCTGATCGATGCTTCTCTGTCTCTATTCATCAGTTTATGTTGTTTATTATAATCCACAAATGAGTGAGATCAAGTGATATTTATCTTTCTCTGTCTGACTTATTTCACTTAGCATATTGCTCTCCAGCACCATTCATGATGTTACAAATGGTAGGAGAACCTTCCTTTTTACAGCAGTGTAGTATTCCATTGTGTACCACAGTTCTTTAATCCACTCATTTGCTGATGGGCACTTAGGCTGTTTCCCAATCTTAGCTATTGTAAATTGTACTGCTATGAACATAGGGGTGCATATATCTTTTCTGATTGGTGTTTCTGGTTTCTTGGGATATATACCTAGAAGTGGGATCACTGGGTCAAATGGGAGTTCCATTTTTAGTCTTTTGAGGAAACTCCATACTGTTTTCCACAGTGGCTGCAACAGTCTGCATTCCCACCAGCAGTGCACAAGGGTTCCTTTTTCTCCACATCCTCAACAACACTTGTCCTTTGTTGATTTGTTGATGATAGCCAGTCTGACAGGTGTGAGATGGTACCTCATTGTTATTTTGATTGGCATCTCTCAGATAATTATGACTTTGTGCATGTTTTCATATGTCTTTTGGCCTTTCTTATGTCCTCTTTTGAAAAGTATTTATTTAGGTCCATTGCCCATTTTTTGATTGGGTTCTTTATCTTCCTTTTGTTAAGTTGTATGAGTTCCCTGTAAATGTTGGAGATTGAACCCTTATAGGTGATAATATTGGCAAATATGTTCTCCCATGCAGTGGGTTTTCTTCTTGTTTTGTTGATGGTTTCTTTTGTGTTCAGAAGCTTTTTATTTTGATGTAGACCCATTTGTTTATTTGCTCTTTAGTTTCCATTGCCCTAGGAGCTTTATCAGTGAAGATATTGCTTTGGCATATGTCTGAGATTTTGCTGCCTGTGAATTCCTCTAAGGTTTTTATGGTTTCCCAACTTATGTATAAGTCCTTCATCCATTTTAAGTTTATTTTTGTGTATGGTGTAAGTTGGTTGTCTACTTTCATTTTTTTTTGCATGTATCTGGTTCAATTTTCAAAAGACCATTTATTGAAGAGACTGTCTTGACTCCATTGTATGCTATTGCCTCCTTTGTCAAATATTAATTGAGCATAGTGGTTCGGGTTAATTTCTGGGTTCTCTATTCTATTCCATTGGTCTGTATGTCTGATCTTGTGCCAGTACCAGGCAGTTTTGAGAACAGTGGCTTTGTAGTACAGCTTGATATCTGGTATTGACATCCTTCTTACCTTGTTCTTCTTTCTCAGAGTTGCTGCAGCTATTCGGGATCTTTTTTAATTCCATATGAATTTTTGGAGAGTTCTTTCTAGGTCTGTGAAATATGCTGTTAGTATTTTAATGGGGAGTGTATTGAATCTATAGATTGCTTTGGATAGTATGGACATTTTAATGATGTTGATTCTACCAATCCATGAAGACGGTATGTTCTTCAATCTGTTTATATCTTCCTCTATCTCTTTTTTCATTGTCCTGTAGTTTTCAGAATACAGGTCTTTTACCTCCTTAGTTAAGTTTATTCCTAGGTATGTTAATTTTTTTGGTGTGATGGTAAATGGGTTTGTTTTTTTAATCTTTCTTTCTGTAAATTCATTATTGGTGTATAAAAATGCCATAGATTTCTTGACCTTAATTTTATATCCTGCTATATTGCCAAATTTATTTATTAAGTCTAATAATTTTTTGATGGAGTCTTTAAGGTTTTCTACATACAGTATCATGTCATCTGTGAATAATGACAATTTTGCTACTTCTTTTCCAATTTGGATGCCTTTTATTTCTTCTTCTTCTCTGATTGCTTTGGCTAGCACTTCCAGTACTATTTCGAACAGGAGTGGTGAAAGTGGACATCCCTTGCCCTGACTGGTTTGGCTCAGTGAATAGAGCACTGGCCTGTGGACTGAAAGGTCCCTGGTTCGATTCTGGTCAAGGGCATGTACCTTGGTTGTGGGGACATTCCCAGTTGGGTGTGTGCAGGAGGCAGCTGATCGATGTTTCTCTCTTATCGATGTTTCTAACTCTCTATCCCTCTCCCTCCCTCTCTGTAAAAAATCAATAAAATATTTTTTTTAAAAAGAAAGTGGGCATACCTCTCTTGTTCTTAGGGAAAATGGTTTTAGTTTTTGCCCATTGAGTATGATGTTGGCTGTAGGTTTGTCTTATAAGGCTTTTATTATATTGAGATCTGGTCCTTCTATTCTCACTTTGCTGAGCGTTTTTATCAGAAAAGGGTGCTGAACTTTGTCAAATGCCTATTCTGCATCAATCGATATGATTATGTGATTTTTGTCTCTCACTTTTTTTATGTGATGTATCATGTTTATTGATTTGCAGATATTGTACCAACCTTGCATCCCTGGAATAAATCCTATTTGGTCATGGTGTATGATGTTTCTAATGTAATACTGGATCCAGTTTGCTAGAATTTTGTTGAGGATTTTGGCATCTATGTTCATCAGGGATATTGGCCTGTAATTCTCTTTCTTTGTGGTGTCTTTATCTGGTTTTGGGATTAGGGTAATGCTGGCTTCATAGAAAGAGCTTGGAAGTGTTCCTTCTTCTTGAATTTTTTGGAACAGTCTGAGAAAGATTGGTTTTAGTTCTTCTTTGAATATTTGGTAAAACTCCCCTGTGAAGCCATCCTGTCTAGGGCTTTTGTTTGCTGGAAGCTTTCTGATTACTGTTTCAATTTCATCAGTAGTTATCAGCCTATTTAAATTATTTTATTCTTCCTGATTGAATTTTGGAACCTTCTATTTGTCTAAGAATATGTCAATTTTATCAAGGTTGTCCAGTTTGGTGGAGTAGAGTTGTTTGTAGTTATATATCCTATCTAATAATAGACAAACATGGTAATTAACCATACCTCCACTACACATCCCATTGGCTAATCAGCAGGATATGCTAATTAACCGCCAACAAAGATGGTGGCTGGCAGCCATGCAGCTGAAGCGAACATGAGGCTTGCTTGCTCCAGTGATGGAGGAAGCCAAGGTTCCCCGCCTGCCGCGGCCCAGCTCTGACCTCCAGAAGCAACAACGTTTCAATTATAGTAGCTAAACAAACCCCAGATACCTGCTTGGAGCCAGCCGGAGGCTCAGAGCTTAAAGCGCCAGTAATAGCAACAGAGTTTCAATTACAGAAGCTAAACAAACCCCAGATACCTGCTTTCTGCCAGCCATGGCCTCAGAGCTGGAGCTGGGCCTCAGAGTTGGAGCCAGCTCTCAGCTCCAGTGCCATCTATAGAAGATAAATAAACCCCAGAATTAAAAAAATAAAATAAAAAAAGAGGCTGGGAGCTTCAGTCACCCGCCAGCCTGAAAATGGCCCTCAGCCCCTCATCCAGACTGGCCAGGCACCCCAGTGGGGACCCCCACCCTGAAGGGGGTGTGCCCAGCTGCAAACAGACATCAGCCCCTCACCCAGGCTGGCCAGGCAACCCACCGGGACCCCCACCTTGATCTGGGACACCCTTCAGGGCAGACCAGCTGGCCCCCACCCATGCACCAGGCCTCTATCCTATATAGTAAAAGGGTAACATGCAAACTGTCCCTAACAGCAGAAAGACTGGGAATGACTGGTCACTGTGACACACACTGGCCACCAGGGGCCAGGTGCTCAATGCAGGAGCTGCCCCCTGGTGGTCAGTCCTCTCTCACAGGGGGGAGCTCTGCTCAGCCACAAGCCAGGCTGATGGCTTCCAGTGCAGCAGTGGTGGTGGGAGCCTCTCCTGCATCCTCAGCAGGGCTAAGGATGTCTAATTGCAGCTTAGATCTGCTCCCCGCTGGCAAGTGGACATCCCATGAGGGCTTCCAGGCTGCCAGAGGGATGTCTGATTGCCATCTTAGGCCAAATCCCCCGTGGAGCAGGCCTAAGGCAGCAAGTGGTCACCCCTGAGGGGTCCCAGACTGCAAGAGGGCACAGGCTCGGCTGAGGGACACCCCCTGCCCCGAGTGCACAAATTTTTGTGCACCGGGCCTCTAATATATATATATATATATATATATATATATATATATATATATATATATATATATAAATATAAAGATGAATATATATATTGCTATGTATATCTGTGGAGTCAGTTGTTACTTCACCTCTTTCCTTTCTGATTTTGCTTATTTGGGTCCTCTCTCTTTGTTTCTTGGTGAGCCTGTCTAGAGGTTCATCAATCTTGTTTATCCTTTCAAAGAACCAGTTCTTGATTTCATAGATTTTTTGAATTTTTTTTTTTTGGCTCTGTATCGTTTATTTCTGTTCTTATCTTTGTTATTTCCTTACTTCTGGCTACTATGCACTTTTCTTGTTGCTCTCTTTCTAATTCTTTAAGTTTCAATGTTAGATAATTTATTACCATTTTTTCTTGTTTTATTTTTGTTTATTTATTTTTATTTATTATTTATTTATTTTGAGATAGGCCTGTAGAGCTATGAACTTTCCTCTCAGTACTGCTTATTGTGTCCCATAGATTTGGAATTGTTGTGTTTTCATTGCCATTTGTTTCCAGGATGCTTTCTATTTCTTCTTTGATCTTTTTGGTAACCCAATCACTCTTTTTTTTTTTTAATGTGTTTTTTTTAATTGATTTTTTATAGAGAAGAAGGGAGATGGATAGAGAGTTAGAAACATTGATTAGAGAGAAACATTGATCAGCTGCCTCCTGCACACTCCCCACTGGGGATGTGCCCCCAACCAAGGTATATGCCCTAGACCAGAATCGAACCTGGGATCCATGAGTCCACAGGCCAATGCTCTATCCACTGAGCCAAACTGGTTAGGGCCCAATCACTCTTTAATAGCATGCTCTTTAGCCTCCAATTGTTTAAATTTTTTCATTATTTTTATTGTAGTTGAGTTCTAATTTATGCAATTGTGATTTGAGAAGATGTTTTTTATGATTTCTGTCTTGTTGAATTTGAAGAGATTTTGCCGGTGGCTCAATATGTGGTCTGTCTTTGATAATGTCCTGTGTGCACTTGAGAAGAATGTATATATTCTGTGGCTTTGGTGTGAAATGTTCTGAAGATGTCAATTTAGTCCATATGACCTAGTGAGTCATTTTAGGATTGTTATTTCTTTACTGATTTTATTCTTTAGAGGATTTTTCCAGGGGTGTCAGTGGGGTATTAAAGTCCTCTCCTAGAATTGTATTGCTGTCCTTTTCTCCCTTGATATCTCCCAGAGGTTTTTTTTATGTATTTGGGTGCTCCTGTATTGGGAGCATATATGTTTACCAGAATATTATCCTCTTGTTGAATTGCTCCCTTTAGTATTATGAAGTGGCCCTCCTTATCGCTTGTTATGGTACTTACCTTGAGGTCTATTTTGTCATATATAAGTATTGCAACCCCAACTTTTTCTAATTTCCATTTGCTGTAAAATTTTTTTCCATCCATCCACTATCAGTGTGAACCCTATGTACTAAGGTAGGTCTCTTGTAGACAGCAAATATATGGGTCATGTTATCATACCCATCTAGCTACCCTATTTACTTTGATTGGAACATTTAATCCATTTACATTTAATGTTATTTTTGAAAGTACTTGATTGTCACCATGGTTATTCTTTATGTTTGTGTTCCTTCTTGCCTTTCTTTCTTTTTTTTATTGCTTAAAGTATTACAAAGGGTATTACATATGTGTCCTTTCCCCCCCTCCCTGCCCTTGATAGTCCCCTAGCCTCCCCTACTCCCCCATGTCTTATGTCCATTGGTTATGCTTATATGCATGCATACAAGTCCTTCGGTTGATCTCTTACCCCCCTCCCTCCTGCCCCCCAACCCTCCCCGGCCTTCCCGCTGCAGTTTGACAATCTGTTTGAGGCAGCCCTGCCTCTGTATCTATTATTGTTCAAAAGTTTATAATGTTCTCTATTATCCATGAATGAGTGAGATCATGTGGTATTTTTCCTTCATTGACTGGCTTATTTCACTTAGCATAATGCTCTCCAGTTTCATCCATGCCGATGCAAATGGTAAGAGTTCCTTCTTTTTTACAGCAGCATGGTATACCATCCTGTAGATGTACCACAGTTTTCTAATCCATTCATCTACTGATGGGCACTTAGGCTGTTTCCAGATCTTAGCTATGGTGAATTGTGCTGCTATGAACATAGGGGGGCATATATCTTTTCTGATTGGTGTTTCTGGTTTCCTGGGACATATTCCTAGAACTGGGATCACAGGGTCAAATGAGGGTTCCATTTTCAGTTTTTTGAGGAAACTCCATACTGTCTTCCATAGTGGGTGCACCAGTCTGCATTCCCACCAGCAGTACACGAGTGTTCCTTTTTCTCCACATCCTCTCCAGCACTTGTCGTTTGTTGATTTGTTGATGATAGCCAGTCTGACAGGTGTGAGATGGTACCTCATTGTTGTTTTGATTTGCATCTCTCTGATGATTAGTGACTTTGAGCATGTTTTCATATGTCTCTTGGCTTTCTGAATGTCCTCTTTTGAAAGGTGTCTATTTAGGTCCTTTGCCCATTATTTGATTGGATTGTTTATCTTCCTTTTATTAAGTTGTATGAGTTCCCTATAAATTTTGGAGATTAGGCCCTTATCAGATATGACATTGGCAAATATGTTTTGCCACACAGTGGGTGTTCTCATTGTTTTCTTGATGGTTTCTTTTGCTGTGAAAAAGCTTTTTATATTGATGTAGTCCCATTTGTTCATTTTCTCTTTAGTTTCAAGTGCCCTAGGAGCTGTATCAGTGAAGAAATTGCTTCCGCATATGTCTGACATTTTGTTGCCTTTGGATTCTTCTAGAATTTTTATGGTTTCCTGTTGTACATTTAAGTCCTTTATCCATTTTGAGTTTATTTTTGTGTATGGTGTAAGTTGGTGGTGTAATTTCATTTTCTTGCATATATCTGTCCAATTTTCCCAACACCATTTATTGAAGAGACTATCTGTGCTCCATTTTATGTTCTTGCCTCCTTTGTCAAATATTAATTGAGCATATTGGTACGGGCTGATTTCTGGGCTCTCTATTCTATTCCATTGATCTATATGTCTGTTCTCGTGCCAGTACCAGGCAGTTTTGAGAAGAGTGGCTTTGTAATACATCTTGATATCTGGTATTGAGATCCCACCTACTTTGTTCTTTTCAGGATTCCTACAGCTTTTCGGGGTCTTTTTTTATTCCAGATGAATTTTTGGAGAGTTTGTTCTAGATCTGTGAAGTATGCCATTGGTATTTTAATGGGAAGTACGTTGAATTTATAGATTGCTTTGGGTAGTATGGACATTTTAATGATGTTGATTCTACCAATCCATGAACACGGTATGTTCTTCCATCTGTTTATGTCTTCCTCTATATCTTTTTTCAACGTCCTGTAGTTTTCTGAGTAGAGGTCTTTTACCTCTTGAGTTAAGTTTATACATAGGTAGCTTAATTTTTCTGGTGCGATGGTAAATGGGATTGTTTTTATAATATATCTTTCTGAAAGTTCACTATTGGTGTATAGAAATGCCTCAGATTTCTTGGGGTTAATTTTGTATCCTGCTACATTGCCAAGTTCATGTATTAAGTCAAGTAGCTTTTTGATGGAGTCTCTAGGGTTTTGTATGTATAATATCATGTCGTCTGCAAATAAGGACAGTTTTACTTCCTCTTTTCCAATTTGGATGCCTTTTATTTCTTCTTCTTGCCGAATTGCAATGGCTAACACTTCCAGTACTATGTTGAACAGGAGTGGTGAGAGGGGGCATCCCCGCCCTGTTCCTGTTCTTAGGGGAAATGGTGTTAGTTTTTGTTCTTTGAGTATGATGTTGGCTGTGGGCCTGTCATATATGGCTTTTATTATGTTGAGGTATGATCCTTCTACTCCCGCCTTACTGAGAGTTTTTATCAAAAATGGGTGTTGAATTTTGTCAAATGCTTTTTCTGCATCAATTGATATGACCATGTGGTTTTTTTCTTTCAGTTTGTTTATGTGATGTATCACGTTTATTGATTTGCAGATATTGTACCATCCTTGCATTCTTGGGATAAATCCTACTTGGTCCTGGTGTATGATCTTTCTGATGTACTGCTGGATCCGATTTGCTAAGATTTTGTTGAGGATTTTGGCATCTATGTTCATGAGGGATATTGGCCTGTAATTCTCTTTCATTGTGTTGTCTTTACCTGGTTTTGGTATTAGGGTGATGCTGGCTTCATAGAATGAGCTTGGAAGTGTTCCTTCCTCTTGAATTTTTTGTAGTAGTCTGAGGAGGATAGGTTTTAGTTCTTCCTTGAATGTTTGGTAAAACTCTCCTGTGAAGCCGTCTGGTCCTGGGCTTTTGTGTGATGGAAGCTTTTTGATGACTGCTTCAATTTCTTCCATAGTTATTGGACTGTTGAGATTTTTAGATTCTTCCTGATTGAGTTTTGGAATGTTGTATTTTTCTAGGAATTTGTCCTTTTCTTCCAGGTTGTCTAGTTTGTTGGAGTAGAGCTGTCCATAGTATTTTTTAACAATCATTTGTATTTCTGTGGGGTCAGTTGTTATTCGCCTCTATTGTTACTGCTTTTGTTTATTTGGGTCTTCTCTCTTTGCTTCTTGGTGAGTCTGGCTAGAGGTTTGTCAATCTTGTTTATCCTTTCAAAGAACCAGCTCTTGGTTTCATTGATTTTCTGTATTGTTTTTTTGGTCTCTATGTCATTTATTTCTGCTCTAATCTTTATTATCTCCTTCCTTCTGCTCACTCTTGGCTTTTCTTGTTGCTCTCTTTCTAATTCTTTGAGTTGTAGATGTAGATGATTTACTACCATTTTTTCTTGTTTTTTGAGATAGGCCTGTAGAACTATAAACTTCCCTCTCAGGACTGCTTTCATTGTGTCCCATATGTTTTGAATTGTTGTGTTTTCATTGTCATTAGTTTCCAGGATGTTTTTAACTTATTATTTGATCTCATTGGTAACCCAATCAATATTTAATAACATGCTATTCAGCTTCCAGGTGTTTGAGTATTTTTGGTTGTTTTTATTGTAGTTTATTTCTAATATTATGCCATCGTGGTCTGCGAAGATGCTTTTTATGATTTCAGTCTTCTTGAATTTGGGGATACTTTGCTTGTGACCCAATATATGGTCTATTTTTGAATATGTCTTATGAGCACATGAGTTGAATGTATATTCCATGGCTTTGGGGTGAAGTGTTCTGAAAATGTCTATTAAGTCCATCTGATCTAGTGAGTCATTTAGGATTGCTGTATCTTTGCTGATTGTTTGTCTAGAGGACTTATCCAGTGCTGTCAGTGGTGTATTAAAGTCCCTTACTATGATTGTATTGTTGTCGATCTCTCCTTTGATATCTTCCCAGAGTTTTTTTTATGAATTTGGGTGCTCCTGCATTTGGTGCATATATGTTTACCAGGGTTATATCTTCTTGTTGTATTGATCCCTTTAGTATTATGAAGTGGCCTTCCTTATCTCTTGTTATGGCCTTCACTTTGAGGTCTATTTTGTCCAATATAAGTATTGCTACCCCAGCTTTCTTTTCCTTTCCATTTGCCTGAAAGATATTTTTCCATCCTTTCACTTTCAGTCTGTGTGAGTCCCTTCTAATGAGGTGGGTTTCTTGTAGACAGCTGATGTATGGGTCATGTTTTTTTTATCCATTCAGCCACTTGATGTCTTTTGGTTGGAGCCTTTAGTCCGTTTACGTTTAAAGTTATTATTGAAAGGTATTTGTTTGTAGCCATTTCTTTTTTTGTGTGGCTGTTTTCTTTCTGAGCTTTTTATTTCTTCTTTTTATACCAGTCCCTTTAGCATTCCTTGCAATGCTGTCTTGGTGGTGATAAACTCCCTTAGCTTTTTTTTTTGTATGTAAAGCTTCTTATTTCCCCTTCAAGTTTGAATGATAGCATTGCTGGATAGAGTATTCTTGGATTCAGTCCTTTGCTTTGCATCACTTTGTAAATTTCCATCCATTCTTTTCTGGCCTGATGTGTTTCTGTTGAGAAATCATTTGATAATCTGATGGGAGACCCCTTCTATGTAACTTTCCGCCTCTCTCTTGCAGCCTGTAAGATTCTCTGTTTGTCTTGAACATTTGCCATGGTAATTATGATGTGTCTTGGTGTGGGTCTTTTCGGGTTCACCTTGTTTGGGACTCTCTGGGCTTGTGTGACTTTTTTCTTCCCCACCCCAGGGAAGTTTTCTGATATTATTTCTTCGAATAGGTTTTCTAATCCTTGTTCATCTTTCTGTTGTTCTGGCACCCCTATTATTCGTATGTTTTTTCATTTCATGTTGTCCCAAAACTCCCTTAGGCTCTACTCATGTCTTTTAATTTTTTTCTCCAATTGCAATACATTTTGGGTGTTTTTTGCTTCCAATTCTTCTAATTCACTAATTCGGTCCCCCACTTCTCTTAGTCTACAGTTGATACTTTCAATGGTGATTTTTATTGCAGCTATATCACTCTTCATTTCTTCTTGGGTCTTACTTAAGTTGTTGATTTTTTCATCTGTTTCTTCTAGCTTCTTCCATATGTTATTGATTTTTTATCTGTTTCTTCTTGCTTCTTGTAGAAGTTGTTGATTTTTTCCTCCATCCGGTTTATTCACTCTAGGACCTTATTCTGAATTCTTTTTCTGTCATGTTGCATGCCTCTGTATTACTTAGCTGCTTTTCTGGAGCGTCTTCCTTTTCTTTCTTTTGGGAGTTTCTTTGTCTACCCATGTTTGATCTCACTGACATATGTAGACGTTGAGTCGTTCAGTGGCTGCTCCCTGGGTGGCAGTGACTCCTTGGTCTGTGGTTTTTCTTCGGGTGGTTGCGGTAGCAGCTGCGCCTCAGTTGGCAGCAGCTCCTCTGGTGGGTGCTGTTCACTGCTGTGGTGGCTCTTCTGACTGGTGGGGGGAGGCTTCACGTACAGCTGCTTTTCCTCAGACAGAGGTTGTGGTGCTCAGGAGGCTGCTGTTGCTTGGATCTGCTGCGTTGATTTAAAGGCACAAAATACAACACAACAAGGCACCACGTACCAGGCACTAAACACAAATATATTCACGATATTAATAACCCCAATTAAAGGTGACCACCCGAATTAAGAGAATTAGGGGATAAGGAAGAAGGAAGAGAAAAATATAATAGAGAAAAAAGAAAAGAAAAGTAGGGACCAAAAAAAGAATTGCAAAAATGAAATTGGGAAATTGGAGGGGGAAAAATAAAAGCGAGAAAAGAAAAGGAAAAAAAAAAGCGAAAAGAGAGAATGAAGTGGAAGAGGGGAAGAGACTTTTTATATGTGGCGAATACTCCTATAGAACCGCCACTAATCCCAACAAATTTCAGCAACATCTCCCTGGAGATGGATGCAAACTAGAAACAACTAGTAATATAACAATGAAGTTAGAATGGAGGACACTAATCCCAAAATAACATAAAGAAAAAATAAAACGGCACTTTAAAAAATGGTAAAATGGTAGCAGTAATAATACTGGTTAAAAATAAGAAGTCAGTAAATAAAAGGATAAAATCAGGTGATGGAAAAAGAAGAAAAAGAAAGAAAGAAAGAAAAGAAAAAAATTGGTTTCTTAGTTAAAAGGTGAAAAAAGAAAAAAAAATTTGCAGTAGTGAAGGTCCTTCGGTTCTTCTATTCTTCAGTCTGGCTCATATTTAGTCCTGCCAGGCATTCAGGAGAGTGTTGAGTTTCCCTGCGATACATTGTTCCTCTGTGTTGTAAACCACAGTCCTTATTTTAAAGCAGGTTGTATTTGTTTCCCAGACTGCCTTATTCTGTGTTTAGCAAAGAGTCAGTTTGTGGCTCAGCCGCTGGGTTGCAGTGTTCTGGTGTTGGCCTCTGAGGCTATAAGGCTTCTCTATCGCATTTAAAACTGATTTGGATAGGTCAACTATCCAGAGCTGGTTCCTTAATAGTTACCCACTCTGTGTTGTTGCTGGGATTCTCAATGGTGTTTTTTATTGCAGCTATATCGCTCTTCATTTCTTCTTGGGTCTTACTTAAGTTGTTGATTTTTTTTTATCTGTTTCTTCTAGCTTCTTCCATATGTTATTGATTTTTTCATCTCTTTCTTCTTGCTTCTTGCATAGGTAGTTGACTTTTTCATCTGTTTCTTCTAGCTTTTTGCAGAAGATGTTTATTTTTTCCTCCATCCAGTTTATGCACTCTAAGACCCTTATTCTGAATTCTTTTTCTGTCATGTTGCATGCCTCTGTATTACTTAGCTTCTTTTCTGGAGAGTCCTCCTTCTCTTTCCTTTGGGGGTTTCTTTGTCTACCCATGTTTGATCTCACTGACATATCTAGATGTTGAGTCATTCAGTGGCTGCTCACTGGGTGGCAGTGGCTCCTTGGGCTGTGGTTGCTCCTCGGGCGGTTGTGGTAGCAGCTGTTCCTCAGTTGGCAGCAGCTCCTCTGGTGGGGGCTGTTCACTGCTGTGGTGGCTCTTCTGGCTGGTGGGGGGAGGCTTCACGTACAGCTGCTTTTCCTCAGACAGAGGGTGTGGTGCTCAGGAGGCTGCTGTTACTTGGATCTGCTGCGTTGATTTAAAGGCACAGAATACAACACAACAAGGCACCACGTACCAGGCACTTTCCAGGGAAGTTCTGCCCTTCCCGGCTGCAAACCGTCTCACCAGCTGAGTAATTTCGCCAATTCGGGGTGGGTGTCATTAGTTTCAGCTGCTCACTCCATTTGCTTCGGGACACGACCTGGGACGCGTCTGCATATATCGCCGCCATCTTAGGACCTCTCTCCCTTCTTGCCTTTCTATTTCCCCTTTTTACAGCAGTCCCTTTAGAATTTCTTGCAATGCCGGTTTGGTGGCAATAAACTCTCTTAGCCCTTCTTTTCTATGAAACTTCTGATTCCGCCTTCAATTTTGAATGATAGCCTTGCTGGGTATAGTATTCTTGGATTCAGTCCTTTGATTTGCATCACTTTGTATATTTCTTTCCATTCCTTTCTGGACTGATGTGTTTCTTTTGAGAAATAAGTTGATATTCTAATGGGAGATCCCTTGTAGGTAACTTTCTGCCTCTCTCTGGCAGTCTTTAAGAATCTTACTTTGTCATTGATGTTTGCCAATTATATTATGATGTGTTTGCTTTTGGTCTTTTAGGGTTCATCTTGTTAGGGACTCTATGTGCTTCTTGAACTTGCGTGTTTGTTTTTTTGGTACCAATATCATGGAAGTTTTCTATCATTATTTCTTCAAACAGGTTTTCTATTCCTTGCTCCACTTCCTCTCCTTCTGATACCGCTATTATATGAATGTTGTTTCATTCTGTGTTTTCCCAAAGCTCCCTTAGGCTCTCCTCCTGCTTTTAAGTTTTCTTTCCAGTTGCTGCTGTGTTTGTGTGTTTTTTCCTACCTTGTCTTCACTGATGTGGTTCTCAGCCTCTTCTAGTCTACTGTTTAAGCTTTCCATTGTGTTCTCTATTGCAGCTATGTCATTATTCATTTCCTCTTGGTTCCTTTTCATGTTGGTGAAATTCTCATTCAGCTCATTGTAAGTCTCATTGAGTTGTGTGTATTTGTCATCCAGCCATTTGAGCATCCTTATAACCGTTACTCTGAATTCTTTCTCTGACATGTTACTTGCCTCTATTTCATTTAATTCCCTTTCTGGTGATTTCTCTTTTTTCTTAGGGGATTATTTTTGTCTTCTAATTTTTTGCATTAACATTTTAATTGTTTTTTAATCTATTCATCTGCTGACGGGCACTAAGGCTGATTTCAAATCTTAATTATTGTAAATTGTGTTTCTATGAACATAGGGATGCAGATATCTTTTCTGATTGGTATTGCTGGTTTATTGGGATATATTCCTAGAAGTGGGATCACTGGGTAAAAGGGCAGTTCCATTTGTAGTTTCTTGAGGAAACTCCATACTGTTCTGCACAGTGGCTGCACCAGTTTGCATTCCCACCAGCAATCAATGAGCGTTCCTTTTTCTCTGCATCCTCTCCATCATTTGTCATTTTTAGATTTGTTGATGATAGCCATTTTGACAGGTGTGAGATGGTACATCATTGTCGTTTTGATTTGCATCTCTCAGATGATTAGTGACTTTGAGCATGTTTTTATATGTCTCTCAGCCATATGTATATCCGCTTTCAAAAAGTGTCTATTTAGGTTCATTGCCCATTTTTTGATTGGGTTGTTTATCTTCCTTTTGTTAAGTTGTATTAGTTCACTGTAATGTTGGACATTAAACCTTTATCAAAGATATCATTGGCAAATATGTTCTCCAATGCAGTGGGTTTTCTTGCTGTTTTTTGATGGTTTCTTTTGCTATGCAGAAGCTTTTTATTTTAATATAGTCCCATTTGTTTATTTTCCCTTTAGTTTCCATTGCCCTAGGATCTGTGTCAATGAAGAAATTCCTTCGGCATATATCTGAGATTTTCCTACCTGTGGATTCCTCTAATATTTTTATGGTTTCCCATCTTACGTTTAAGTCCTTTAACCATTTTGAGTTTATTTTTTTGTATGGTGTAAGTTGGTGGTCTTGTTTCTTTTTTTTTGCATGTGTCTGACAAAATTTCCCAGCACCATTTATTGAAGAGACTGTCTTGACTCCATTGTATGTTCTTGCATCCTTTGTCAAATATTAATTGAGCATAGTGGTTTGAGTTCATTTTGGGTTCTCTATTCTATTCAATTGGTCTATATGTGTGTTCTTGTGTCAGTACCAGGAAGTTTTGAGAACAGTGGCTTTGTAATACAGCTTGATATGTGGCAGTGAGATCCCTCCTACTTGGTTCTTCTTTCTCAGGATCTCAGCAGCTATTTGGGGTCTTTTGAATTCCACATGAATTTTTGGAGAGTTCTTTCCAGATCTGTGAAATATGCTTTTGGTATTTTAATGGGGAGTGCATTGAATCTATAGACTGCTTTTGGTAGTATGGATATTTTGATGATGTTGATTCAACCAATCCATGAACATGGTATGTTCTTCCATCTGTTAATGTCTTCCTCTATCTCTTTTTTCAATGTCCTGTAGTTTTCTGGGTATAGATCTTTTACTGCCTTAGTTAAGTTTATTCCTAAGTATCTTAATTTTTTGGTGCTATCGTAAATGGGATTGCTTTTTTAATTTCTTTTTCTGTAAGTTCACCATTGGTGTAAAAAGATGCCATAGATTTCTTGGAGTTAATTTTGTAATTCTGTTACATTGCCAAATTCATTTATTAGATCTAATACTTTTTACAATTAAGTGTTTATTGTTCAGATTATTACAGTTATTCTTTTTTTGCCCCATAGCTCCCCTCCACCCGGTACCCACCCCACCCTCTGCCCTTACCCCTCCCCACTGTCCTCATCCATAGGTGTACGATTATGTCCAGACTCTTTCTGCACCCCTTACACTCCCCCCCTGAGAATTGTCAGTCCACTCACTTTCTATGCTCCTGATTCTATTATATTCTCCAGTTTATTCTGTTCATCAATTTTTTATTCACTTGATTCTTATATTCACTTGTTGATAGATATGTACTCGTTGTTCATAATTTTTATCTTTACCTTTTTCTTCTTCTTCCTCTTCTTAAAGAATACCTTTCAGCATTTCATAGAATACTGGTTTGGTGGTTGTGAACTCCTTTAGCTTTTTCTTATCTGTGAAGCTCTTTATCTGACCTTCAATTCTGAATGATAGCTTTGCTGGGTAAAGTAATCTTGGTTGTAGGTTCTTGCTATTCATCACTTTGAATATTTCTTGCCACTCCCTTCTGGCCTGCAAAGTTACTGTTGAGAAATCAGCTGACAGTCTTATGGGTACTCCTTTGTAGGTAACTGACTTTTTTTCTCTTGCTGCTTTTAAGATTCTCTCTTTGTCTTTTGCTCTTGGCATTTTAATTATGATGTGTCTTGGTGTGGTCCTCTTTAGATTCCTTTTGTTTGGGGTTCTCTGTGCTTCCTGGACTTGTAAGTTTATTTCTATCACCAGGTAGGGGAAGTTTTCTGTCATTATTTCTTCAAATAGGTTTTCAATAGCTTGCTCTCTCTCTTCTTCTGGCACCCTATAATTCGGATGTTAGTTCGCTTGAACTTTCCCAGAGGCTGCTTACACTATCTTCATATTTTTGGATTCTTTTTTCATTTTGCTTTTCCGGTTGGGTGTTTTTTACTTCTTCATATTTCAAATCTTTGACTTGATACTTGCAATCCTCTATTCTGCTGTTGGATCTCTCCATAATATTCTTTATTTAATTAAGTGTATGCTTAATTGCTATTTGGTCCTTTTACATAACCTCAAGGCTCTCAATTTATTGAAGGTCTCACTAAATTTATTGGCGCTTTCTAGAAAATTCTTGAAAAACCTTATAATCATGTTGTAGTTAAGCCTTGATTGTAGTTGGTATCACTGGGAAGAACTGACCTCCAGGCCAATTATCTGTGAAAATCAGCTGTGTCTATGGTGGGTGGGAAAACTTCTCTGCTGGAGACACCCTTATGGGGCAAACTTGCTTCAGTGGTCTTTGGTGCTCACTGAGTCTGCCCCCTGAGTGTGTCCCTTATGGATCTGAAGAGTTGTAATCTGGATGGTCCCACTCTGACAACTGGGTACACTAGTACTTGGATCTCTAAGGAGGTGCTAATTTAGCCTCTGCCTGAGGCTACCCAGCAGGAGCTATGGATAGATCTGCAGATTATTCTTCTTTGTTTGGGACTTGGAGGTGCCCAGATGAGGCCCAGCTGTGAAGCAAGGCAATCTGCTGTGGGGCCTTGGGCCTTCTTTTGCATGTTCTGGGTCTCTGTGACCCAGCTGCAGTTTGTTAGGTAATTTGAGATAGCAAAGGGCTAGGTCATTCATATCAAAAGCCTTTGTGCACAGCTTGGGTGGGGCGGGGTCTCAGGGAATCAAAAGGGTGGAGCAAACCGCTATGGCTGATCCTCAGCCTTGGCCAAAGAGGCCCCAGGTCTCAGTGTCCTACAGTAATCCCTGCAAGCACCTCTGAGAGAAAGCTGCCCTCAAGCTCTGCCCAATGCCAGACAGTCCAGTTTCTCCCCATATGTGGCTGGGTCCCCAGAGATTCGCCAGGAACTGGAGTTAGGAGCGGGAGTGTGTGTCTCCCTCCCAATTGAAAAAGACAACCGCGTCTTCAGTTGCCAGCCCTTTCTGCATTCACCTCCGTACCTCTGCACTTTACTTCTGCACCTCCTCTGAGTCTCAGAGTGCTTTTCTCTTTCCATCTAGTTGAATAATTTCCACTCAGGCAAACTTCCTTTGGTTCTGGATGTTGTCTGTTTTGTCTTTTAGTTGTATTTTTTAAGTGGTTGTGTGAAACATCAATTTCAGGTGTTTACCTCTGCTGCCATCTTGGTTTCTCCAGGTCTAATAATTTTTTGATAGAGTCTTTAGGGTTTTCTAAGTACAATCCTATCTAATAAGAGAGAAACATGGTAATTAGCCGTACCTCCGCTACCCTTCCCATTGGCTAATCAGGGTGATATGCAAATTAACTGCCAGGCAAGATGGCGGCCGGCAGCCAGGCAGCTTGAAGAGAACATGAGGCTTCCTTGCTTCAGTGACGGAGGACTCCAATGTTCCCCAACTGCCGCTGCCGGCCTCTGAGCTTGCAGTTTGAAACATTGTAACAAATATAGAATCTAAACAAAACCCCAGAAACCTGCTTTCAGCCAGCCGGGATCTCAGAGCTGGAGTTGAAACAGTGTTTCGATTATAGAACCAAAACAAACCAGATACCTGCTTTCAGCAGCCGAGGCCTAAGAGCTGGAGCCAAGCTTCAGAGCTAAAGCTGGCCCAGAATAAAAAAGAAAAAAAAGAAAAAAAGGAGCATTTGGGAGCTTCAGTCACTCACCAGCCTGAAAACAGCCCTCAGCCCCTCACCCAGACTTGGCAGGCACCCCAGTGGGGAACCCCACCCTGAAGGGTGTGTGACCAGCTGCAAACAGCCATCATCCCCTCATCCAGGCTGGCCAGGCACCCCAGTGGGGACCCCCACCCTGATCCAGGACACCCTTCAGGGCAAACCAGCCGGCCCCCACCTGTGCACCAGGCCTCTATCCTATATAGTAAAAGGGTAATATGCCTCCCGGCACTGGGATCAGCATGACAGGGGGCAGCGCCCAAACCCCCTGATGGCCCTGTGGCTCTGTGTGTGACAGAGGGTGGGTCCACAACCTCCCTATCCGCCCTGCTCTGTTCGTGACAGGGGAAGGTGCCCCAAACCCCTGATCAGCCCTGCTCTGTGCCTGGTAGTGGGGAGCTCCCCAACCCCTTGATCGCCCTGCGGCTCTGTGTGTGACAGGGTGCGGCTCCCCAACCCCCTGATGGGCCCTGCTCTGTGTGTGACAGGGTGCGGCGCCCGAACCCCCCCCCCCCCCGCCACGGGCCCTGCTCTGTGTGTTACGGGATAGAGCCATACCTCCCAATCGGCCCTGCCCTGAGTATGACAGTGGCGGCGCCCCAACCCCCTGATCGGCCCTGCTCTGTGGGTGATAGAGGATGGCACCCCAACCCCCGCCACAGGCCCTGCTCTGTGTATGACGGGGTAGAACCATTACCTCCCCATCGGCCCTGCCCTGAGTGTGACAGGGTGTGGTGCCCCAACCCCCTGATCCGCCCTGCTCTGTGTGTGACAGGGGGGAGCTCCCCAACCCCCTTATTGACCCTGCTCTGTGTGTGATAGGGTACGGAGCCCCAACCCCCTTATCCGCCCTGCTCTGTGTGTGACAGGGGGGAGCTCCCCAACCCCCTTATTGACCCTGCTCTGTGTGTGATAGGGTACGGAGCCCCAACCCCCCTGATAGGCCCTGCTCTGTGAGTGACAGGGGGCAGTGCCCCAACCCCCCAATCGGCCTTACCCTGAGCATGACTGAGGGTGGCATCGCAACCTCCCGATCCACCCTGCTCTGTGCATGACAGGGGCGGCGCCCCAACTCCCCAATCAGCCCTGCTCTGAGCCCGACCAGGGGCTGCACCTAGGGATTGGGCCTGCCCTCTGCCACCCGGGAGTGGGCCTAAGCCAGCAGGTCGTTATCTCCTGAGGGGTCCCAGACTGTGAGAGGGCACAGGCCGGGATGAGGGATCCCCCTCCCCACTTCCAAGTGTACAAATTTTTGTGCACCGGGCCTATATTATCATATAATTTGCGAATAATGAGAATTTTACTTCTTCTTTTCCGATTTGGATGCCTTTTATTTCTCCTTATCTGATCGCTTAGGCTAGCACTTCCAGTACTATGTCAAACAGGAGTGGTGAAAGTGGGCATCCCTGTCTTGTTCCTGTTCTTAAGTGAAATGGTTTTAGTTTTGTCCATTGAGTATGATGTTGGCTGTAGGTTTGTCATATATGGCTCTTATTATGTTGAGGTATGATTCTTCTATTCCCACTTTGCTGAGCATTTTTATCAGAAAAGGGTGTTGGGCTTTTTCAAATGCCTTTTCTGCATCAATCGATATGACTATGAGATTTTTGTCTCTCAATTTTTTTTTTATTATTAGTTAAGGTATTACAAATGTGTCCTCATCCCCCCCATTAACCCCCAACCTCCCCCCCACACACACTCATGCTCCCATCCCCCTGTTGTCCATGTCCATTGGTATGGCTTATATACATGTATACAAGTCCTTCGGTTGATCTCTTCCCCTTACCCCCGCCCTCCCCTACTTTCCTTCTGGGGATTGATAGCCTGATTGCTGTTTCTCAGTCTTTGAGTCTGTCCCTTTTCATCAGTCTATGTTGTTCTCTATAATCCACAAATGAGTGAGATCATGTGGTATTTATCTTTCTCTGACTGGCATAGCAGCACAATTCACCATAGCTAAGATTTGGAAACAGCCTAAGTGCCCATCAGCAGATGAGTGGATTAGAAAACTGTGGTACATATACACAATGGAATACTATGCTGCGGTAAAAAAAAAAGGAACTCTTGCCTTTTGCAACAGCATGGATGGAACTGGAGAGCGTTATGCTAAGTGAAATAAGCCAGTCTCTCAATTTTTTTATGTGATGTATCACGTTTATTGATTTACAGATATTGTACCAGCCTTGCATTCCTGGAATAAATCCCAATCGGTCATTGTGTATGATCTTTCTAATGTAATGCTGGATCCAGTTTGTTAGAATTTTGTTGAGGATTTTAGAATCTTTGTTCATCAGGGATATTGGCCTGTAATTCTCTTTCTTTGTGGTGCCTTTATCTGGTTTTAGGATTAGGGTAATGCTGGCTTCATAGAAAGAGCTTGGGAGTGTGCCTTCCTCTTGAATTTTTTGGAATAGTCTGAGGAAGATTGGCTTTAGTTGTTCTTTGAATGTTTGGTAAAATTCCCCTGTGAAGCCTCCTGGTCCAGGGCTTTTGTTTGCTGGAAGCTTTTTGATTACTGTTTCAATTTCATCAGTAGTTATTGGCCTATTCAGGTTTTTTGATTCTTCCTGATTTAGTTTTGGAAGCTTGCATTTTTCTAGGAATGTGTCCATTTCGTCGATATTGTCCAGTTTGTTGAAGTAGAGTTGTTCGTAGTATTTTTTGACAATCCTTTGTATATCTGTAGGGTCAGTTGTTACTTCACCTCTTTCATTTCTGATTTTGTTTATTTGGGTCCTCTCTTTTTGTTTCTTGGAGAGCCTGGCATGAGGTTCATCAGTCTTGTTAATCCTTTCAAAGAACCAACTCTTGGTTTCATTGATCTTTGTATTTTTTTTGTCTCTTTGTCATTTATTTCTGCTCTGATCTTTATTATTTACTTCCTTCTGGATACTGTGGGCTTTTCTTGTTGCTCTCTTTCTAACTCTTTGAGTTGTATGGTTAGATCATTTACTACCAGTTTTTCTTATTTTATGAGGTAGGCTTGTAGAGCTATGAACTTCCCTCTAAGAACTGCTTTCATTGTCATTTGTTTCCAGGATGCTTTTTATTTCTTCTTTGATTTCTCTTGTTACCCAGTTGTTGTTTAATAGCATACTATTTAGCCTCCAAGTGTTTGGTTTTTTTTCAAAGTTTTTATTGTAGTTGATATCTAGTTTTATGCCATTGTTATCTGAGAAGATGCTTGTTATTTCTCTGATAACCCAGTCACTGTTTAATAGCATGCTATTTAGCCTCCAAATGTTTGATGTTTTTTAATGTTTTTATTGTAGTTGATTTCTGGTTTTATGCCATTGTGAGCTGAGAAGATGCTTGTTATGATTTCTATTCTCTTGAATTTGAAGAGACTTTGCCTGTGTCTTAATACATGGTCTATCTTTGAATATGTCCCACATGCACTGGAGAAGAATGTATATCTGAAGCTTTGGGGTGAAATATTCTGAAGATGTCAATTAAGTCCATCTGATCTAGTGAGTTATTTTGGATTGCTGTTTGTTTGCTGATTTTTGTTTAGAAGATTTATCCAGTGGTGTCAGTGTGGTATTAAAGTCCACTACTATGACTGTATTGCTATTGATCTCTCCCTTGATATCTTCTAGAAGTTGTTTTATGTATTTGGGTGCTCCTGTATTGGGCGCATATATGTTTACCAGAGGTATATCTTCTTGTTTAATTGCTCCCTTTAGTATTATGTAGTGGCCTTCCTTATCTGTTATTATGGCCTTTACTTTGAGGTCTATTTTATCAGATATAAGTATCACAACCCCAGCTTTTTTCTCATTTCCACTTGCCTGAAAAATTGTTTTCTATCCCTTCACTCTCAGTCTGTGTGAATCCTTTGTTCTGAGGTGGGTCTCTTGCAGACAGAAAATATATGGGCCATGTTTTCTTATCCATTCAGCTACCCTGTGTCGTTTGATTGGAGAATTTAATCCATTTACATTTAATGTTATTATTGAAAAGTACTTGTTTGTGGTCATTTTTATTTTTAATATTTGTGTTTCTTCTTGTCTTCCTGTTTCTTCTTTTTACAGCAGTCCTTTTAGCATTTCTTGCATTGCTGCCTTGATGGTAATAAACACTCTTAGCCCTTTTTTGTCTGTGAAGCTCCTGATTCCATCTTCAATTTTGAATGATAGCCTTGCTGGGTATAGTATTCTTGGATTCATTCCCTTCCTTTGCATCACTTTGCATATTTCATTGCATTCCCTCCTTGTCTAGTGTGTTTCTGCTGAGAAGTCAGCTGATATTCTAATAGGAGATCCCTTCAGGGTAACTTCCTGTCTCTCTCTGGCAGCCTTTAAAATTCTTACTTTGTCATTGGTGTTTGCCAATTTAATTATGATGTGTCTTGGTGTTGGTCTTTTGGGATTCATCTTGTTTGGCACTCTATGTGCTTCTTGGACTTGCGTAGTTTTTTCTTGCCAGTATCAGGGAAGTTTTCTGTCATTATTTCTTCAAACAGGTTTTCTATTCCTTCCTTCTCCTCCTCTCCTTCTGGTACCCCTATTAAGCGAATGTTGTTTCATTTTGCATTGTTCCAAAGCTCCCTTAGGCTCTCCTCTTGCTTTTTAAGTTTTTTTTTCCCAGTTTCTCCTGTGTTTGTGTGTTTTTTCCTACCTTGCCTTCTAATTCGCGGATGTGGTCCTCAGCCTCTTCTAGTCTGCTGTTTAAGCCTTCCATTGTGTTCTTTCTTGCAGCTATGTCGTTCTTCATTTCCTCTTGGTTCCTTTTCATGTTGGTGAAATTCTCATTCAGCTCCTTATAACTCTCATTGAGTTGTGTATATTTGTCATTCAGCCGTTTGAGCATTCTTATAATCATTACTCTGAATTCTTTCTCTGATAAGTTAGTAGCCTCAATTTCATTTAACTCCCTTTCCAGTGATTTCTCCTTTTCTTTCCTTTTTAGATTGCTTTTTTGCCTTCCCATGTTTTGCTGTAATGTTTTAATTGTAGCTCCAATTGTTTTGCTACCCACTTTCTTTTGGGTATGGTGCTACTGGTGTGACCTCTCAAGTCTCCTGGGCTTGGTAGTCTAGTGTAGCTCCCTACTTGAGCTATTTGGGTTCTCTCAATGTAGGTCTGTGAGCTGAACACAACTGATGTGTCTAGAAGTCAGCAACCGTGTAAGGGGTGTCCCAATTTTTGTGTCTTGTGCCCTTTGTTTTAATCACGTGTGCCCAGCAGGGACTCCCAGTGGCACCCAGGAAACGTCTTTTGGGGTGGTGGGGCTCAGGATGCCTGTGTTCTGGAAAGGTGTGACTGTGGTGTCCAGAGTTCTGTAGTTGTGGGTTGGGCAGACTAAGCTTTTGCTGCTGCCTCCATTGTTGGATACACAGGATCCCAGCAGCAGTTCACAGGGGTACCTGTGGTGCATTTTCCAGCAGGGTGTACTGACATACTCTGAAAGGCCCTCGCCCTGAAGCCACTGGATTGCAGTGTCTGTGGGCCAGTATCCCAGAAGAGGGAATTCTGCATTTCTACAGCCCAACAATGCACTCCTGTTTGTTTAAGTGCATGTCCAGCGGGTCTCACAGCGGGGCCCCAGGGCTGCCTGTGGAGTGGTGGTCTTGGGAGACCTGCACACTGGAAAAGCATGCAACTGTAGTGTCCAGATTTTTGCAGCTGTAGGGTGGGGAAACTCAGATTTTGGTCATGCACCTGTGGCAGATAGGTGCGCATTCCCGGTGGTGGCACACAGGGGCACCTGCAGTGAGTTTGCTAGCGCAGGCTCACTGAAGCACTCTGAAGGGCCCTGGCATGCTTAATCAAGGTGTCTTTGGGCAGGTATCCAGGATGGGTGAATTCAAAATTTCTACTGCCCAGAGGAGTGCATCCCTATTTGTCCAAGTTCGGACCCAGCGGCAGCTCACTGCGGCTTCCCAAAATGCTCTGTGGATAGATGAGCTCAGGGGGAGTCAGCAACTCTGGCAGTGCCTTTGCGGGGCGCTTAGCTGACACACTCTGAGGGACCCTGGCGCTGAGGGGCCCTGGTGCTTAAGTTGCGCAACTGGGTGTGTGTTGGCAGTTATTCAGGCAGAGGTAATTCAGAATTTCTACTGGGGGGCAGTGCCCCTGTGTCTGTTCAAAAATCACACCCAGCTGGGGCTCACAGTGACTCCAAAGAGAAGTTTATGGAATAGTGTGCCTAGGACAGTGGTTGGCAAACTGCAGCTCGACAAACTGCTGCTCAGGAGCCACATGCGGCTCTTTGGCCCCTTGAGTGCGGCTCTTACACAAAATACTGACTTCTGTGCATGGGCCACAAAGTTTCCATGGCTCTATATGTGCGTGCCCTCATGTGGTATTTTGTGGTATTTTGTGGAAGAGCCACACTCAAGGGGCCAAAGAGCTGCATGTGGCTTGCGAGCCCCAGTTTGAGGACCATGGGCCTAGGAGACCTGCAAGCTGAAGATGCTGGAATGCTATGTCTGAGGTCTGCCACTGGGGAGGGGGAGTTGCACTTACTGCTGCGGGCATGGTGCTCCTTTGGAGGTGGAGATCCCAGGGTCTGCTGAGTCTGTGGGTGGGGCAGCAGGATTTTGGCTGGAGTGGTTACGGGCAATATCCCAGGCCTGTCTGGGTGGTGGTGCTGATGAGTTCCTAGAAGAGACCGCTCTCCCCTTCAAGATGGCGAGGGCTCCGTGCTGGAGTCCTGCAGTCTGGGGAGTGCCTGCAGTTGTGGTAGTCTCTCCCTGTCCCAGAGAGCCTCGTCTGCCAGCCTCTGCTGCTCCTGCTGGATTTAATTGTCCCTCCCTCACTCACACACACACCACACACATCCACACACTATCTTTTCATCCCCTCACTCACTCACTTCCTATCCCTCACCTCCGTCCTGCCAGTCACCATCTTTTTTTCAAGAGCTAATATTTTGTTTAACTAGTGTGCTGGTCACTTAACCTTATAATACCTCATCTAATCCTTGCAAAAAACCTATAATATATCAGGTGTGTGTGTGTGTGTGTGTGTGTGTGTGTGTGTGTGTGTGTGTGATTTATCTATTGCCATAATAATGCTGCATAACAACCAACCACAAAATCTCACTGGCATATGACAATATGCATTTATTGCTTATGTGTTTATGGTCAGCTGGTGGGGGGCTAGACTGCTTTGGTGACCTTGGCTAGGATCTTGGGGTTACCTGAATATTTCCTGGTCTAGGCAAAGCTTGACTGGAGTAACTAGTGTGCCTAGGCTCTGTTTCACATGTTTCTCATCCTCCAGCAGGCTACACAGTCATGTTCTCAAGGCAGTAGTAGAGGTGCAAGAGAGAACAAATGGAAATACATTCCTTCTTGAGTTCTAGACTAGTAACTGGCATGGCAACATTCCACTTTATTCCGTTGGCCAATGCAAGCTAAGTGGTCATCCCCAAAGTCAGAGTGGGAGGGCCCTACAAAGTTATAAGGCAAAAGTCATGAAGGTAAGGAGAGGTGAAAAATCAGGGTCATTTATTGCAATCTATCATAGAGAAAAAAAGGAAGTTCAGACATATTAAATAACTTTTTTAGATACCCTGCCTTCCCTCTGAGATTCATCAGTCTCTTCCATGCTTCTGTGTCTCTTGATCTATTTTGTTCATTGATTCCACATCTGAGTGAAATCATGTGACACTTGTCTTTCTCTGACTGGCTTATTTTGCTTAGCATAATACTCTACAGCTCTCTCCATGCTGTCTCAAAGGGTAAGAGATCCTTCTTTTTTATACAACTGCATAGTATTCCATGGTGTAAATATACCACATACTTTTTATCCACTCATCTAATTATGGGCACTTGGGCTGTTTCCACATCTTAGTTATTATAAATAGTGCTGCTATGAACATTGGGGTGCATATATTCTTTCTGATTGGTTGTTCTGGATTCTTTAGATATATTCCTAGAAGTGGGATCACTTGGTCAAGTGGCAGTTCTATTTTTTAAATTTTTTTTGGAAACTCCATACCATTTTTCATACTGGCTGTACCAGTCTGCATTCCCATCAGCAGATGCAGAGAAAGCATTTGATAAAATCCAACATTGATTTTTGATAAAAACTCTCAGCAAAGTGGGAATAGAGGGATCATACCTCAACATAATAAAGGCCATATATGACAAAATTACAACCAACATCATACTCAATGGGCAAAAACTAAAACCATTTCACTTAAGAACAGGAACAAGACAGGAATGTGCACTTTCACCACTCCTGTTCAATATAGTACTGGAAATCTTAGCCAAAGCAATCAGATAAGAAGAAAAAATAAAAGGCATCCAAATTGGAAAGGAGGAAATAAAACTGTCATTAATCACAGATAACATAATATTGTACATAGAAAACCCTAAAGACTCCACCAAAAAAACCTATTAAATTTAATAAATGAATTCGGCAATGTAGCCAGATACAAAATTAACACCCAGTAATTGATTGGAATTTAAAAACATCAATAATGAACTCTCAGAAAGATAAATTAAGAAAAACACACAATCTCATTTACCATTGCAACAAAAAACAGGATACTTAGAAATAAACACAGGGCATTGAGTAAAGAGATTGAGGAAGATATAAACAAGTGGAAGAAAATCCCGTGTTCATGAATTAGTAGAATTAACATCATTAAAATGTCCACACTACCCAAAGCAATATATAGATTCAATGCAATCCCTATTAAAATACCAACAGCGTATTTCATAGATCTAGAACAAACACTCCAAATCTTTATATGGAACCAAAAACGTCCTCAGTTAGCTGCAGCAATCTTGAGAAAGAAGAATTAAGTTGGAGGAATCACAGGACCAGATATTAAGCTATATTACAAAGCCATTGTACTCAAAATAGTCTGGTACTGGCACAATAGCAGGCATATAGATCAATAGAGCAGAACAGAAATCAACCCAAGCCATTATGCTCAATTAATATTTGACAAAGTAGGTAAGAGCATAAAATGAAGTCAAGACAATCTCTTCAATAAATGATGTTGAGAAAATTGAACAGATACATGCAAAAAAATGAAACTAGATCACCAACTTACAACATTCAGAAGAATAAACTCAAAATGGGTAAAAAGACTTAAATGTAAATTGTGAAACCATAAAAATCATAGAAGAAACCATAAACAACAAAATCTCAGACATCTCTTGTAGCAATATGTTTATAGATACATCTCCTAGGAGAAACAAAGGAGAAAATAAACAAATAGGACTACATCAAAGTAAAAATCATTTTATATTGTTTTAAATTTTTGTTATGTTCTCTATGATGTCTCTATATGAAAAAACTAAAACATTTCTTTTTTTGTTTTGTTTTTTTTGTACAAAGGCATATCCTGGCTTAATTAAAGGGCCTATGCACAGAGTCAAAATAAAAACACACACACAAAAAAAATCAGATTAATAATATTTTTAAAAAATGAAAACAGGAGGCAGGGAAGATGCCCCTAAGAGAGGGGCACAGGTTGCCCTGCTCATGGCACCAGGTCTGGCCACAGGGCTTCTTGGTATTGCTGTTGCTCCCAGGGAGGTCACAGGGCAGTGATTGTCTTGCGGGAACCACGGTTCACCTGGGTTGCGGACTCTTATCTCTTCTGGGGTTTGCTCTGCTTCTATACACCCCAGATCTTGTCCAACAGGCCAGAGATGATGGCCTCAGTGGGTTTGTAGTAGTCAACCAGCAGCTCCTTGACCCTGGCAGTCCAAGTGTCATCTCTCCATGTTCAGGAGTTCATTCACATCAATCTCCAGCTCTGGGATCTCCTCTCTCTGGCAGTCATAGAGGTGAGTGAGCTGTTCTGGGATCCATTCCTCCAGGTTGAGGTGCTTTTGTAATTCCTTGAAGTCATACTTGACCCTGATCTTCCCTTGGCATCTCACTGGGCCATCCTCGTCTGCACTGCCCAGAACTTTGAAAGTACAGTGGGGCCTTGACTTACGAGTTTAATTCGTTCCGAGACTGAGCTCATTAAGGGGCTTTTTAAGGAGCTCATTAACTCAGATTACTCTATCAACTCAATGCAAAAAATCGGCTGAGAGACAGCTGGTATCTCAAAAAACTCTAGTCAGGACATTCGTAAGTCAAGGCCCCACTGTAGATGTGGGGCCACGGGCCACCACCTTGGGGCCAGGGATCCAGAGTTGCCAACGCCACACCCCCCACAGGGCTGCTGTTCACCATGGTAGGTGCTGGGGCCATGTGCGAGGGCCTGGCCCCACCCTGTGCCACCTCCTCTTCAACTAAACCATTTCCATTTTAAACTTAAAAATGGATTTAACTTGTAATCTAATAAATCTTTTAAACAAAGATAAAAGCAAGTTTCTTGTCCCATTTACTCTCTGTTAGCAAAGGAATGGGTTTTGCTAAAGTATTTCCCTTACGTGTGACTTCTCCGTTATGCTAGGTGTGTAAGGCCTATTCAGAATGGATTTGCCAATGCCATAAGTGTTTTGAGTTTATCCTCAGGATTTTCACATGTTTTCCACATTCCTAGTGAACTTTTCCAGCAGTTGGTAGTGCACCTCCCAGCACTGTCCAGGGGACAGGTTACCTGTCATGTTTCCAGCCTGATCATCTGACCTACCACATTAGACAAGTTCATTTGTGGAGATGGATGCAATAGGTTGTTAGAGCCCAATGCCATTAAACATTTGAATTGTGTAACAAATCGTTTCTCTTGATGTCATATTCGGAAATCAACCTTAGGGTTCCCCATGTTCATTGTCTTCAGGGAGAGAATAACTTCGTCAGGCTGTCTGATCTGCCTGAAAGCTGTATTTCTCATTGTGAATTAATTACTAATCTGCCATTCTGGCTTTTAAACACTTAGGAGTCTTGTGGGTCTGAGTCAGCATCCAGCACCTTCAAGCTTGATAAATGCCGAGACACTGATAAGGTCAGTTATCTGAGGTTGTACTATTCAATGCCATGCCTTGTGATGATGATTCTCCAAAGTGAATTAATATCAAATAGTGTTTATTAATCATTTTCTGCATGCCAGACACTGCAGATTTATTTACATGATCTCATTTAGACCTCATAACAACTTTTATTTCCATTTTAAAAAAAGGAGACTGCCGAAACCGGTTTGGCTCAGTGGATAGAGCGTCGGCCTGCGGACTGAGAGGTCCCAGGTTTGATTCCGGTCAAGGGCATGTATCTGGGCTGTGGGCATATCCCCAGTAGGAGATGTGCAGGAGGCAGCTGATCGATGTTTCTTTCTCGTCGATGTTTCTAACTCTCTATCTCTCTCCCTTCCTCTCTGTAAAAAAATCAATAAAACATATCTAAAAAAAAAATAGGAAGACTGAAGTAACAGATTAAAATCTTGTCCCAAATCAAATGGCTACTTTGACAGGAACTTCTATTTGCCTCCCAATAACCTTTATTACCTTAGTGATTGAATTCCATTATATTCCTGGTGGAGATTCATCCAGTGAACAGCTTCTGTTACCAAGCATCTGTCGCACCAAGGTTTGATCTTGTGAGCTCTGTCAGTGAGATATAATTGTTGTGTAATGTGGGATTTCTAGGAAGCCTGCCTAGAGAGTTGACTTGGCTGGGAGGGTGTTCATTTTGTACCTCCTGTTTTCTTTAGCTGCTAGCTTGAAATGTAGGCATGATTGACAGAACCATCTTGGACTATGGAGTGAACTCTTGAATGTACGCCAACATTGAAGTTGTTAGAATAGAAAGGTAAAAGAAGGGATCTGGGTATGAGATGGCACCATGGAGCTACTGTGCCAATTCCATTTCAGAAATCTTTGCTGCTTCCTGAACATATTAGTGTTCTCTTAGCAGAGAAAAAAGGTAACGATGGCTATTGGGTAGGAAGTGGATAGTATTTACACTCTATATGTCAAGTGCCTCATATTTGGGTTGTGAGATATATATATATATACACACACACACACACACACACATACATAAATACTAGAGGCCCGGTGCACAAAAATTTGTGCTCTTTCGGGGGGGGGGCGGGTCCCTCAGCCCGGCCTGTGCCTCCTCTTGCAGTCTGGGACCCCTCGGGGGATGACCACTTGCTGGCATAGGTCTGCTCTCTGGGAGATTGGGTCTAAGCCGGCAGTCAGACATCCCTCTGGCAGCCCGGGAGCCCTTGAGGGATGTCCACTTGCCAGTGGGGAGCAGGTCTAAGCTGCAGTTGGACATCCTTAGCTCTGCTGAGGAGGTAGGAGAGGCTCCCATCACCACCACTGTACTAGCAGCCATCAGCCTGGCTTTTGGCTGAGCAGAGCTCCCCCTGTGGGAGCGCACTGACCACCAGGGGGCAGCTCCTGCATTGAGCATCTGCCCCCTGGTGGTCAGTGTGTGTCATAGTGACCAGTCATTCCCAGTCGTTTTGCTGTTAGAGTCACTTTGCATATTACCCTTTTATTATATAGGAGTGTTTGGCCAACCTGGGTGAGGGACTGATGGCTGTTTTCAGGCTTGCCACAGCCCCTTCAGTGTGGGGGTTCCCGCTGGGGTGCCTGGCCAGGCTGGGTGAGGGGCTTATGGCTGTTTGCAGGCTGGCCACAACCCCCAGCCACCCAAGCTCCCAGTGGAGGCTGGCTGGAAGCAGGTATCTGGGATTTGTCTTTTTTTTTTTAAGATTTTTTTTTTAATATATTTTATTGATTTTTTACAGAGAGGAAGGGAGAGAGATAGAGAGCTAGAAACATCGATGAGAGAGAAACATCGATCAGCTGCCTCCTGCACATCTCCTACTGGGGATGTGCCCTCAACCCAGGTACATGCCCTTGACTGGAATCGAACCTGGGACCTTTCAGTCAGCAGGCCGACGCTCTATCCACTGAGCCAAACTGGTTTTGGTGGGATTTGTCTTTTATAATTGAAACTTCATTGCCATGAGCGGAGGCCTCAGCCGGCTCAGGGCTGGTGGGAAACTTGGCTTCCTCCATTGCCTGGGCAACCAAGCCTCCTGCTTGCTCCAGCTCTGTGGTGGCCAGCCGCCATCTTGGTTGGGTTAATTTGCATATAGTCACTCTGATTGGCTGGTGGGCATGTCTTAGGGCAGTGATGGCGAACCTATGACATGCGTGTCAGAGGTGACATGTGAACTCATTTTTTTCGTTGATTTTTCTTTGTTAAATGGCATTTAAGTATATAAAATATATATCAAAAATATAAATCTTTGTTTTACTATGGTTGCAAATATCAAAAAAATTCTATATGTGACATGGCACCAGAGTTAAGTTAGGGTTTTCAAAATGCTGACACGCTGAGCTCAAAAGGTTCGCCATCACTGTCTTAGGGCGTAGCAAAGGTACGGTCAATTAGCATCTTTGTCTTTTATTACTGTAGGTACTTGAGTTCTATCTCTGCCACTTACTACCTTTGCATATTGGACACATCTTCTGCCTCCCTGTACATCCTTTCAGCCCATCTTTTAGTCACAGAATTGATCCAGTAAGCAGTTTCATGTGGGTGTAAGCAGATAGCACTTTGCTTTAGCCTCACAGTGAATATTTCACTTCCCACCCCAGGACTTCTTTGATGTTTCAGCACATAGGCCTATTGGAACCCCCTGACACCCACATATGTAGTATGGGATGTGAGGAGTTAAAGACCCAAGAGTCATTCCTTGACTAATATGAGATGACAGACAGAGATAAAAGTTCTTTCTTCCAACCTTAGCCAGATAATTCTGATGTGCATTTTAGTATTGTTTGCTTCTGAGAGGTTCTCAAAGGGTCTAAGCACCATTAAGCCCCAGTTGCCTATTGTTGTGGCCAAGTGAAAAATACACTCTGTTTTTATTTTCTTTCTTCTCCTCTTCATTTTTCTCAATTCCCTACTTCTATTTCAGGGACTCAACACCCCCTCCTCACCCCGCCTGAACAAAAACAACTACTTGCATGCAAACTGTTGTCTCTGGCTCTACATTCCAGGGAGAACACAGGTTAAGGCATTGTATAGCCTTGGATTAAGCTGTATTTATAAAACTTTGACACTTGCTGACATTTTTATGACCCTTATATAGTGAAGCAGTGTACTATCTGTGGTGTACGAAGATGGCAATACATCATGAAATATGATAGTATCAAGTGTTGAAATGAACATGGATCAATAGGACTTGATATACCTTATCGATAGGCATGCAATTTGGAAAATCATTTTGGAAAACTTGGCACTATCTTGTGAAATTGGCATACATACACTATGACCCACCAATTTTGTTTGTAGGTATAACCTCTAGAGAAATTCTTTTGCATATGAACCAGGAACTCTCCTTAGGAACATGGTTCATAATACAAAAATACTGGAATAACCTAATTGTTCACTGATGGGAAAATAAATACATTTTGAAATTGGATACATTTACAATTTGAAACTATAAAGCAAGGTAATCTCAAAAGGCAGGCTAGTGCTTTCCTCTGATGGGAAGATAGGGATGGAATAAGGTAGGAACATACAGAGTGGGGCAAAAGTAGGTTTACAGCAGTGCATATGGAAAACAATACAAAAATTAATAAATAATAACATGAGAATAAACTCTGTGTTTCATGTACTCACAAATGTAAATCTCCTTTTGCCTCACCCTGTATAATAGATGCACTGGCATTATTCATGTTGTAGATCTTGAATTAGGTGATTGGCTCATCAAGGTTCACTTATTATTCTTTACTAGAGGCCCGGTGCATGAAATTCATGCATGAAGGGGCCCTCAGCCTGGCCTGCACCTTCTCACAATCTGGGACCCCTTGGAGGATGTCCTACTGCCAGTTTAGGCCCAATCCCACAGGGATCCCTGCAGGATCAGGCCTAAACCAGCAGTTGGGCATTCCTCTCAGAATCTGGGACTGCTGGGTCCTAACTGCTTGCCTGCCTGCCTGCCTTCCTGGTTGCCCCTAACCACTCTGCCTGCCTGCCTGATCACCCCTATCCACTGTGCTTGCCTGTCTGATTACCCCTAACTGCTCGCCTGCCTGCCTGGTCGCCCCTAACAACTCTGCCTGCCTGCCTAATGCCCCTAACTACTCGCCTGCCTGCCTGATTGCCCCTAACTACTCGCCTGCCTGCCTTATCACCCCTAACTGCTCACCTGCCGGTCTGATTGCCCCTAACCACCTTTGCCTCAGCCCCCGCAGTTTCAGCTTCATCCAGAAGGACGTCCAGAATGACTTCCAGAAGGTTGTTCGGCTGTCCAGTCTAATTAGCATATTATGCTTTTATTATTATAAATAACTTATCTAAATAAAGTACAGGTTTTTCACATATGTAATATCAGATTTTATATAATGATACTAGAGGCCCAATGCACAAATTTCATGCATGGGTGGGGTGGTCCCCTCGATCCCGGGCCTAAACCAGCAGTCGGACATCCCTCTCACAATCCTGGACCCCTGGCTCCTAACCACTCACCTGCCTGCCTGCTTGATCATCCCTACTCGCCTCTGCCTGCAGGCCTGGTCACCCCTCACTGGCCCCCCCTGCTGGCCTGGTTGCCCCTAATTGCCCCCCTGCCAGCCTGATCACCCCTAACTGCCTCTGTCTGCCAGCCTGCTCACCCCCAACTGCCCCCCCTGCTGGTTGGGTCACCCCACACAGCCTGCTGCTTGGTTGTTTGGTCACTCCTCACTGACTCCCCTGCCAGCTGGGTTGTCCTACGCAGCCTGCTGCTCGGTCGTTTGGTCACCCCTCACTAACCCTTCTGCCGGCCTGGTCGCTCAATGCAGCCTGCTTCTTGGTCATTTGGTCGCCCCCAACTAATGCCCCTGCAGGCCGGGTTGCCCCACGCAGCCTGTTTGGTCATCCGTTCAGTTCCGATGGTAGCTTAGGCTTTTATATAGATAGATTATTTGCTCACAATGTTTTGTAAATTAAATTTATTGTAGTAACATTGGTCAACATGAACATATAGGTTTCAGGTGTGGGTTTCTATGTTACAAGATTTGTATATTGCACTGTATGCCCACCAGCCAGAGTTAAATATTTTCCTATCACCACATACTAGGCCTCCTTAACCCCTCCCATCCCACCCCACCCTGCTTTCCTCTGGCAACTACCACATTGCTGTTTGTGTTCACAAGTTTCAGCTTTATATCCCACATATGAGTGAAATCATATTGTTCTTAGCTTTTCCTGACTGACTTATTTCACTTAGCATAATGTTCCCAAGGTCCATCCATGTTGTTGCAAATTGGCACTATTTTATCCTTTCTGATGGCTCAGTGGTATTCCATTGCGTATATGTACCACATCTTCTTTATCCAGTCCTCTATCACAGGACACTTTGGATGTTTCCCTGCTTTGGCCACTGTGAATAATGCTGCAATGAAAATAGGGGTGCATATATCTTTGTGAATACATGATTTTGAGTTTTTCAGGTATATACCAATGAGCGGGATTGGTGAGTTGTGTAGTAGCTCTATTATGTTTCTTTTTAATTTATCTTTATTGTTGAAAACATAGCAGATGTTGGCTTTGGTTGTTTGTGGGTTTTTTTCCCATTAACCCCCTCTACCTGTCCCTCCCAGGCCTTCACCACTCTATTGTCTGTATCCATGGGTTATGCATATATGCATATAAGTTCCCTGGTTAATCACTCTCCTCTCACCCCCCCCATCCCCAACTTCCCTCTGAAATTCTATTCTGGTTCTATTAACCAGTTTATTTTGTTCATTAGATTCCACATATGAGTGAGATCATGTGATACTTATCTTTCTATGATTGGCTTATTTCACTTAGCATAATGCTCTCCAGGTCCATCCATGCTGTTGCAAATGGTCAGAGTTCTTTCTTTTTTACAGCTGTGCAATATTCCACTATGTAAATGTATCACAGCTTTTTTTTAACTAATCATCTATTGATGGGCACTTGGGCTGATTCCAAATTGTATATTGTGCTGCTATGAGCATTGCGGTGCATATATTCTTTCTGATTGGTGTTTAAGATTTCTTAGGATATATTCCTAGAAGTGGGCTCATTGGGACAATAAGAGTCCCATTTTTAATTTACTGAGGGAAAGCCATACTTATAAATTTCATACTTAGGATTTCTTTTTCCACAACCTCTCCAACACTTGTTTGTTTTCCATAGTGGCTGCACCAGTCTACATTCCCACCAACAATGTACTAAGAATCCCTTTTATTCACATCCACACCAGCACCTGTCATTTGTTGATTTATTGCTGATAGCCATTCTGACAGGTGTGAGGTGATTCCTCATTGTTGTTTTAATTTGCATCTCTTTGATGATCAGTGACTTTGAGCATTTTTCCATATGTCTCTTGGCCTTCTATATGTACACGTTGGAGAAGTGTCTATTTAGGTCATTTGTCCATGTTTTTTAATTGGATTGTTTGTCTTCCTTTTGTTAAGTTGTCTAAGTTCCTTATATATTTTGGAAATTAACCCCTTATCAGATGTATCATTGGTAATATGTTCTCCCATACAGTGGGCTCCCTTTTCGTTTTGTTGATGGTTCCTTTTGCTGTGCAAAAGATTTTTTTATTTTGATGTAGTGCCATTTGTTTATTTTTCTCCTTAGTTTCCTTTGCCCTAGGAGATGTATTGGTAAACGTATTGCTATGAGAGATGTCTGAGATTTTGCTGCCTATGATTTCTTCTAAGATCTTTATGGTTTCAAGACATAAATTTAAGTCTTTTATCCATTTTGAGTTTATTTTTATGTATGGTGTTAGTTGGTGGTCTAGTTTCATTTTTTTCAGGTACCTACCCAATTTTCCCAGCTCCATTTATTGAAGAGACTGTCTTTATTCCATTGTATGCTCTTGTCTCCTTTGTCAAACATTAATTGAGCATAATGGCTTGGCTCGATTTCTGGACTGTCTGTTCTGTTCCATTGATATATATGACTGCTCTTGTGCCTGTACTAGGCTATTGTGAGTACAGTGGTTTTATAGTATAACTTGATATCTGATATTGTGTTTCCTCCAACTATGTTCTTCATTCTCAAGATTGCTGTGGAAAATGGGGTCTTTTTTGTTTTGATATAAATTTTAGAGGTTTTTTCTAGATCTGTGAAATATGCTGTTGGTATTTTAATAAGAATTGCATTTAATCTATAGGTTGCTTTGGGTAGTACGGACATTTTAATGATGATTCTACCAATCCATGAACACATGATATTCTTCCACTTGTTTATATTTTCATCTATCACTTTTTTCAATGTCCCATAGTTTTTCGATTACAAGTCTTTTACTTCCTTAGTTAAGTTTATTCTTAAATATCTCAATTTTTGTTGCAATGGTAAATGGGATTTTTTTTTAGTTTCTCTTTCTGAGAGTTAATTAATGATGTACAAAAACCCATAGATTTCTGGATGTTAATTCTGTATCCTGCTACATTGCTGAATTTATTTATTAAATCTAGTAGTTTTTTTATGCAATCTTTAAGGTTTTTCTATGTACAATATCATGTAATCTGTGAATAATGACAGTTTTACTTTCTCCTTCCCAATTTGGATGCCTTTTAATTTTTCTTCTTGTCTGATTGCTATGGCTAGGACATTCAGTCCTATGTTGAGGAATAGTGGTGAAAGTGAACATCCCTGTCTTACTCTTGTTCTTAAAGGAAATGGTTTTAGTTTTTGCTCATTGAATACAATGATGGCTGTAGTTTTGTCATATATATCTTTTATTATGTTAAAGTATGATGATTCCTTTATTCCTATTTTGCTGAGAGTTTTTATCAGCAAAAGATGTTGGATTTTATTGAATGCTTTTTCTGCATCAATTGATATGATCATGTGATTTTTCCGTTGCAATCTGTTTATATGATGTATTTCACTTATTGATTAGCAAGTATTTTATCAGCCTTGCAAACCTGGGATAAGTTGCACTTGGTCACAATATATGGTCTTTTTAATGTATTGCAGGATGCAATTTGCTAATATTTGGTATTTCTATTCTGAATTTTTGAGGGATCATCAAACTGCTTTTCATAGTGTTTGTACTCATCTGCATTCCCACCAGCAGTGAATGATTCTTTTTTTCCACAACCTCTCCAACATTTGTTATTACTTGTCTTGTTGATAATGGCCACACTAACACGTGTGAAGTGGTATCTCATTGTAGTTTTGATTTTCATTTCCCTAATTGCCAGTGAGGCTGAACATCTTTTCATATACCTATTGGCTGTTTGTATGTCTTCTTGGGAGAGTTGTGATTTCAGGTCCTCTGCCCACTTTATATATATATATATATATATATATATATATATATATATATATATATATGAGAGGGAGAGAAATAGATTAAAAAAATGGTGGCAGAGTAAGTGGATACTGCATGAACATGGTCCCAGGAGCAAACTGGAATTACAACTAAAATATAGCAAAACCACCCTGAATAAGCATACTGGAGAGAACCCTGATACCCAAGGACTGAAACTGGAGACTGCATAGATACTGGTAGGAGGAGTGGAGGTGTGAAAGAGCTGGCCAGGATCCCGCATACAGCAACCAAAGTTCCAGGAGAGATATCTCAGCTGTAGGGGGTTGCCACTAATATCTCTAGGATCTTATCCCCAAACTGGGCCCCCCAGTAGAGAGCACCAGAACTGAGAAGAGGACCCACATAACACCTGGCTGTGAAAAGCAGCAGGGTTGCTGTATGTCAGAGAGAGATGGCTGGAAATTCATGCACCCTCTTAAACGGCCAACACACAAAATTCCCTATGGAGCCATCCACCTTGTTTTCTGGCAGAGGGGAGGCAGAATGGATTGGAGCTGTGTAAGCAAAAACCAGGATTGGGGACTCAGGGTTTAGAGCTCAGAAGGCAGACACCACTAGTTTCCTGTGCCTGGTCATATCCTCACACAGTGGAGGACATCTTTCCCACACAGACATTTGCTATACAGGCAGCCTTGCCTGGAGGGGAAGACACTTGACCCACCCTATTGGAAAAGAATTTGTGCTGAGGTCACTTAAGAGACTAAAAATAATAATTAGCCTCCAGGCAGAAGCAACTACCCCACTCTGTTGGGAAAAAAAATCTCCCCACACCTGAGGACAATTGCCTGGGGGCAATTCAAGTTGGAATCCTATTAGTCTGTAGCAGCGGTGGTTTCTGGAGGCTTTGAGACTTTGCCCAATCTAATTAGTGAAAAACAGTGTTTGACACTGTCCTAAAATAGAGATTGAGAGTCATACCAGATCTACCTAATACATAGTCATAAACCCAAACAGAAAGCCAAAATGAGGAGATAAAGAAACAACCCCCAATGAAAGGACAAGAGGATTCTGCAGAAGAAGAGATAAATGAAGCAGAGATAAGAAATTTATCTGAAACAGAATTCAGAATAATGATGGTAAAGATGCTCAACAACATGAGAAAAGATATAGTAACTATGAAAACAAATAAAAAATGACATAGCACAAATAAAGAACACATGGTAAGGAATACACAGCAGATTAGGAGAAGCTGAGGATCAGATCAGTGAATTAGAAGACAGGGCTGAAAAAATCAATCAGAAAACCAAAAAGAAAAAAACAGTTAAAAACAGGAGGAAAGCTTAAGGGAGCTGTGGGACAATGTGAAATGTAACAATATTAGAATAGCAGGTATGCCAGGAGAGGCAGAAAGAGAGAAGGGGATAGAGAACGTGTTTGAAGAAATAATTGTAGAAAACTTCCCTAACCTGATAAAAGATAAAAGAAAAAGTCACACAATTCAGTAAGCACAGAGAACCCCAAGCAAAGAAGAACTCAAAGAGGCCCACGCCCAGACACAACATAATTAAAATACTGAAAATTAAAGACAATGAGAGAATCCTAAAGGCAGCCAGAGAAAAGCAAACTGTGACCTACAAAGGAACTCCCATAAAGCTGACATCAGATTTCTCATCAGAAATTCTACAGGCAAGAAGGTAATGGCATGAAGTACTCAAAGTAATGGAAAGCAAGGATCTAAAACCAAGATTACTATATCCAGCAAGGCTATCATTCAAAATAGACAGTCAAATAAAGAGCTTCCCAGAGCCCCCCAAAAAACTACAGAAGTACATCAACATCAAGCCAGCATTACAAGAAATGTTAAAGAGATTGCTGTAATGATAAGGAGAAAAAGAGAGTGAAACCTAGGCATACGGAATTAAAATGGCAATAAATACTTATCAATAATAACCTACATATAAATGGATTAAATGCTCCAATAAAAAGGTCTAGGGTAGTTGAATGAATATAAAAACATGATCCAACTATATGCTGTCTACAAGAGACCAACCTCAGAACAAAAGACACACACAGGATGAGAGTGAAGGGATGGAAAACAATTTTCCATGTAAATGTAAAATTAAAAAAATCAGGAGTAGCAATACTCATATCTGATAAAATAGACTTCAAAATGAAGGCCATCAGAAGAGACAACAAAGTTGGTTACGTAATACTAATAGGATTGATGCAACAAGAGGATATAACCCTGGTAAACATATGTGCACCCAATAGAGGAGCACTTAAATATATAAAAATCTTCTAGAAAACTTTATCAAAGAGATCGACAACAATACAGCCATAGTAGGGAACTTTAACACCCCTCTGACTTTACTGGATAGATCCTCCAAACAAAAACTTAACAAGGAAACAGAGACTCCAAAGGACACACTGGATCAGCTGGATTTAATTGACATTTATAGAACATTTCACCCCAAAGCTGCAGAACATACATTCTTCTCAAGTGCACGTGGATCATTCACAAAGATAGAACACATGTTAGGACAAAAAACAAGTCTATACAAGTTCAAGAAGATTGACATCATATCAAGCATCTTCTCAGATCACAGTGGAATAAAATTAGAAATCAACTACAGTAAACACACCCCAAAACATTCAAACACATGGAGGCTAAATAGCATTATTATTAAACAACTAGAGGCCTGGTGCACAAAATTTGTGCCCTCGGGGGGGTCCCTCATCCTGACCTGTGCCTTCTTGAAGTCTGGGACCCCTCAGGGGATGATCACCTTCAGGGTTAGGCCCCCTCCCCTGGGCCTCTGACAGCCCAGAAGCCCTCAGGGGATGTCCACTTGCCAGCAGGGAGCAGGCCTAAGCTGAGTCGGACATTCTTAGTGCTGCTGAGGAGGCGGGAGAGGCTCCCACCACCACCGCTGTACTGGCAGCCGTCAGCCTGGCTTGTGGCTGAGCAGAGCTCCCCCTGTGAGAGCACACTGACCACCAGGGGTCAGCTCCTGCATTGAGCATCTGCCCCGTGGTGGTCAGTGTGTGTCGTAGTGACCAGTCATTCCCAGTCGTTCTGCTGTTAGGGTCAATTTGCATATTACCCTTTTATTATATAAGATAGAGGCCTGGAGCATGGGTGGGGGACTGCTGGTTTGCCCTGAAGGGTATCCCGGATCAGGGTGAGGGGTTCACTGGGGTGCCTGGCCAGCCTGGGTGAGGGGCTGAGGGCCATTTTTAGTCTGGCCACACCCCCTTCAGGGAACGGGTCCCTGCTGGGGTGCCTGGCCAGCCTGGGTGAGGGGCTGATGGCTGTTTTCAGGCTGGCCACCGCCCCTTCAGGGTGGGGGTCCCTGCTGGGGTGCATGGCCAGCCTGGGTGAGGGGCTGAGGGCTGTTTTCAGGCTGGCCACACCCACCAGTGGGAACCATCACTCATGACGGTGTGGCCAGCCTGGGTAAGGGGCGATGGCTGTTTGCAGGCTGGCCAAGCTCCCCAGCGGGGACCCTCACCCCATGAGGGTGTGGCCATCCTGGGTGCGAGGCTGATTGCTGTTTGCAGGCTGTCCACAGCCCCCAGCTACCCAAGCTCCCAGTGGAGGCTGGCTGGAAGCAGGTTTCTGGAATTTATTTGTCTTCTATAATTGAAACTTTGTTGCCTTGAGCAACAAATTATTGGAAACAAATTAAAATGAACACACAACAATCCAAAATCTCTAGGATACAGCAAAAACAGTGCTGGGGTCCAACTCCAGCAGGTCCAGCGGTCCCTAAAGGTGTGGACGGAGTCAGTGAAGAAGGAATGACACGGAGGCAGCATTCAGGTGATCATCATAGCCAGGTTCTCTATCCAGGTTTTCCAGCCAAGTTCTGGTTAGGATCTCCAGCCAGGTTCTGTAGCCATGTTCTCTTGCTAGGTTCTCCAGCCAGGTTCTCCAGGTTTTCCAGCCAGGTTCGGTCACCAGGTTCTAGTCAGGTTTCTCTTGCATGTTCTATCGAGGTTCTGTAGCCAGGTTCTCTCGCTAGGTTCTGTCTCTAGGTTCTGTGTCCTGTTGTCTTGTTACATCTGTATTTATACCAGTTGATTCCTATCAATCTCTATTCCAAAGGTTAGGGCATTTCTTATCTCCATTCCAGGGAGTAAAGATTATGTAGCTTAAGCATAATTGTTCATAGTTAAAGTGATTAACTACACGCCTGGCACTTAGTTAAGGGGTTTTATTCCCTCCCTAACTTCAGGGGAAAATCCCTCCCTGGGGAAACAACCTTTCTCAGAGAGGTGACCTTGGTTAAAACACATAGCGCTAAGGGGAGCAAACATATTAAGAACAGTATGCCATATACGCCAGGTCCCTTGAAACATATGCTGTGCAGATGTTTCTTTCCTGCAGCGACTGTGTCAATCAGCAAAGATGGACGGGCTTCCAGCAAAACAGTCCTTATAGGGATGTTCCTAGCACCACGGGAATACCTCAAAAAGAAGAAAAATAAGTATTAAACTATTTATCCTTACAACTTAAAGAAGTAGAAGGATCAGAAATAATGTAAACACACACACACAAACAAACAATTAATGAAACCAAGAGCTGGTTCTTTGAAAGGATAAACAAAATTGATGAACCATTATCCAGACCGGGGGTGGGCAAACTTTTTGACTCGAGGGCCACAATGGGTTCTTAAACTGGACCGGAGGGCCGGAACAAAAGCATGGATGGAGTGTTTGTGTGAACTAATATAAATTCCAAGTAAACATCATTACGTAAATGGGTACAGTCTTTTTTTTCAATAGTTTTATTCATTTCAAATGGGCCGGATCCGGCCCGCGGGCCATAGTTTGCCCATGGCTGATCCAGAAGCATCATGAAACAAAGAGCAAAGGCCCACATAAATAAAATCAGAAATGAAAGTAGAGACGTCACCATGGGTTCACAAAGGATTGTAAGAAAATACCCTGAACAACTATATGCAAACAAGCTAGACAATGTGGATGAAATGGAACAACGCAATCTATAAAAAATACAATATCCTTTTGGTGCAGAAAGCATGCCATCTTGTAGAGGGGAGCAAAGGATTCCAGGAGTGCTGCCACACCAACATCAGGACTAACCTTGGGCAACACCCCCAGACCTGTGCAGGGACCTGCTTGCCAGCCCTAACCCATGTATAACCACCCAGTAGTGAGCACTGCGGTACCATGACATGGGTCCCAAACTTCTTTAATGAGAGCACATCAGAGTCTCCTAGCCAGAACCCAAACCCAGCGTCTCAGCATCCCACGCTCAAGTCCTCACACTGTGAGTGCTAGCCATGGGTTCCCCACTGCCTGCTCCATCCCTGATATCAATAGAGAACCTCAGCCAGGTGTGCCCTACATCCCTGCTGAGACAGAGCCCTAGCCAGGCAAGTGCCCCATCCCTGACACAGATTGAGCAAGCTCCACTGCCAGCTTAAGCAGAGCCCTTGCAGGGTGAGCGCTCAACCTCCAGTATAGACTGTGTGCTCCATTGGCAGACAGAGCCCTTGTTGGGCAAGTGCCCCACTCCTCGACAAAGACAGATCATGCTCCACAGCCAGCACAGACAGATTCTTTGTCTGGGGTGCAGCCCACTCTAGCACAGACAGAGCTGCAGCCCAGTGTGTGCACCTGGCAGAGACAGAGCCTTGAGCCAGTGGGTGCTCTGCCACCAGCACAGACAGAGCCTTCAGCTGGTGCACAACCCACCCCCAGCACAGACAGATCTGTCACCTGGTGTACACCCTATCCACAGCCCAGGTAAAAGCTGCTGGTGAGACCTGGTGTGCCAAACTGCAGGTCACAGGCCCACACTGCAAGTGCACTGCCAGAGGGATCTAAGGCACCATCCACCTTAGGGGCTGTTGCAGCATATTGAACTTCATGCCTGAGGGCTCTGGGCCCTCACAGAGAATTGCACAGTAGGGGTACTGTGCACCTGCTCCCACCAACCCCGAGAAACAGATAATTGAGGAACCAGTACTGTGAGAGAAGGGAGTACATTCAGAGGAGAGACAATAAAGGTGTAAAACTCAAGGCAGACCCAGTTTCCAGGGCTAGTGAGTTCAGGGCTAATGGACTGCAAGTGACCTCAGAAACCAAGCAGGTAGCCCAGGGCCAAGAAGAGAGCAGAAATGGGGAGAGAAGAAACAAAACAAAACAACAAACACAGGAAAGAAAAAGAGGACTTGCCAGAAAAGGAACTAAATGAAATAGAAGCATGCAATATGTCAGAAAAATGATTCAAAATAAGGATCATAAAATTCTTAAACTAGATGGATGAGAAAATCAACAACTTATGTAAGAATCAGGAAGAAATAAAGAGTGACCTAGCTACAATAAAAACCTCCAGGGAAGTTTACAACAGTAGACTAGGAGAAGCAGAGGACCAAATTAGCAAATTAGAAGCCAGGGAAGGAAAACACACCCAATCTGAACTGCAATTGGTGAAAAAAATCAAAAGACAGGAGTAGAGCCTGAGGGAGCTTTGGGACAACATGAAAGAAAGCAACATATGTATAATAGGGGTTCCAGAAAGACAAGAAGAGGAGCAAGTGTTAGAAAATCTATTGGAATTAATAATGTCAGAAAACGTCCCTGATTTGGGGAAGAAAAAAATTACACAAATGCAGAGAATCCCAAACAAGATGAACCCTGAAAGACCCACACCAAGACATATCATAATTACAATGGCAAACATTAACAACAAAGAAAAAAATTTTAAGGGGTACAAGAGAGTGACAGAAAGTTACCTACAAGGTATCTCCCATTAGATTATCAAGTGATTTCTCAACAGAAACACATCAGGCCAGAAAGGAATGGAAGGAAGTACACAAAGTGATGGTGCAAAGTAAGAGACTGAATCCAAGAATACTCTATCCAGCAAGGGGAAACTGAAGGGGAAAACAGGAGCTTCACAAACAAAAAAAAAGCTAAGGGAGTTTATCACTACCAAGTAAGCAATGCAAGAAATACTAAAGGGACTGTTGTAAAAAGAAGAAAATAAAAGAAGAAGAAGGAAAAGAGGCACAAAAAAATAAAAATGGCTACAAAGGAATACCTATCAATAATAACTTTAAACGTAAATGGATTAAATGCTCCAATCAAAAGGCATTAAGTGGCTGAATGGATAATAAAAATTGATCCATACATATGATGTCTACAAGAGAGCCACCTGAGAGTAAGAGACTCACCAGACTGAAAGTGAAGGGATGGAAAAATATATTTCAGGCAAATGGAAATGAAAAACAAAATAGCAGGTGTAGTAATACTTATATCTTACAAAATAGACCTCAAAGTGAAGGCCATAAGGAGATAAAGAAAGCCACTTCATAATGCTAAAGGGATTGATACAACAAGAGGACATGACTTTGGTAAACATATATGCACCAATGCAGGAACACCCAAATACATTACACACACACACACACACACACACACACACACACACACACACACCACTTCTGGAAGATATCAAGGGAGAGATTGACAGCAATACTTTCATAGTAGGGTACTTTAATACCCCACTGACCTCAGAAGATATATCCTCCAGACCAAAAAAACCTCCAAAACACCAAACAGTAAAGAAACAGCAATCTTATATGACTCTCTAGATCAGATGGACTTAATTGACATCTTCAGAACATTTCACCCCAAAGCTACAGAATAGATAGTCTTCTCAAGTGCACATGGAACATTTTCAAAGGTAGACCACATATTGGGTCACAGGCAAAGTCTCTACAAACTCAAGAAGATTGAAGTCATATAAAGCATCTTCTCAGACTACAATGGCATAATATTAAAATCAGCTACAATAAAAACAATAAAAAAAGTTCAAACACTTGGAGGCTAAATGGCATGCTATTAAACAATGATTGGGTTACCAAAGAGATCAAAGAAGAAATTAAAAACATCCTGGAAATGAATGACAATGAAAACACAACAATCAAAACCTATGTGACACAGTGAAAGCAGTCCTGAGAGAGAAGTTCATAGAATTACAAGCCTACCTCAAAAACAAGAAAAAATATGGTAATAAATTATCTAACTCTACAACTTAAAGACATAGAAAGAGAGGAGGAACCAAGATGGTGGCGTAAGGTATAGACCTGTGTGTGCTGCCTCCCACAACAACATTGAAACTACCAACTATAAGACAAACAGCTATCATTCAGAACCATGTGAAAGCTGGCCCAGTGGAAGTTCTACAACTGGAAGAAAAGAAAGAAGCGCATTGAGACTGAGTAGGAAATCAGAGGCGCCAAAACAGGTACGGAGTCGCATGCCAGGCGGGCTGCAACTGGACGCGTGGTTTTTTCCATCTGAAGGGGTTACAAACCCTAGAACCCACTGAGCTTGTTTTTTGGGGGGGGGATTCTGAGGTCCCAGACTGCTACGGGGAGAGGCGGATGGCCTTGAAGCAGGTCGGAAAGCAAGGGTGGCTCTCTAGCAGAGATGCTCGCCGGCACTCGGGGACGCGGAGTCACGGAGACGCCATTGCTGTTTGCTCCACCCTGGTGACTCCCTGAGACCCCACCCTACTCAATTTACATCCCCGCCCAAGCTGTGCCAGAGGCACAAAAGGAGCCACAGGTGCTTTTACAGCATAGCCCAACAAACTGCATATTTCAACTCCTAGCATCCATAAGGGACACACTCAAGAAGTGGGTTTTTTTCCAATAATAAGGGGTTACAAACTCTCGAATCCACTGATCTTGTTTGGGGCGGGATTCTGAGGTCCAAGACCCCTATGGGGAGAGGCAGGACAGCCTTGCAGCGGGTCGGAAAACAAGGGTGGCTCTCTCGCGGAGCTGCTCGCCAGCACTGGGGGATGTGGAGTCGCAGAGAGGCGAGGAGTCGCGGAGACACCATTGCTGCTTGCTCTGCCCTGGTGATTCCTTGAGACCCTGCCCTACTCAATTTACATCCCTGCCCAAGCTGTGCCAGTGGCACAAAAGGAACCACCTGTGCTTTTGCAGCATAACCCAACAAAGTGCAGATTTCAACTCCTTGCACCCATAAGAGACACACTCAAGAACCAGACTCAGGTTCGGAGGAAGCCGGAGCCAGACCCGGCTGGGCCAGCGACATGGAACCACTGTACCAGCAAATGCACCAGATCCACCAGATCCAGTCTCACATGGGACACTGGGAGACGGCAGACAAGCAGTCTGTGCACTTAGTAGACAATGAAACCCAAGCAAGCATACCAGATATTCAGCCAGCTAGAAAGCCTGGAGATTTTGTCCAGCAAGGAGTCTCCCAACAAAAGACAGAATGCCAAACTTCATGTTGACCAGTTAAAGTATGATGTCCAGCACCTGCAGACAGCACTCAGAAACTTCCAGCAGGAGAGACAGTGAGAGAAGCTTCTGACTCACACCTTCCCCCCCAATGTGGGATTCAGCGCCCCCTGCGAGGATGCAATGGCCCCTATAAGGCTGCAACAGTTCCAGTGAGGCTGAAATGGTCCCAGTGAGGCTGAAACGGTCCCAGGGAGGCTGAAACGGCCCCTATGAGGCTGAGACAGTCCCTATGAGGCTGAGACGGCCCCTGCAAGGCTGCGATGGTCCCTACAAGGCTGCAATGGCCCCTGGGAAGCCAGCGGAACCATGCGAGCTGCCCAGACAGCTTCGTCGATGGCCCACGAACCAGCGCGCAGCCCCAAGCACAACTATCACCCGAAGGGCAAGAGGGGTGAGAGCAGCTGTAGTGTTGCTTTCTCCTCACTTTTGGTAACTAAATCCTCATTTTAAACATAAGAGGACACATTATTTTAAAAAGCCGTTATGTGACTCCTTACCCTTTCTGAGTAGAGCATGAACAAGTCGTGAGAGACCTTTCTGAACACAGGGGCACGTGTGTATGACCTTTGACCCGGCAACAAAAAGCGTACACCTATGGATGAGGACAGTGGGGGGGGGGGGTAAGGGCAGAAGGTGGGGTGGGAACTGGGTGGAGGGGAGCTATGGGGGGAAAAAGGGGAACAACTGTAATAATCTGAGCAATACAGATTTTTTTAAAAAAAGAAATTAAAAAAAGAAAGAAATAGAAAGAGAGCAACAAGAAAAGCCCAGAGTGAGCAGAAGGAAGGAGATAAAGATCAGAGCAGAAAGAAATGACATATATACAAAAACCCCCAAAACAAACAAACAAAGAACATACAAAAGATCAATGAAACCAAGAGCTGGTTCTTTGAAAGGATAAACAAGATAGATGAACCTCTAGCCAGGCTCACCAAGAAACCTAGAGAGAGGACCCAAATAAACAAAATCAGAAAGGAAAGAGGAAAAATAACAACAGAACCCACAGAAATACAAAGGATTGTAAAAAAAATACCATGAACAGCTCTTCCAACAGAGTAAACAACCTAGAGGAAATGAACATATTCCTAGAAAAATACCACCTTCCAAAATTCAATGAAGAAGAATAAAACAATCTCAACAGGCATATAACTAAGGAGGAAATTGAAGCAGTCATCAAAAAGCTCCCAGCAAACAAAAGTGCAGGGGAGTTTTACCAAACATTCAAAGATAACTAAAACCTATCCTTCTCAGACTAAGGCATGTGCTTCAGGGTGTGGGCAGCTGGGGAGAGGTCAATGGGGATAAAAGGAGACTTATATAATACTTTTTAAAAAGAATTAAAAAAATACAATCTCCCAAAACTAAAACTGGAAGAATCAGAAAACTTGAATAGGCCAACACCAACTGATGAACTAGAAACAGTAATCAAAAAACTTCCAGCAAACAAAAGCCCAGGTCCGGATGGCTTCACAGGGGAGTTTTACAAAAATTCAAAGAAAAACTGACACCTATACTTCTAAAACTATTTTTAAAAATCCAAGAGGAAAGATCACTTTACGACTCTTTTTATGAGGCCAGCATTATCCTAATTCCAAAACCAGATAAAGATACTACAAAGAAAGATAATTACAGACCAATATTCCTGATGAACATAGATGCTAAAATCATAAACAAAATATTAGCAAATCATATCCAGCAATAAAAAAGTTCATAAGCCATGACCAAGTGGGATTTATTTCAGGCATGTCAGGCTAGTACCATTTTCTCAAATCAATAAATGTGATATATCACATAAACAAATTGAAAGACAAAAAACACATGATCATATCAATAGACTCATAAAAATCATTTGAGAAAACCCAACACCGATTTTTGATGAAACGCTTAGCAAAGTGAAAATAGAGGGAGCATATCTCAACATGATAAAAGCAATATATGACAAACTTAAGCAAACATCATACTCAATGGGCAAAAACTAAAAACATTTCCCCTAAGAATAGGATCAAGGCAGGGATGTCTGCTTTCACCACTCTTATTCAACATAATATTGGATGTCCTAGCCACACTGATCATGCAAGATGAAGAAATAAAAGGCATCCAAATTGGAAAGGAGGAAGTAAAACTCTCATTATTTGCAGATTACATGATATTGTACGTAGAAAACCCTAAAGACTCCACTAATAAACTACTAGATTTAATAAATGAATTTGGCAATGTAGTAGGATACAAAATCAACACCTAAAAATAAATGGCTTTTTTATACACCAATAATAAATTCTCAGAAAGAGAACCTAAACAAACAATCCTATTTACCATTACAACAAAAATTAAGGTACTTAGGGATAAATTAACCAAGGATGCAAAAGACCTGTACTCAGAAAACTACAGGACATTGAAAAAAGAGATAGAAGGAGATATAAACAAATAGAAGAATATACCATGTTATGGGTTGGTAGAACAACATCATTAAAATGTCCATGCTCCCCAAAGCATCCTACAGATTCAGTGCAATTCTTATTATAATACCGATGACATATTTCACAGAGCTAGGACAAACACTCCAAATTTTATAGAGAATCAAAAAAGACCCTGAATAGCAGCAGCAATCTTGAGAAAGAAAAATAAAGTGGGAGGAATCACAATACCAGATATCAAGCTATGCTATAAATCCACCATAATCAAAACTGGCACATGAATAGGCATACAAATCAATGGAACAGAAGAGAGAACCCCAAAATCGACCCATGCCATTATGCTCAATTAATATTTGACATAGGAGGAAAGCACATACAATGGAGTCAAGACGTCTCTTCAATAAATGGTATTGGAAAAATTGGACAGATATATGCAAAAAAATGAAACCAGAGCATTAACTTACACCTTATACAAGAATAAACTCAAAATGGACAAAAGACTTAAATGTAAGTCATGAAACCATAAAAATCCTAGAAGAAACCATAGACAACAAAATATTAGACATCTCTCATAGCAATATGTTTACAGAAATATCTCCTAAGGCAAAGAAAACTAAGGATAAAATGAACAAATGGGACTACATTAAAATGAAAAGCTTCTTCACAGCAAAAGAAAGCATTAAGAATATGAAAAGGAAGCCCACTTTATTGGAGAACATATTTGGCAATGATACATCTGATAAAAGATTAATATCCAAAATATATAAGGAACTCATACAACTTAAAAGAGGTAGACAAATAATCCAACTTAAAATGGGCAAAGGACCTAAATAGACATTTCTCCAAATAGCACATACAGATAGCCAAGAGACATATGAAATAATGCTCAAAGTCACTGATCATCAGAGAAATGCAAATTAAAATGACAATGAGGTATCACTAGTACACTGCTGGTGGTAATGAAGACTAGTGCAACTATTATGGAAAATAGTAGGGAGTTTCCTCAAAAAATTAAATATGGAACTGCCATTTGATCCGGTGATCCCACTTCTAGGAATATATCTTAAGAAACCCAGAACACCAATCAGAAAGAATGTATGAACCCCTATGTTCATAGCAGCACAATTTACAATAGCTAAGATCTGGAAACAGACCCAATGCCCATCAGTAGATGAGTGGATAAAAGAGCTGTGGTACATTTATATCATGGAATACTGTGCTGCAGTAAAAAAGAATAATCTTGTACCCTTTGAGACAGCATGGAGGGACCAGGAGAGTATCATGCTAAGTGAAATAAGTCAGAGAAAGACAAGTATCACATGATCTCACTCATATGTGGAATCTAAGTAACAAAATACACTATGAATGGTGTGCATCCAGAGACATGGAAGCATGGAACAGAGTGAGGAATCTCAGAGAGAAGGCGGGGGAGGGTGGGTGGGTTGGAGGTAATCAACCAAAAATCTTGTATGCATATATGTATAACACAGGGACACAGACAATAGGGTGCTGAAGACCAGGGGCTGAAGGGTGGGGCTGTCTGGAGGGGATCAATGGGGGAAAAAATGGGACATATGTAATACTTTCAACAATAATTATTAAAAAAAGAAACATCAATGATGAATCATTAATAGGCTACCTCCTGCATGCTCCCTACTGGGGATCAAACCCTCAACCTGCCTCTGCTCACTTTTTTTTTGTGTGGATTAAAACAATGATTTATTATTTCTTATGTTTCTAAGGATTGGGGGAGCAGGAGGGCTTATTCAGAAAGTGGCATTCATCAAGCAGCGTTCAGCTGGAGGTCATTGGACTCACAGTGCAAGATGGCCTTACAGACACATCTGGCGGGTGCTGGCTGTTGGCTGGGGTGCCTCAGTTCGCTTCCAGTCTCATAACCCCTATGAGGCCAGGTTAGCTTTCTATCAGGACAATTTCTGGACAATTTCCCAAAAAAGGCAAATGCAGAAGCTCTAAGGTCTTTTTAGGCCTATGGGCTGGGACTTGCATAACGTCACTTTTGGCATATTTCATTGGTTAAAGCAAGTTACGAGGCCAGCTCAAGTTCTGAATGTTGAAAAATCTATTAGAGTTTTGGATAAGATAATCAACAAAGTCCCACCCAAAGGCACAATGTGAGATGGGAAGAAATTTAGGCCTTTGAGCAATCTACCACAATGGTGATCTGACAGATTGCCATTATTCTTCAGTTAATTTGGGTGTTTTAAAACTAAGGATCATGCCAAAACTGTGTTAAAAGGTTTGCTTGGAACAACATCAGAGTCCAAATCTCAGTAGAACCTGCTTTTAACAATAACTAGTTAAGGTCCTTCATAGAGCAAGTACAAGAGAATTCACAGGTTATTGTATTGGAAGGATATGTTGCATAGTGCCTTAAATCACCTGTGAACAAAGGTGGAAGATAAAAATGGTACTCTATTTTGCAGACTCTTTTCAGACCCTTTGGATCAGAACAACCTTACTCAAAGTGTGATTTAGGTATTAGAAGTAGCAGCAGCACTTGAGTGATGGTTAGAAATGCAAACTTGCAGGCTTCACCCAAAACCTATCGAGTTAGGATCTCTGGGGTGGGACCAGGGAATCTGTATTTTTTAAAAAAAGTTTCCAGGAGATTCTTAATGAACACTAAAATTTGAGAAGTAGTGATTTAGATCAGACCTCTTTTGGATATAATCACTAGATTAGAGATACTTTTCTCAAATCTCTTTTCTTCATATATCTCAGGCCAATCCAATGATCTACATAAGATTGGATTCATTTAACAAAATGATTTAATTTGTTTCTCAAGAGGTTTGAAGCCTAGTGACTCATTGATAATTATTATTAATATTTATCCTACTACATATTTAGGAAATCAATGATGAGAGATATTATATTGTTTGTTTTGATTTGGGATTAGATGCATCACACAGGATTATTCCAAGAGGGCACCTTGTAAACAACCGAGGGCGTTGAGCTTTGAGAACATATGTAGAGCTCATCTTGCTCAAAGGCAAAACAAATACATTCTGGCAAAACCCAACCAAAGAGAATTATGCTTCTGAAAGGAACTTTATGGCAGACAGTTGTTTGCATTCATTTTCTAAAGGAAGGGATTTAGGCTCACTCACAAAAGTAAACATGGCATTATTATCCAGAGTCTGTGTTTTTTCTTCTAAGTAATGAAGAGTTCACTTATTGAAGTAGAAGAGACTCATCACAGACAATCCTCTGCCCATTTTTTGATTGTGTTTGTTTGGTGTTGAGTTTCATGAATTCTTTATATATTGTGGAAATTAAACTCTTGTTGGAGCTGCTGTTTACAAATATCATCTCCAGCCTGGTTGGCTGCCTTCTTGCTTTGTTGTCAGTTTCTTTGCTGTGCAGAAACTTCTTAGTTTGCTATAGTCCCATTCATTTATTTTTGCCTTTACTTCCCATGCCTTGGGGGTCAAGTTCATAAAATAGACTCTATGGCAAAGGTCCATAAGTTTGGTACCTATGTTTTCTTCTACATATCTTATTGTTTCAAGTGTTATAGTTAGGTCTTTGATTCATTTTTAATTAGTTTTTGTACATGGGGACAAACTATAATCCAGTTTCATTCACTTGTATTTGTCTTTCCAATTTTCCCAGCATTATTTGCTAAGACTATCTATATTCCATTATGTGTTTCTCTTTGTCAAAAATTATCTGTCCACATGCATGCAGTTTTATAGCAGGGCTCTCTCTGTTCTGTTCCACTGATCTGTGTGTCTGTTTCTCTGTCAATATCATTCTGTTTTGATTACTGTAGCTCTGTAGTATACTAGTAATTTGAAGTCGGGTAGCATGAAACCTCCAGCTTCATTCTTTTTTTCTCAGGATTGCTTTAGCTATACGTGGTGTTTTGTGGTTCCATACAAATCTGATGATTTCTTCTTATATTTCTTTAAAAAATGACATTGGGATTTTGATGGGTATTGCTTTAAATCTGTATATTGCTTTGTGATATAGCCATTTTAACTATCTTGTTTCTTCCAATCCATGAACATAAAATATTTTCTATTTTTTGTGTCTTTTTCAATCTCTTTTAATAATGCTTGTAACTTTCGGTATATAGATATAGGACTTTCACATGCCTTAAGTTTATTCCTAGGTATTTTATTTTTTTGTTTGCAATTACAGAGTGAATTATTTTTTTCATTTTTTTTTCCTGAAATTTTGTTGTTAGTATACAGGAAGGCAATGAAATTTGCACATTGATTTTGCATCCTGCAACGTGACTGTATTTGTTTATTGTTTCTACTAGTTGGGTGTTTTTTTTAGGATTTTCTATATACAGAATAAAGTCTGATAAAAGTGACAGTTTGACTTCTTCCTTCCCTATTTTCATGCCTTTTATTTCATTCTCTTGCCTTATTGCTCTGGCTGGGACTTCCAGCAGTATGCTGAATAAGAATGGTGAGAGTGAACATCCTTGTCTTGCTCCTGGTCTTAGAGGAAAGCTTTCAGTTTTTCACCATTGAATTTGATTTTAGCTGTGGTTTTATCATAGATGACATTTACTATGTTGAGATATTTCTTTCATTCCTATTTTACGAGTATTTTCATAATAAATGGATGTTGTATCTTTTCAAATGCTTTTTTTGCATCTATTGATATGATCATGTGATTTTTATCCTTTCCTTTGTTAATGCAGTGTATTACGTTGATTGATTTGTGTATGATGAACCATCCTTGTGCCCCTGGAATCAACCCAACTTGATAGTGATGTTTTATTTTTTTGGATGTACTGTTGTATTTGGTTTCCTAATATTTTGTTTAGAATTTTTGCATCAGTGCTCATCAGAGGTATTGGTCTGTAGTTTTCTTTTTTGGTGTTATCTTTGTCAGGTTTTGGTATCAGGGTTATATTGGCTTCATGGAATGTATTAGAAAGTATTACCTCTTCTTCAATTATTGGAAGAGTTTGAGAAGGATAGGTTTTAAATCTTCTTTGAACGTTTGGTAAATTTGCTAGTGAAGCCATTTGGTCTTGAATTTGTATTTTGGGAGGTTTTTGATGGTTGTTTCAAGTTTCTCTCTGCTGATTGGTCTACTTAGATATTCCAATTCTTCATGATTTAGTCTAGGAAGGTTACATATTTTTAGGAACTTATCCATTTCTTCTATGTTATTGAATTTGGTGACATGAAGTCTTTCATAATATTCTAGTATGATCCTTTGTATATCTGTGATGTTTGTGATAACTTCTCTCTCATTTCTAATTTTGTTTATATAGATCTTTTCCCTTTTTTCCTTAGTGAGTCTAGCCAGGGGTTTGTCAATTTTATTAATCTTTTTAAGAACGAGCTCTTTATTTTATTAATTTTTATGTAGTGTTTTTGTTCACTATTTCATTTAATTCTGCTCTAATTTTTATTATATCATCTCTTCTGCTGACTTTCGGTTGCTTTTCTTCTTTTTCTAATTCTTTAAGATGTGATATTAGGTTGTTTGCTTGGGATTTCTCTTGTTTCTTGAGATAGGGATGCAATGACATAAACTTCCACCTTATGAGTGCTTTTGCTACATCCCAGTGGTTTTGATATTTTGTACTGTCATTCTCTTTTTTCTCTTTATATCTTTTGATCTCATATTTTATTTCTTCTTTGACCTGGTCATTTTTTAGTAGTATGTTGTTTAATCTCCATGTATTTGTGACTTTCTTTACTTCCTTTTTGTGGTTGATTTCTAATTTCAAGGTATCTTGGTCAGAGAATATGCTTGGTATAATTTCAATCTTCCTGAATTTTTTGAGGCTAATTTTGTGACTCAATATGTGGTATATCCATGATATTCTTGGAGGAAAGGTTCTGTAAATGTCAATTATGTCCATTTGGTCTAGTGTTTCATTTAAGGCAGATATTTATTTTTTCTTCTTCTTTTTTTAAAAATTAAATCTTTATTGTTCAGATTATTACAGTTGTTCCTTTTTTTCCCCCCCATAGCTCCCCTCCACAAGGTACCCCCCCCACTCTGCCCTCACCCTCCCTCACTGTCCTCATCCACAGGTACACGATTATTGTCCAGTCTCTTCCCGCTTCCCCCACACCCCTTTCCCCCTCAAGAATAGTCAGTCCACTCCCTTTCTATGCCCCTGATTCTATTATAATAACCAGTTTATTCTGTTCATCAGATTATTTATTCACTTGATTTTTAGATTCACTTGTTGATAGATGTGTATTTGTTGTTCATAATTTGTATCTTTACCTTTTTCTTCTTCCTCTTAAAGGATACCTTTCAGCATTTCATATAATACTGGTTTGATGGTGGTGTACTCCTTTAGCTTTTCCTTATCTGTGAAGCTCTTTATCTGACCTTCAATTCTGAATGATAGCTTTGCTGGACAAAGTAATCTTGGTTGTAGGTTCTTGGCATTCATCACTTTGAATATTTCTTGCCACTCCCTTCTGGCCTGCAAAGTTTCTGTTGAGAAATCAGCTGACAATCGTATGGGTACTCCCTTGTAGGCAACTGACTGTCTTTCTCTTGCTGCTTTTAAGATTCTCTCTTTGTCTTTTGCTCTTGGCATTTTAATTATGATGTGTCTTGGTGTGGTCCTCTTTAGATTCCTTTTGTTTGGGGTTCTCTGCGCTTCCTGGACTTGTAAGTCTATTTCTTTCACCAGGTAGGGCAAGTTTTTTGTCATTATTTCTTCAAATAGGTTTTCAGTATCTTGCTCTCTCTCATCTTCTGGCACCCCTATAATTCGGATGTTGGTATGCTTGAAGCTGTCCCAGAGGCTCCTTACGCTATCTTAGTATTTTTGGATTCTTTTTTCATTTTGCTTTTCCGGTTGGGTGTTTTTTGCTTCTTCGTATTTCAAATCTTTGACTTGATTCTTGGGATCCTCTAGTCTGCTATTGGATCTCTGTATAATATTCTTTATTTCAGTCAGTGTATGCTTAATTTCTAGTTGGTCCTTTTTCAAAACCTCAAGGGTCTCACTAGATTTCTTGAGGGTCTTACTACATTTATCTGCAGTCCCACCAGACTTTTTGAGGGTCTTATTAAATTTATCGGCGATTTCTAGAAAGTTCTTGAAAAACCTTAAAAGTGCAGTTTTGAACTCTATATCCAGTAGTTTTCTCTCCTCCATTTCTGTCATTTGTATCCTGTTTCTTTGTCTCCGGATTTTTTTATGCTTCCCTGTGTTGGTAGAGAGGCTTTGTGTGCTAGGTGTCCTATAGGGCCCAGTGGCTCAGCCTTTCCAATTACCTGAGGTGGACACTCTTGGTGCACCCCTTTGTGAGCTTTGTGCACAGTCTTGTTGTAGTTAAGCCTTGATTGTTGTAGGTATCACTGGGAAGAATTGACCCCCAGGCCAATTGGCTGTGAGAATCAGCTGTGTCTTCAGTGGGAGAACTTCTGTGCTGAAGACACCCTTCTGGGGCAAGACTTGCTTCAGTGGGGCTTTGGTGCTCACTGAGTCTGCCCCCTGAATGTGTCCCTTATGGATCTGAGGAGTTGTAATCTGGATGGTCCCACTCTGATCACTGGGTACACTGGCTCTTGGATCTAAGGAGGTGCTAATTTAGCCTCTGCCTGAGGCTACCCAGCAGGAGCTACAAAGAGATCTGCAGATTCCCCTTCCTTGTTTGGGGTTTGGAGGTTCCCAAATGAGTCCCAGCTGTGAAGCAATGCAAGCTGCTATGGGGCCTTGGGCCTTCTCTTGGAAGTTCTGGGTCTGTCTGGCCCAGCTGCAGTTTGTTAGGTAATTTTCAGATTCCAAAGGGCCAGGGCATTCATATGCAAAAGCCTCTGCTGCAGCTTGTGTGGGGAGGGATCTCAGGGGATCAACAGGGTGGAGCAAGCAGCTATGGCTGATCATCAGCCCTGCCCTAAGGGGCCCCACATCTCAGTGTCCAGGTAATTGCTGCAAGCACCTCCGAGAGAAAGCTGCCCTCGAGTTCCGAGTTCTGCCCACTGCCAGACCATCCAGTCTCTCCCCGCACGACTCCGGGTCCCCAGAGACTTCCCGGAACTGGAGTTCAGAGCCGTCAGGGGCTTGTGACTCCCTCCCGATTCAAAAAGACAGCCTCGTCCTCAGTAGCCAGCCCTTGCTGCGTGTGCCTCCGTACCTCTGCACTCCACCTCTGCAGCTCTTCTGAGTCTCAGTGTGCTTTTTTCTTTCCTTCTAGTTGTAGAATTTCCACTCAGCCAGCCTTCCTGTAGTTCTGGATGATGTCTGTTTTGTCTTTCAGTTGTACTTTTGAATTTGTTGTGGGAGGCAGCCATATCCATTGTTTACCTATGCCGCCATCTTGGTTTCCTCCCAGATATTTGTTTATTGATTTTTTTGTTTGATTGATCTATCTAGATCTGTCAATGGAGTATTAAGGTCCCCACTTATGATTGTGTTTTGATCTGTTTCTCCCTTTAATTTTGTGAGTAGTTGATGTATATATTATGGTACTCCCTGTTTGGGTGAATTATATTAAGAAGTGTTATGTCTTCTTGATGTAGTGTTCTCTCCATCATTATAAAGTGTCCATTTTGTCTCTCGCTATATTGAAATCTATTTTGTCAGATATAAGTATGGCTACATCTGCTTTTTTGTAGATGTTATTTGCTTGGATAATTATTTTTCACCCTTTTCTGTGAATCTACCTTTGTCTTTGCAGCCTAGGTGTGTCTCTTTTAGGAAGCATATGGTTGGGTTTTGATTTTTGATCTACTCTACTACTCTGTGCCTCTTTATTGGTGAATTCAGACCATTTACATTTAGGGTAATTGTGATTTTTTTTCAGGGATAACAATCATTATTTATTTTTATAAAGTAAAACCAGCTTTATTTACAGATGACAAGATTGTGTATGGAGAAAACCCCAAAGAGTGGACAATTTATAGAACTTACCAGCAAATTTAGCAAGACTGCAGGTTAGAAGATACAGAACTCAACTGCATTTCTATACTAACATACACCCACAGAATAAAATTTTAAAAAAATACAATTTACAACTGGCATTCCAAACCATCTACTCCCTAGGGATGCATTTAATGAAATATGTATAACAACTTTACACTGAACCCTATAAAACTTTGCTGAGAGAAAATAAAGACATAAATGAACAGATATGTCAAGTTCATAGGAACCCTCAAAACTGTTAATATATCAAATCTCACACAGTTAAACAAACAAACAAACAAACAAAAACACACAATACAATCCCAGTTAAAATCCCAGCAGGCTATATTGTAGAAATTGATGGGCTGTTTCTAAAATGTATATGGAAATATTAATAACCTAGAAAATTCAAGAAATTCTTGAAGAAGGAGGTCTTACACAATCAGATATTGAACTTATTTTGAAGCCACGGTGATTAGGAAGGAGTAGAATTGCCATATGGATAAAAGAATGGCTCAGTGGAATAAGACAATGACTTCAGAAAAATGGACCTGCACAACTGCTGATGAATATCTGTAGCAAGGAACAATGCTGGTACAACCAGAGATGTGCATAGGGGAAAACCTGACCCCACAGCAAATCATACACACAGCTAATCTGAGGTGCTTATAGGCCTGACTGAAATAGTTGAAACATAGGAGAATATCTCCTGGTCTTTGAAGAGGTAAATATTCCTTAAATAGAACAAAAATATTACTAAACATAAATAATTTGATAAACTGGACCTCAACAAAATTAAAACGCCTGCCATTTCACTTTCTTTCTTTTTTTTATTGTCTAAAGTTTTACATATGTTTTCTTTTTCACCAATTGATCCCCCCACCCCCAGCCATTCCCACCTCGGGCAAGCCTTCACCACCCAGTGTCTATGTCAATTGGTTACACTAATATGCATGAATACAAGTCCTTTGGTTGCTCTCTGACTTGCCCCTACCATTTGTCTCTGGATCTATTCTTGTTCATCAAATTATGTTGATCATTATATCCCACACATGAGTGAGATCATGTGATATTTATCTTTCTCCGACTGGCTTATTTCACTTAGCATAATGCTCTCCAGTTCCATCCATGCTGTTGCAAACAGTAAAAGTTCCTTCTTTCTTATAGTGGCATAGTATTCCATTGTGTAAATGTACCACAGTTTTTTAATCCACTCATCTGCTGATGGGCACTTAGGCTATTTCCAAAGCTTAGCTATGGTAAATCGTGCTGCTATGAACATAGGGGTATATATCCTTTCTGATGGTATTTCTGGTATCTTGGGATATAATCCTAGAAGTGGGATCACTGGGTCAAATGGGAGTTCCATTTTTAACTTTTTGAGGAAAATCGATATTGTCTTCCACAGTGGCTACACCAGTCAGCATTCCCACCAAGCAGTGCAGGAGGGTTCGTTTTTCTCCACATCCTTGCCAGCAGTTGTCATTTGTTGATTTGTTGATGATAGCCATTCTGACAGGTGTGAGATGGTATCTCATTGTTGTTTTGATTTGCATCTCTTGGATAATTAGTGACTTTGTGCATGTTTGCATAGGACTCTGGGTCTTCTGTATGTCCTCTTTTGAAAAGTGCCTATTTAGATCCTCTGCCCATTTTTTGATTGGATCATTTATTTTCTTTTTGTTAAGTTGTATGAGTTCTCTCTAAATTTTGGAGATTAAATCCTTATCAGAAATATCATTCTGCCATGCACTGGGCTTTACTGTTGTTTTGTTGATGGTTTCTTTTCCTGTGCAGAAGCTATTTATTTCGATGTAGTCCCATTTGTTTATTTTCTCCTTAGTCTCCATTCTCTAGGAGCTGTGTCTGTAAAGATATTGCTATGACTTATGTCCACTATTTTGCTGCTTATGGAGTCTTATAGATTTTTTGTGGTTTCCTGTCGTACATTTAAGTCTTTTAACCATTTTGAGTTTATTTTTGTGTATGGTGTAAGTTGGTGATCTAATTTCGTATTTTTTTTTTTGCATGTATCTGACCAAATTTCCCAGCACCATTTATTGAAGAGACTGTTGTGACTCCATTGTATGCTCTTGCCTCCTTTGTCAAATGTTCATTGAGCATAATGGCTTGGGTCGGTTTCTGGGTTCTCTGTTCTGTTTCATTGGTCTATATGTGTGTTCTTGTGCCAGTACCAGGCAGTTTTGAGAACTGTGACTTGGTAATATAGCTTGATATCTGGTACTGTGATCCCTCCAACTTTGTTCTTCTTTATCAGGATTGCTGTGGCTATTCAGGGTCTTTTTTTATTCCAGATAAATTTTTGGAGAGTTTGTCCTATATCTTTGAAATATGCCATTGGTATTTTAATGGGGATTGCATTGAATCTGTAGATTTCTTTGGGTAGTATGGAAATTTTAATGATGATGATTCCACCAACCCATGAACATGGTATCTTCTTCCATCTGTTTATGTCTTCCTCTATCTCTCTTTTCAATATCCTGTAGTTTTCCAAGTATAGGTCTTTTACATCCTTAGTTAAGCTTTTTCTTAGGTATCTTAATTATTTTGGTGCATTGGTAAATGGGATTTTTTTTCCCGCTTCTCTTTCTGTGAATTCATTATTGGTGTATAAAAAGGCCATAGATTTCTGGGTGTTAATTTTGTATCCTGCTACATTGCCAAATTCATTTATTATGTCTAGTAGTTTTTTGATGTAGTCATTGAGGTTTTCTATGTATAGTATCATGTCATCTGTGAATAAGGACAATTTTACTTTTTCTTCCCCAATTTTGTGGATGCCTTTTATTTCTTCTTCTTGTCTGATCGCTATGGCTTGCACTTCCAGTACTATGTTGAACAGGAGTGGTGAAAGTGGGCATCCCTGGCTTGTTCCTGTTCTTCGGAGAAATGAGTTTAGTTTTTGCCCATTGAGGATGATGTTGGCTGTAGGTTTATCATATGAGGCTTTTATTATGTTGAGGCATGATCCCTCTATTCCTACATTGCTGAGAGTTTTTATCAAGAAAGGGTGTTGGATTTTGTCAAATGCTTTTTCTGCATCAAATGATATGATTATATGATTTTTGTCTCTCAGTTTAAGTGATGTATCACATTTATGGATTTACAGATATTATACCATCCTTGCATCCCCAGAATAAATCCTACTTGGTCATGGTGTATGATCTTTGTAATGTAATGTTGAGTCTGCTTTGATAGAATTTTGTTGAGTATTTCAGCATCTATGTTCATCAAGGATATTGGCCTGTAGTTCTCTTTTTTTGTGGTGTCTTTATTTGGTTTGGGATTAGGGTAATGCTGGCTTCATAGAAAGAGCATAGAAGTGTGCCTTCCTCTTAAATTTTTTGGAATAGTCTGAGGAGGATAGGTTTTAGTTCTTCTTTGAGTGCTTGGTAGAACTCCCTTGTAAAGCCCTCCAGATCAGGGCTTTTGTTTGCTGGAAGATATTTGATATCTGCTTCAATTTCTTCGGTTTTTAATGGCTTATTCAGGGTTTTTGATTCTTCTTGATTTAGTTTTGGGATCTTGTATTTTTGTAAGAATATGTCCATTTTGTCTAGGTTGTATATTTTGTTGGAATAGAGTTGTTCATAGTATTTTTTCATAATCATTTGTATTTCTGTGGGATTGGTTGTTACTTCACCTCTTTCATTCCTGATTGTATTTTTTATTTTTTATCTTTTGGTCTATATATCGTTTATCTCCGCTCTGATCTTTATTATTTCCTTCCTTCTCCTTACACTGGGTTTTTCTTGTTGCTTTCTTTCTGACTCTTTGAGTTGCAAGTTTAGATAATTTATTACCTTTTTTTTTAGATAGGCGTGTAGAGCTATGAACTGCCCTATCAAGACTGCTTTCATTGTGTCCCATAGATTTTCAAATGTTGTTTTCATTATCATTTGTTGCCATGATGCTTTTTATTTCTTTTTATTCTTTTTATTTCTTCTTTGATCTCTTTGGCAACCCAATCATTGTTTAATAGCATGCTATTTAGCCTCCGGGTTTTTTTTTTATTGTTTTTGTTGCAGTTGATTTCTAGTTTTATGCCATTGTGATCTAAGAAGATGCTTGATATGATTTCTATCTTCTTGAATTTGAAGAGACTTTGCCAGTGCCCAATATGTGGTCTATCTTTGAAAATGATCCATGTGCATGTATATTCTGTGGCTTTGGGGTGAAATGTTCTGAAGATGTCATTAAGTCCATCTGATCTAGTGAGTCACTTAGGATTGATGTTTCTTTGCTGATTTTTTGTTTAGAGCATTTATCCAGTGGTGTTAGTGGAGTATTAAAGTCCCCTACTATGACTGTGTTATTGTCAATCTCTCACTTGATATTCTCCAGAAGTTTTTTTTTTTATGTATTTTATTGCTCCTGTATTGGGTGCATGTATGTTTACCAGAGTTATATCTTCTTGTGGAATTGCTCCCTTTAGTATTATGTAGTGGCCTTCCTTATCTCTTCTTATGGCCTTCACTTTGAGGTCTAATTTGTCAGATATAAGTATTGCTATCCCAGCTCTTTTTTTTTTTTTTTTTCATTTCCATTAGCCTGAAAAACCTTTTTCCATTTTTCACCATCAGTCTGTGTGAGTTCTTTGTTCTGAGGTGGGTTTCTTATAGACAGCAGATATATGGTTCCTGTTTTCTTATCCACTTAGCAACCCTATGTCTTTTTTAAAAAATATATTTTATTTATTTTTTACAGATAAGAAGGGAGAGGGATAGTTAGAAACATCAATGAGAGAGAAACATTGATCAGCTGCCTCCTGCACACTCCCCACTGGGGATGTGCCCACAACCAAGGTACATGCCCTTGACCAGAATCGAACATGGGACCCTAGAGTCCGCAGGCTGATGCTCTATCCACTGACCCAAACCAGCCAGGGCAACCCTGTCTTTTGATTGAGGCATTTAATCCATTTAAATTTAATGTTATTATTGACTAGAGACCAGGTGCACAAAATTCGTGCAACCGGAGGGGCGGGTTTTCCCAGTTTGGCCTGTGCCCTCTCACAGTGCAGGAGCCCCGCGATCTAGCACCCCAAAGAGGTAGGCCAGAGCAGGGTGAAATGTTCTGAAGATGTCAATTAAGTCCATCTGATCTAGTGAGTCCATCTGTCTCTCCATGATTGTCTCTCTATTACCGCTCGGAGCCGCAGGATCCCCAGGCCTCACAGCATGGAGCTGCAGACCTCACCTCTGCACTGCATTCGCAGTATCAAGCCCCTACCCATCTGTGTGTGCATGCAGCCCAGCCCATCTGTGTGCACCTGCTGCGCACGCAGTCTCCTGGTGATCGCTCTTTGCGGTGTGAGGGCATACCGGCGTGAGGGCATGATGACCACATTGGCTTTTATTAATAGGATAGGTACTTGTTTATCGCCATTTTTATTTTTTATGCTTGTGTTACTTCTTCCCTTGCTATTTCTTCTTTTTAAAGCAGAACCTTTAGCATTTCTTTCATTGCTGGTTTGGTAGTAATAAAACTCCGTTAATCCTTTTTTGTCTGTGACGCTCCTGATTTTACCCTCAATTTTGATTGATAGCCTTTCTGGGTACAGTATTCTTGGATTCAGATCCTTGCTTTGTATGACTTTGTATATTTCATTCCATTTCCTTTTGTACTGGTGTGTTTCTGTTGAGAAATCAGTTGAAATTCTGATGGGAGGTCCTTTGCAGGTAACTTCTTGTCTCTCTCTGGCAACCTTAAGATTCTTACTTTGTCGTTGGTGTTTGCCAATTTAATTATAATGTGTCTTGGTGTCAGTCTTTTGGGGTTCATCTTGTTTGGGACTCTGTGACCTTCTTGGATTTGTGTGAATATTTTCTTCCTGATATCAGGGAAGTTTTCTGTCATTATATTTTCAAACCAGTTTTCTATTCCTTGCTCAGTTTCCTGTCCTTCTGGTACCCCATTCGGATTTTGTTTAGTTTCGTGTTGTCCCAAATTTCCCTTAGGCTCTCCTCATGTTTTTTAAGGTTTTTTTTTTTCTAGATGCTGCTCTGTTTGTATATTTTTTCCTACCTGTACTCTAGCTCCCTGATGCAGTCCTCCACTTCTTCCAGTCTACTGTTGATGCTCTCTTTTGAGTTTTTTATTGTAGTGATGTTATTTTTCATTTCTTCTTGGTTCTTCTTCATTTCATTTTGGTTCTTACACATATTGTTGAATTTGTCTTCCATCCTTTTCAGCATCCTTGTGACTATTGCTCTGAATTCTTTGTCATATTGTTTGTCTCCATTTTGTTTACTTCCTTTTCTGGTGATTCCTCTTTTTCTTTCAAATGAGGGCTGTTTCTTTGTCTCTCCATGATTGCTCCTCTCAGGGTGCCTGGTTATGTGTCTCTCTCCCTCCTGCATTGACTTAAAGGCAAAAAATACAACACAACTAGACACAACGCACAGGGCACCAAACACAAATATATTCATGATGCTAATAACCCTAAATAAAGGTGACCACCAGAGAAAAGAGAATTAGGGAATATAAAAGAGTGCAAAAATGATATTGAGAAAAGGAAAAAAAATGTAAGAGAAAAAAGAAAGAGAAGCAAAAAGAAGGGGAATTAAATATATGTATATGGGGAGAAAATGCCAATAAAACAACAAATAATCCAAAAAATTCAAACAACGACCACCCTGAGATGAATGCAAACTAAAAACAACAACACTTCAAAAATTGCAAACAACAAACATCCAAACAACAAACACCCAGATGATTCTGAGGAGGCAGAGCTTATTTGAAGAATGTAAGGTCAAGGAATTGAATGAGTGAGGAAATAGCCAAAATTTAGTATAGAGGAGGTAGAAAGAGAATAAGTGTATACAAAGAAAAGTAAAAAACAGAATACAAAAAAGAAAAAAATATATATATTAATATATATCTAATCTAATAACAGAGAATCATGCAAATTGACTGCACCTCTGCTATGCCCCAAGCCACACCCATCAGCCAATCAGAGTGACTATATGAAAATTAACCCAACCAAGATGGCGGCTGGCAGCCACAGAGCTGAAGCAAGCAGTAGGCTTGGTTGCCCTGGCCATGGAGGAAGCCAAGCTTCACGCCTACCCTGGCTCACTGTGGCCTCTGCTCAAGGCAACAAAGTTTCAATTATAGAAGATAAATAAATCTCAGATACCTGCTTCCAACCAGGCTCCACTGGGAGCTTGGGTGACTGGGGGCCGTGGACAGCCTGCAAACAGCCATCAGTCCCTCACCCAGGCTGGCCACACCCTCATGGGGTGAGGGTCCCTGCTGGGGGGCTGGCCAGCCTGCAAACAGCCATCAGCCTCTCACCCAGCCTTGCCAGGCACCCCAGCAGACCCCCCCACCCTGAAGAGTGTGGCCAGCCTAAAAACGGACCTCAGCCCCTCACCCAGGCTTCCCAGGCACACCAGCAGGACTCCCCTCCCTGAAGGGGGTGTGGCCAGCCTGCAAACTTCCATCATCCCCTTACCCAGGCTGGCTGGGCACCCACACCCTTCAGGGCAAACCACCTAGCCCCCACCCATGCACCAGGCCTGTATCTTATACAATAAAAGGTAATGTGCAAATTGACCCTAACAGCAGAACAACTGGGAATGACTGGTCACTATGACACACACTGACCACCAAGAGGCATATGCTCAATGCAGGAGCTGCCCCCTGGTGGTCAGTGCTTTCCCACAGAGGGAGCTCTGCTCAGCCACAATCCAGGCTGATGGCTGCCAGTATAGCGGTAGTGGTGGGAGCCTCTCCCGCCTCTTCAGCAGTGCTAAGGATATCCGACTGCAGCTTAGGCCTGCTCCCCGCTGGCAAGTGGACATCTCTCGAGGGTTCCTGGGTTGCCAGAGGGATGTCTGACTGCCAGCTTAGGCCCAGTACCCTGGTGAGTGGGCCTAAGCCAGCAGGTGGTCATCTTCCATGGGGTCCCAGACTGTGAGAGGGCACAGGCCAGGCTGAGGGACCCCCCCCAAATGCACAAATTTTTTTGTGCACTGAGCCTCTAGTATATATAAAAAAGTAAATTTCCCCCTTCTTCAATCTATCTATCTAAGCATTCATTTACTATTGGAAAAGGATAATAGAGAGTAGAGAGGCCTGAGTTGATGATTGGAATTAATTAAGCTATTAGTAGAATAATAGAACCAGCGAGGAGAGGAAAAACAGAAGCAAAAAAAAAAAAAGATAGAGAAAAAAACAACACAAAAAAATTTAACCAACAATCAAACAAACAAGACAGACAGAAAGAAAAGGGCAAAAAGGGAAGAAAAAAATGTATAGTGAATAAAAGGAAGAGAGAAGTGTGTATGGGCTTGGAGCAGAGGAGAGGAAATTAGATATATGCGTAAGATCAATTTTTAACAGGGGGTATAAAGAAAGGATAAAGAAAAACTAAAGCAGGAACAGCATAAGAGAAACAGGACAAAAAGGGAAAAATAAGGAAGAGAGTGTTGGCATAAAGGAAAAATTGAGATAGAGCAAAATAATGCTAAAGGAAAAATAAAAATAGAATGTAGAACACTAATCCCAAAATAAAATAAAACTTTAAAAAGGGTAAAATAATAGTAGTAATAATAATAGCTAAAAATAAAAATATAATAATAAAAAGGTAAAATCAAGTGAGAGAAGAAAAATTTAGTTTCTTAAGTAAAAGATAAAAAATAAAAAAAAATGAAGTATTGAAGGTCGTTTACTTCCTTTACTGTTCTGCTTGGCACGTCTCTTTCTTGTCAGGTAGTCAGCACAGTATTGAAGTTCCCTGTCATCTACCACTCCTCTGTGTTATAAGCCACAATCCTGTTTTCAAGCAAGTGGGATCTCTCTGCTCACTTTGGTTCTCAGCCTGCCTTTAGTTGTAGTTACACACAAGAGTCAATTTCTGATACAACCCGTGGGTGGCAGTGTTTCTGTCTTAATATCCGTGGCTAAAAGGCCTCTCTATCCAGTATTTAGATGTTGCTTTCCCTGCCACACTTAATACTGGGTTGGAGGGATGGACTGCCCCAGAGCTGGATTTCTGTTTGTTCCCACTCTGATCCCCAGTTTCTACAAAAACAACTTTCCCCTGCAGTCTTGGTGTGTGTTTTTAACTGGAAGATCCCATGTACTAGACTTAGCAAGCAAAAGCAAGGATTTAAAAAGGAATAGAAAAAAAAAGCCAGAGGAAGTGTGCAGACTCGCGTCTTTTCCCCCTGGCACTGTGCGCAACTATTTCCCCTGGCTCTGCACAGCTGGTAAAGAACTTCAGGCTGCCTTTCTGGGTCCAGTCCAGCTTAGGTCAATATCTAGTGTCCCCTTCTGCCAGCAGCCCTCTGCACCCCCTTCCACATTCGAGAGCTACACTGACCCCAACAGCTGTGGATTTTGTGGGGCGCAGTCTTCCTCTGAGACTCTAGTTCCCACTGCGTGTGTTTCTCCCTCCAGCCCAGATCCCAGATCTCACCTTTCTCTAGATGATATATGACCTTTCTGTCTGTGGATTGCCTCACCAGCTGTGTTTAATTCGCCAATTCCAGGTGGGTGTTGTTTTAATTCAGCTGTTCCTTCTATCTGCTCTGTGAGAGGGTGCGGGGCCCATCCGCATATTCAGGGCCACTTTGTCTCCCTCTAGACAGACTTTTTAGGTGCCTGTGGTCAGGGAGGCTGGAGTCCCGGTGTTCGTGGGTTCACAGCTGAAGCAGCTGGTCCCTGGGTGTTGTGGTTATAGGGTCCTGGGAAGTATCCGAGGTCTCCCCATTTGAAGGTAAGGCTGGACTTCTGATCACAGCCAGTCTCCCCTTCAAGATGGCCTCATCTCTGCGGCAGAGCTGGCCACTCCAGGAGAGATTTCAGCAGCAGTAGAGGCTGCCTGGCCAGGGGAGCCCAGTCCGCCAGTTCCCAACAACAGTCCCTTGGAATAAAGCTGTCCCTCACTCACAAATACGGACACTCCCTGCATGTCCACACACTCTCCTTTCGTTCTCTCACTCACACACTATCTTGCAGCCTGCTGTCCCGTCGGCAGCCATCTTGGATCCTCCTAGGGTAATTATTGATGTCTGAGGATTTCTTATAGACATTTTATCTTTTCTTTTCTGATAGCTTTGAGCCTCCATTCGGTCCTTTCCTTTGTGTTTCTGTCTGTTGTCTTTGTTTGGTGGTATTCCATACATCTTTCCTCTATTTCCTCTTTTTTTAGGCTATGTGTCCTCATTTGGAGATTTCTCTGTGTGGTTACCATTAAGTTTATAAAAATGAAGTTGCACATACACCATAATTTTTCCCTTTTGAGTGCATCTGATCTTCATCTTCCTTTACCATTTTACCATTTCAGACCTTTCCCAAAGCCTTCCCCTTTTGTTTTTGTTGTCACAAATATCTCTGTTTATGCTATAAGTTTTTGGTGATCTCACTTGTAGTATTGTGACCTTGTTCTTTGTTTTAGGTAGGATAAATCCCTTGAATGTTTCCTGTCATTGAGGTTTTCTGCTGATAAAATCCCTCAGATTCTAGATGTCTTGGACCATCTTTATTTCTCCTTCATACTTAAAGGATAATTTTTCTGGATATATTATTTGTGGCTGGTAATTTCTCTTTTTCAGATGTTTGAATATTTGGTTCCACTGTCTTCTGGATTGTAGTTTTTGCTGAGAAGTCAGATGAAATTATGATGGGTTTTCCTTCATAGGTCACTTCCTTCTTTTCCCTGGCTGCTTTGAGAATTTTTTCTTTGTGATTAATTTTTGACAGTTTTAATACCAAAGTGGTCCTCTTTGGATTGGGGTAATTAGGTGTTCTTTTTGCTTTTTGTCTTAGAGGATCTAGTTCTTTCCATAGGTTTGGGAAGTTCTCATCCACTATCTGTAGGTGCCAATTATACCCATTTGTAAATGACATCACACCTATAATGATTTTGAATAGATTCTCCATTCCTTGCTACCTCTCTTCCTCCTTTGCAATGTTTATAATTCTAATATTGCTTTTTCTGATGGAGTCAAATTGTTCTCAAGGAGCTCTTTCATTTTTCTTTATGTTCAGGTCTGTCTCCTTTCCTCTGTGTCATTTTTTGATTCCTGTATTCAATATCACTAATTATTTCTGCCATCTGGTTGGCTCTGCCTTCTATGCTCAGTAGTTTACTCTTAATCTCCTTAATTGCGTGTTTTATTTCCAAGCTTTCTGATTCATTCTTTTTTAAAGTTTCAGTCTTTTTGATAAAGTAGTAGCTTTGTTCATTGATTTGTTTTATAAATGCACTGAATTTCATGTCTGTATTTTCTCGCATCTTGTCCTGCTGGGCTTTCCCCCTTGGCTGTCTGTTCCTTCAAGCCGAAGGAAGTGCCTGCTACCACTGGCTTTCTCCCTTCTCCTGGTTGAGCTGTGAGTTTCCAGCTGCAGGACTTCATATTTGGGCCATCTGTGCTTTCCTCCTTTCTCATCTCCCCATTTATTTCTGGTTTCCCACCTTTAGATGTTTCAAGGTGCAGGTCTCTCAGGCATGCATCTGTGTTGAGCAGGGATTTCTTTGTTGAATTATTTGTTTGTTGGTTAACTTGTTGAAATTTTAGGGGGAGAAGACAAGGTGCTTTTTCATGCTACCTTTCCTCTGGCATAACTCCTATAATGATTTTTAAAAATAAAACCACAAAGAAGGATGCTATACTAACAAAACATGGCTTCAGCGAAAGTCTATTCTGTCACTCTGAACAAACGGCTGACATAATCAATGTTCATCATGTGTTGTAATTTTTCCCTTTCTGTTCCCACATGTATTATAATCAAAGACAATTGCAGGGTACAAGATTCGCTTTCCCTTGTGGTCCTTAATGGTCATGTCCTTAGTATATTTAGAAAAGATCTATTTGTTGTGTCCTTTCTGCTCAAATGTCCACTTGCCTGTGGTTTCTATATGTCTTGAGGTTCTTCACTGCTCTCTGCTATGCAGTGTACAACTGCCATTTTATTACTGGTCTCAGCACAGCACTCAAGGGCTAACATCCCCCTTGTTTCCATGTTCTGTGTGTATGTGTGTGTGTGAGTACTCACACATGTACATATACATGTATTGAGAGGGAGTGATGAGGCTATTAACATGACATTTATCTTTATAGTTTCAAACATACTCCTTACTTTCCTGACAATGCTCCCACCCAAAGATGTAAAGCTGTACCAGATTTTAAACTTTCGGCCAGGGTTTACAACTTCTAAAATATTTTTGTGCTATAAACCATTTGATAATGCCTATGGCCTCCTTGTCATAATAGGGGTTTAAATATGTAAAATTAAGCACACTGGATTACAAATGAAACAACTTATATTGAAATACAATTATCAGAATATTAAAAACAACAAATTTGTGATATAGTAATATATGTACTTCTTTCTTAACTTATTAAACACAGATATAGTGGTGAGTCTAATGACTACTCAAATTTTAGAGGAGTAATGAGCAACACAAATATTTCACAATATCTACAGTAACATGAAAAATACCTGTGATTTCTATTGGTGACAAAGTCACAGGTGCTGATACTATTATGATTTGTTGCCTACATTAACATTTGAAAGGAGTACTAAATTTCGGTTAGAGCAGTGGTTCTCAACCTTGACTGCACATTAGAATCACCTGGGAATCTTTTTAAAATCCTGATTTCTGGGCCTCATCCTCTGGAAATTCTGTTTCTTTGTTATGGGTTGGGGCCACAACATTAGTAACAAAGAAACAGAATTTCCGGGGGATGAGGCCCAGAAATCAGGATTTTAAAAAGATTCCCAGGTGGTTCTAATGTGCAGCCAAGGTTGAGAACCACTGGGTTAGAGCTTAGTGAGAGTAAGGATGTAATCTTTTTCTCATCCAAGTTCATAGACCATCTAAATTCTATTCATCTATCCTTGGGGTGCATGAATCCCACAGAAAAACAAAGAAAATTATAATGGCTTTAAAGAAATAATTGTTAAGTGAATACCTATATTACCTAAACCATACTCCACAAAAAAGCTCTTAACTTTAATCTTTCAGGGGATACTAGAGAGAGGTGAATGAATCCCAATTCACATTCTTACCTCACATAACTTCTCTTTAAAGAACCTCACTCTTCAATGCCCTGTAGATAAGTCTCCATACTTCCTTTAGGAAATCCTGTCTCCTTCTCAGAAAAGTTGGTCTTACCTTCGTATTTATCAGTCTTCCTTCTCCACTCTATTATCCACATTAGGTTCTGCCCACTTTCAAATAACTCTTTAGTGACTGCCACACAACAATTCTGGGTGGGCTTTAGCTCCTTGATTCTCTTCTCCTTTGAGGCCTTTCCACTGTGGTGAGCTGTGGTGAGCAGAACACATACACCCCTTCTAATTCTACAGTAAAAACACTATTCTCATAGATTGTCCAGTCTTAAAACATAAGGAACAGGAAGCATTTTCCTCACTACCTCCTAAATTAAGATGTGCTCAAGTGCATAGTGAAGCTTGTATTATACAATTATTATGCAGATCATGAATAGTTCTTTATCTATCCCATAGCCCCTTTACAAACACCTGGCTCCAGTTTGAATTGTGTATGAGTCTGATTAGTACTTAGATAGTGTAATTTGTATCCCCCACAATACCTACTGATTTATTGATGGATTTTTATTTTAACTATTTTTCTAAAATTAATAATGAATTTTAATAAACTTTATTTTGGAGACAGTTTTGATTTATAGAAAAATTGTGAAGCTAGTACAGAGAGTTCCTGTAAACCTACACTGAAATTTCCCTGTTATTAACATCTTACATCAGCATGGTACATTTGTTAGAGTTTATGAACCAATATGGTCCATCAGCATTAACTAAAGTTCATACTTTATTCAGATTGCCTTAATTTTTATGTGATGTCCAGAATATTATCTAGAAATCCACATTATATTTTATCATCATGTCTCTTTAGCCTCTTCTTGACTGTGACTGTTTCTCAGACTTTTCCTTGTTTTTGATGAAGTTGATAGTTTTAAGAAATTCTGGTCAGGTATTTTGTAGAATGGCCCTCAATTTGGATTTGTCTGATGTTTTTCTCATGGTTAGACTGGAGTTATGTGATATTGAGATGAATACAGCAGAGGTAACGTGCCATTCTCACCACATTATATAAATTTCATAGTATAAGTTTGAAATTTGTTTGATATTGACCGCTGTTGATATTGACCTTGATCACCTGACTAAGTCAGTTTTTGTCAGGTTTCTCCATTGCAAAATTATTCTTTTTCCTCTTTTACATACTGTCTCTTTGGAATAAAATCACTATGTGCAGTTCGCATTTAAGTTGTGGGGAATTAGGCTTCGTTTCCTTTGGGGTGGAGTATCAATGTAAATTATTTGGAATTCTTCTGCATGAGAAAATTGTCTCTTCTCTCTATGTTACTAATTTATTCAATAATTTATTTATATCAGTATGGACTTGTGGTAATGAATTTTTAATTCAATGATCCTAATCTTATTTATGGCTAGTGGCATGAATTTCTGTACCTAACTATGGCTAGCTCTACAGTTTCTAAGCACAAAAAAAGAATAAAAACAATGGTTACACACGTACTTTGTTTCACTTTTTCTGCCTTTATTTCTACTTTTTGGCAACTGAAGACGCGGTTGTCTTTTTCAATTGGGAGGGAGACACACACTCCCGCTCTGAACTCCAGTTCCTGGCGAGTCTCTGGGGACCCAGACTCATATGGGGAGAAACTGGACTGTCTGGCATTGGGCGGAGCTCGAGGGCAGCTTTCTCTCAGAGGTGCTTGCAGGGATTACCACTGGACACTGAGACCCAGGGCCTCTTAGGGCAGGGCTGAGGATCAGCCATAGCTGTTTGCTCCAACCTGTTGATTCCCTGAGACCCTGCCCCACCCAAGCTGTGAGCAGAGGCTTTTGCATATGAAAGGGCCTGGCCCTTTGGATTCTAAAATTACCTAACAAACTGCAGCTGGGTCAGAGAGACACAGAACTTCCAAAAGAAGGCCCAAGGCCCCACAGCAGCTTGCATTGCTTCACAGCTGGGCCTCATTTGGGCACCTCCAAACCCCAAATGAAGAAGAGGAATCTGTAGAACTCTCCATAGCTCCTGCTGGGTAGTCTCAGGCAGAGGCTAAATTAGTACGTCCTTAGAGATCCAAGAGCCAGTGTACCCAGTGGTCAGAGTGGGACCATCCAGATTACAACTCCTCAGATCCATAAGGGACACACTCAGGGGGCAGACTCAGTGAGCACCAAAGCCCCACTGAAGCAAGTCTTGCCCCAGAGGGTGTCTCCAGCACAGAAGTTCTCCCAAAGCAGACACAGCTGATTCTCAGCCAATTGGCCTGGAGGTCAACTCCTCCTAGTGATACCAAAAACAATCAAGGCTTAACTACAACAAAACTGTGCACACAGCCCACAAAGGGGTGCACCAAGAGTGTCCACCTCAGATAATTGGGCACTCTGAGCCACTGGGCCCTATAGGACACCTAGCACAGAAAGTCACTTTATCAACACTGGGAAGAATAAACAATGTGGAGACAAAGAAACAGGTCACAAATGACAGAAATGGAGGAAAGAAAACTACTGGATATAGAGTTCAAAACTAAAGTTTTTCAAGAATTTTCTAGAAACCGCAGATAAATTTAGTGAGACGCTCAAGAAATCTAGGAAACCCTCGAGGTTATGAAAAAGGGCCAACTAGAAATTAAGCATACACTGACTAAAATAAACAATATTATACAGAGTTCCAACAGCAAATTAGAGGATCACAAGAATCAAGTCAAAGATTTGAAATATGAAGAAGCAAAAAACACCCAACCGGAAAAAAACAAAAAGAAAATAGAATCCAAAAATATGAAGATAGTGTAAGGAGCCTCTGGGACAACTTCAAGCGTACCAACATCCGAATTATGGGGTGCCAGAAGAAGAGAGAGAGCAAGCTATTGAAAACCTATTTGAAGAAATAATTACAGAAAACTTCCCCTACCTGGTGAAAAAAAAAGACAAGTCCAGGAAGCACAGAGAACCCCAAACAAAAGGAATCCAAAGAGGACCACACCAAGACACATCATAATTAAAATGCCAAGAGCAAAAGACAAAGAGAGAATCTTAAAAGCAGCAAGAGAAAAACAGTCAGTTATCTACAAGGGAGTACCCATACAATTGTCAGCTGATTTCTCAACAGAAACTATGCAAGACAGATGGGAGTGGCAAGAAATATTCAAAGTGATGAATAGCAAGAACCTACAACCAAGATTACTTTGTCCAGCAAAGCTATCATTCAGAATTGAAGGTCAGATAAAGAGCTTCACAGGTAAGAAAAAGCTAAAGGAGTTCATCACTACCAAACCAGTATTATATGAAATGCTGAAAGATATCCTTTAAGAAGAGGAAGAAGAAGAAAAAGGTAAAGATACAAATTATGAACAACAAATACACATCTATCAACAAGTGAATCTAAAAATCAAGTGAATAAATAATCTGATGAACAGAATAAACTGGTGAATATAATAGAATCAGGGGCATAGAAAGGGAATGGACTGACTATTCTCAGGGGTGAAAAGAGGTGGGGTGCGGGAAGAGACTAAACAACAATCGTATACCTATGGATGAGGACAGTGGGGGGGGGGGGGTAAGGGCAGAGGGTGGTTGTGGAACTGGGTGGAGGGGAACTATGGGGGGAAAAAAGAGGAAAAACTACAATAATCTGGACAATAAAGATTTAATTAAAAAAAGAATTTGGACTAATTTATACCCAAAAGAATAATTCAGTAACATGGCAAAAAATTCAATCATGAAAGAGCACACAGTGAAAATTAGAACTATTTTCCATTCTACACTATTGTACCCCTCTTCAGAGGCATTCCTTGTTAACTTCTACTGATATTTTTCCAAAAATTTTTAGTGCATTTATTAGGATATGTCTAGCATTCTGTTTCTTTAGACTCTAAAGAAAAATCTCAAGAGAGGAACAGGATAATGCAAGAGAAATAAAAAACAGGAGGGTAGGAGTAGGCCAAAGAAGGTTAGCTCAATCATAGAATTCTTAACTTAATCATTGTATTTGCTTGGAAAACAATTTATTTTTCCGACTTTTCTTTTCTGGTGGAGTTTTGCCACCCTGGCACATTTTAACCATTGATTATAAATCATCAGTGTGGCTGTATCAGTCAAGTTTCTTAGTTGAAAACAACCAAATTTCTTCTGCCTAATTTAAGCAGGTATTCAGTGGTTGGGTGTTTCTGGCGCCAGTTCTTCCCACCTCTACCCATGCCTTTTGGACATGTGATTTTGTAGTTTTCCTCACTAAATGAGAATATTTCTATGTCCCTTGATTTTGAAGTTAACCATGTGATTTTTCTTTGACCAATGAAGTGTTAGTAGATATGCTACTTGTAGAGGCTTTGTTCCTGCTCCTCTGACAGCTGTAAGAGAACATGCCAAAACTAACCTGCTAGAGGTTAAGAGACCTGTGATGCAGAGCCAAGTCATTCCAGTTGTTCCAGTTGAAGCAATCATAGATTGTCTCACAGCCAATTGACCCCAAGAGATGTGTGTGAGTTCAATTATAGTTGACCACAGATACACAAGCAAGCCCATCCCATCTGAACCCTGCAGATTCATGAGCTAAATAATTTTTTTGTATGTCACTGAAATTTTGGTTTTCTTATGAAGCATTATTGTGGCCATGAATAACTGATACAGATAGTTTACAGAATCTCTGAGAGAGCCAGAGACCCTGGTTTGGATGTTACTTAGCCAGCAGAACTGTCAACTACAACACAGGATGTTTCTAGCAGAAACTTCACTCCTGCAACTACCTAGTACTCAGCACTTGTCATGCTGGAGAGTAGTAAAAACCCTCACTAGCTTCTGCAGAGTAACCAAAGGCCTCTAACCCATTGCATTGAAGAATTACTAATATCTCTCACAAAGTTTACTTCATGTCAGTTCTCCTGTGGACGAATCTGACTGGTAGAATCTAAATCACAGTTGGAACCTTAACTGCAATAATCTGGCAATGTTTTTATCTTTTTTTGTTTGTTTTTTTTAGCTTTCTAGCATCTACAATACAAGAACACCTGCTAAAAGGGGTTTAGAATAAGTATAAATGAGTCACTCTCTAGTATCTGCATAGAGAAAAGAACTCAACTTCCTGATTACTTTATTGTCTGCTACCTCTACACAGGGAAAGTCAAGGTGTTGGTGCTCTCAGGACTTGAAATCTTGAGGGGAAGAGCCCTGGGTCCTTGAATTGCTCTTTACTAGACTTGTTATGGAACTCTTAGCTCTAGGAAAGTTGCTTGGTTCTGATTTTGTTAATTGAAGGCACTCCCTGCCTTTTTCTGCTTGGCATCTAGCAGCATGAGGAGCATGTGAATAATTCCAGGTGAAACAACACTTTATTTTAATTACACTGGACATTTTAAACAAGGAGCTTGATCCCACTTCACTTTCTCTATAATGAGTAAAAAGCCACATTCAAAGGCATATGGGAAAGCATATTTGTGTATGCTTTACATGTGGGGATGTAAAAGAAGAGATACACCTCTGTCTCTGTTCACCTCCTACATTCATATGCCAATTCCTTTGACCTAAGTATCTAAATACCTAAAGAATGACAGTATTGGGATGATTGATTATAAGCTTACCCTTACCCTCCAACCTGACTCCCACCACTAGCTAGACTGGCGCTCTGAAGTGTCTTGTCTGGGTCACATGGCATTTAATGATTGATAGAAAACATTTTCACCAATTGAACAGGCTTTGGGTATAAACATATTTATTTGTAAAGTGCCAGTTGTGGGCTTAGTCACATGAAATCCTCATTTGTTCTTTTTGGTTCTCTGAAGATCTTGTTCCAACTAAATATTTGCTGAACATTTTGTTGAGCCTTTTGTGCTTAATAGATAAAATGATGCTGTTGCTAACACTGCAAATACTGTAAAATATTGCATTTGTGCAATATTTCAAGGGGTAAATTTTAGTACATTGGGTAAAAATTAAGTATATATATATATATGCTTCAAAAGAGCATATGCTATATAATAAAAGCCTAATATATAAATTGTCTCCTAGACCGGGAGTCTGACCAGGGGGCAGGGCCAGCCGGCCAAAGGCCTGTGGTCCCTCCCCCTGGCTGGCCCCACTTCCTATAGACCCCCCACCCCAATCAGGGATGGGGCAAGCCAGGGGGAGGGGTTGCAGGTGGTTGGAGGGCCAGCCCCACCACTGATTATCCCCCACCCTGATCAGGGGCAGGGCTGGCTGGCCAACCTCCCACATCCCCTCCCCCTGGCTAGCTCGGCCTGATTGCCCTGATCGGGGTGGACTGGCCAGACCCCACTTGTGCATGAATTTGTGCACCTGGCCTCTAGTAGTCTATAAACATTCCCAACTGTGACAACATGACCAGAACAGCTCAGCTACTTGGCCCATATAACTTTCTACATTAAGCTATTCCATTTAATATCCTTTCTGTATTGGTAGAAAACCTAAGTAGAGAGTAATATCTCACTCAACTAACTAAGAGTTTGTGGCAGCCACTAATTATTGTTGTTATTTTCCTTGCATATTGCCAAGATCTTTCTTGTAAATTTCCAAGTAAATTTCCTTGTATGTTACCAAAATTACTGTGACAAAGTCTGAAACTTCTGTTCACAAAGGTGCCAGACTTGAATTAAGACTTGGGCCAGGGAAAGGCTACTTCCACAGCTCAGCCCTCACCTACAACTCTCACTGAGTCTCCTATTCCTCCCCTCCCTATATAAGCTTCTCCCCAAGCCAACTGGTATAATCATTGGTCACTACATTTCTACCTTTGTAACTTTTGCCCTGATGAGAAGATCTGTCTGTGCATCTGTGACTTATCAAATAGGGCCTGGTCTAGACCAAGGTAAAGCTTAGCTCTAAATCCAGAATTCCCCTGGTTTGCTCAGCCTTTGTCCATTGCTCCCTCCAAGATGTCTATTCATAGGTAAAATGTTAGACTGTGGAGAATACAAACAGACTGATTTGTAATTCTGTATATCACCAGCTCCTATTTTATATATACTAGTATAGATATAATCAGTCTTCAGCTGATGGGATATGGTACCTGGAACCTCCTGCACAAAGCTACAAATTTGGGGCAGCAAAATTCCTTGCATTTCACTAGAGTTTCCTGCACAGGTATTTCTGGCTTTATTCTTACTTTTAAAAGGGTCACATAATTCCTTTGCTACAAAGAGTTACATGATCCCTTTCTTCCTTCTCTCCAGCAATAGAGAGGAAAGGCTTTTTGTCCCAAATGCCTCCTTATGCTTTGTTTGTATGACATACTGAAGCATGTGGCCTTTGAACTGTGGGCTTGGCTGATTACCTCATTTAATCTTCACTATAGTCCCAAGTGGTTGGTACCATTATTATTCCTATGTGGAAATGAGGAAACTGAGGCCCGAAGAAGTTAAGTAACCTGAGGTCACAAGCTATCCACACAGGGACATTTAGCCTCTTAGGTCTGTGCTGTACACCTCTACATTATAAGCACCTTACCTGATGCCTTGTTGGTGCCCATTAGTTAGAAAGTGTAAGCAAATGGAAGGGATTGCTAATCCAGGGACTTCTTCTGTTACTCTCACTATGCTATCAAGAATGCCAGAACATTCTCTTGGTAGAAGAACTAAAGGGGTAGAAATTAGGTATGATAGTCTTTTAAGGCCATTTCAGAAACATTCACATCAATAAGATCAAATCTGATCTATAAGTAAAGGCAGAGCCAGGATGTGAATCCACACCAAGTGAACCACAGTTTAGAATTCTGCAATTTCCACTTATTGGTTATAACATGAGTGTGTTATTATATCTCACTTACCTCTCACTTAGTAAATACTAAATACGTGTTAGCTATTATTTCTATACCAGAATATTTCTTTAGCTTTCTATCCTTTCTTATAATAAAAGAGACTATAACTAGCTTTTGTATCAGCTAGAGAGCTGCCTACCTCCACTTTGCTGATTAAATAAACATGTTTGCAAATGTGAGAGGGAACATTGGTGATGAAAGAATTGATTCCCAAGAAGTCTAAATGGTTAGGGAGACTTTGTGTCTTTTGTCAATAGAAAGAGGGGTTGGAAGGAAAAGGAGTGAGTCACTCTAACAATGAAATGGCACCAATTTAGGATTGTTTTAATTTATTATTTTACAACTGTTGCTTGTTTCCTCTTGCTATTAAGTTCTTAGTCATTGCGGGGGAAATAATCATTGCTTGGCTTTTTGAGTTTCATAGCTGAAACATCCACTTCAAAAAACATTAGCTAAGCCCTGGCTGGATAGCTCAGTTGACTAGAGTATCCTCCCTATATGCTGAGGTTGCAGGTTTAATCCCTGGTCAGGGCACATACAAGAATCAACCAATGAATGCAGGAATAACTGGAACAACAAATTGATCTCTCTCTCTCTCTCTCTCTCTCTCTCTCTCTCTCTCTCTCTCTCATCAATAAAATCACATTAGCCAAAGCTTTCCCCTCCCTCCAACCTCATCACCATCTCAAACACCAAAAAGCAGATGTCCAAAATTGTCCAGAAGTATTGAATATGCAAGAATGTTGCCATGTGCTTTCTCTTTGGGGATTACTTCCTATGAAGGGTTCAACATGGGCTTCTTACAGCGTGAGGAAAAGGGTGTTTTAACATTAAGGATATTTATAACAATTTTCACTTCCCTTCTCCTAAAATGATAGGTGGAGAATCTATAACATAAAGATTCTTAAAATTTCTGCATTTAGAAGAACCAAGATGGCAGCGTAGGTAAACGCCTGTACTTGCTGCCTCCCACAGCCACATCAAAATTACAACTAAAATACAGAACAACTATAATCCAGAACTGTGGGAAAGTTGGCTGAGTGGAAGTACTGCACCTAGGGAGGTAAAGAAGAAAACACACTGACACTGGTAGGAGGTGCAGAGACATGGAACAGGCTGGTCTGGCACCTGAGTGTGCTTCTTTTTTATCAGGAGGGAGATTGCTTCTGCAGAGGCCACCCGGAGGAGCTAGGGGTCCCAGCCCCACACCAGTCCCCCAGCCCAGGGTCCCAGAGCTGTGGAAAGAAGTCCCTACCGGTAATAAGAACTATGTACTGTAGAAACCAGTGCTAATTGGGGCTGAGTGACACACAGGCTGCTAGAGACCCAGGTGCTCCTCTTAAAAGGCTGGCGCCGTGAACTGAACTTACAAGCTCCCACTTGCTCTGACCTCCAGTGTTGGGCGAGGCTCTGGAGGATCCAGACACATATGGGGAGGAACTAGACTGTCTGGCATTGGGGCAGGAACTCAGGGTCTTCTAAACAGAGGTGCTCGCAGAGGTCATTGTTCCAGTGCTGGGACCTCCTAGGTGCAGGACTCACTGGCAGCCATTTCTGTTTGCTCCACCCTTGTGATTCCTTGAGACCCCACTCCACCCAATTTACCACCCCACCCAAGGTGTGCATAGGGGCTTTTGCATATGAATGGCCTGTCCTTTCTTAGCCTAAAACCTGTCAAACAAACTGCAGCTGGGTCAGGGAGACCCAAAGCTGTCAATAAAAGGCCCAAGGCTGGCACCAGTACCAGCCTGCCTTGCTTCACAGCTGGGCCTCATCTGGGCACTTCCAAAACTGATACAAAGAGAAGGAATCTGAAGATCTTTCTGCAGCTCCTGCTGGGTGGCCCACCAATTTCTCTGGAGACCCAAGAGCCAGTGTACCCAGTGGTCACTGTGAGACCATACCAGATTACAACTCTTCACATCCATAAATGACACACTCAAGTGGAAGACTCAGTAAGCACAAAAGCCCTACTGAAGTAAGTCCTGCCCGATAAGGGTGTCTCCTGTACAGAAGCCCTCTCACTGTAGTCACAGCTGGTCCCCACAGCCAATTGGCCTGGAGGTCAATTCCTCCCAGTGACACCAACAGCAATCAAGGCTCAACTACAGCAAAACTGTGCACACAGCCCACAAAGGGGTGCACCAAGAGTGTCCTCAGGTGATTGGGGATGCTGAGCCACTGGACCCTATAGGACACTTACTTCACAAGGCCACTCTATCAACTCAAGGAGACTTAGCAGCTACCCAATACACAGAAACAAACACAGGGAAGCAGCCAAAATGTGGAAACAAAGGAACATGTCACAAATGAAAGAAATGGAAGAAATCAGATTACTGGATATAGAGTTCAAAACCACAGTTATAAGGTTATTCAAGAATCTTCTAGAAACCTCTGTGGAACTTAGTGAGACCTTCAAAGATCTTAGTGATAATGCCCCCCCCAAAAAAAAAAAATTTAAAAAATGGAAAAGGACCAGTCAGAAATTAAGCATATACTGACTGAAATAAAGGATAATATATAGGGATTCAACAGTAGACCAGAGGATCCTGAGAATCAAGTCAATGATTTGAAATACAAGGAAGCAAAAAACACCCAACCAGAACAGCAAAAAGAAAAAAGAATCCAAAAATATGAGGATAGTGTAAGAAACCTCTGGGACAACTTCAAGTGTACCAACATATAAATTATGGGGATGCCAGGAGAAGAGAGAGAGCAAGGTATTGGGAACCTATTTGAAGAAATAATGACAGAAAACTTCCCCTACCTGGTGAAAGAAATAGACTTACAAGTCCAGGAAGCACAGAGAACCCCAAACAAAAGGAATCCATAGAGGACCACACCAAGACACATCATAATTAAAATGCCAAGAGCAAAAGACAAAGAGAGAACCTTAAAAGCAGCAACAGAAAAACAGTTAGTTACCTACAAGGGAGTGACCATACTACTGTCAGCTGATTTCTCAACAGAGACTATGTAGGACAGAAGGGAGTGGCAAGAAATATTCAAAGTGATGAATAGCAAGAACCTACAAACAAGATTACTCTACCTAGTAAAGCTATCATTTAGAATTGAAGGTCAGATAAAGAACTTCAAAGACAATACAAAGCTAAAGGAGTTCATCACCACCAATCCAGTATTATATGAAATGCTGAAGGGTATTCTTTAAGAAGAGGAAGATAAAGAAAAAGGTAAAGATAAAAAATTATGAACAACAAAGTGACAACAAAGACAGATATCTATCAAGTGAATCTAAAAATCAAATGAATACAGAATCTGATGAATAGAATAAACTGGTGAATGGAATAGAATCAGGGGCATGGAAATGGAACAGACTGATGATTCTCAGAGGGAAGGGGGTCTGGGGGAGTGCGGGAAGAGAATAGACAAAGATCTTATATGCATATATACATTACCTATGGACACAGACAATAGGGTGGCAAGGGCCTGGGGTGGGGTAGGAAATGGGTGGAGGGGAGCTATGGGGGGAAACAAAGAGGGACATTTGTAATAATCTCAACAATAAATATTGAAAAAATTTCTGCAATTATAAAACTCAATTATTGCGGTTCTCAGGTGACGCACCCTGGAATTGGACTCCCTCTTCTCTGGTTCCGGGTGTGTCACCCGAGAACTGCTGCTGCCAAGTCACCACAGCTCGGGAGCTCCTGAATAGAGTGTCTGCCCCCTGATGGTCAGTGTGTGTCATAGCTAATGGTTGGAGCACCTGCCTCCTGGTGGTCATTGCCTGTCATAGCTACTGGTTGGACAGTAGGATGGCCGATTAGGCTTTCATATAAATAGATAAACTGTTTGACACATAGTAGGTACCCAGCAGGTGTCTTTTCTTCTCCTATCATTCCACAAGTTGACCAAATAGATGTAAGTGCCTTTATGTGTGAATACTTATTGGCAATCCCATAGGAGACATAGGAAGTCAAATATTCCAATCTAGCACTATTAAAATGACATATTTGCAACTTACTTTATCATGAGGCCTTCCCTGACTACCCTATATAAAATTACAACGAAGGACCACTCAACCTCTTTTCTACTTTATTTTCTTCCTAGCACATATCATCTGAAATATTACATGATTTCTTGTTTGTTGACTGGCTATCTGACGCTCCTCTTGAATGTAATGTATGTTCCACAAGAGCAGGGGTTTTGTCATTTAGTTCACTGCTATGTCTCCAGGGTCTAAAATAGTCGTTAGCATATAGACCTTCCTCAACACATATTTGTTAAATGACCAATTTTAGGGATTAAGACAAGTTTCAGTTGGAGAAAATTTAGGTGGTGGTTTTTTTTTTGTTTTTTGTTTTTTCCCTATTGGCTTTTGTGGTAACATGGAAAACTATGGAAAGTGAATTGCTATCACTGGTAAGTTGGATACTAAGGTTTTGCAACTTCATTATGTTAACCAATAAGTGGCAGCAGGAATTCTCTATTTGGGGTGCTGTGAATAAATAAACTTTATTCAGCACAAAACAGCTCAATTGTGATACAGCTGTGAGGTGCCCTAGGGCCAGGCAGGCCTGGGACCAAGCCTGGCTAGATAGCTCTGGTGGATCCTCCCTGGTCTATTCTGCTCTGGTCTGCTCTATTCTGTGCCAGTCTGCTCTGGTCTGTGCTGGTCTGCTCAGCTCTGCTTGTGTGACATCTTTGCTGTTTCAGTTCAGCCAGGGAAATAGTCTTTGGTGGAAAGGAAAAGTGTTCTGGAAGATGCAGAAGTCCCCACCCCTGGTCTCCAATTGGTCCATCTTCATGCAAATGAGAACTTCAAATCTTACAAGTTTGATTGGTTTAAAAGTCATTGTACTAATTGGTCAGAATGGAGTCGCTCTGATTCGTCAGTGAAGAAACTGATGGTGATATAGCTGCACAGCTCGATTGGATGGGGAAAGTCTAAGTCCCATTGGTTGAACTAGGATTCTAAGAACTTCTTTATCAGGGTTGGCTCAGATGGCAGAAACACAGTGCAGGCTGAAGTTCAGTGCTGGCTTTTTCCTGAAGTGCAGTTTGCATGAGAGGCATGTGTATAGAAATGGTTTCTAGGCTCTGTTTTGTTATTTGTTTTGTTTTGTTTGATTGTTTGTTTTTTAACCAATTAGCCACTGGAAGCACTTTTCAGTAGGCATCTTTCTCAAGGTTCATAATCATGTCTGTCAGTTATGGTCATTTCTTAGCTTTTTAAAAAGTTTCCCTGTGTGCTATGTGCCTGTCTCCATAATTCCTCTGTGCCATTTAACCTTACCAGTCACTCTCACCTTTGGTATTTTATTTATTTTCTGCCAGAAGCATCCTGATTTCACATTCTTAATTTACAGATTTTTGTCTCTTTGCTCTCTAATTCAGTGGTTTCTGTATAAGAGCAGCTTTGTCACATTTTCACCAGTAGGTGCCAAAATATGATTTGACTTATAAAGACAGGTCTACCACTTATGGAGGATTCTTTTTCTGGAAAATGTTCTGTCTTTTGAGAATTCAGAAACAGCAAAAGATTCTTTTTGCTCGTAAGAAGCCTGTGTTGAATCATATTGACTGATAAAAAGATGGCAAGACTAGAGGTGTTATGTTTCTTTAAAAAGACTCTGACACTGTTTCTTCACACAAATAAATGCAAATTCTTTATGGAATCTTCTGATGGATATATCTACACACTGTAAAGCTTTAAAAGTTGTACTTAGCCCTAACCGGTTTGGCTCAGTGGATAGAGCATCAGCCTGCGGACTCAGGAGCCCCAGGTTCGATTCCGGTCAAAGGCATGTACCTTGGTTGCTGGCACATCCCCAGTAGGGAGTGTGCAGGAGGCAGCTGATCGATGTTTCTAACTCTCTATCCCTCTCCCTTCATCTCTGTAAAAAATCAATAAAATATATTAAAAAAATAAAAAATAAAAGTTGTACTGAAATTAACCTAAAAGGCAATTATGTCATTCCATTTCTCAAACATTAAAGGAACTCTTTCAATCGAGAAACCAAGATGGCGGCATAGGTAAACACCGGAAATTGTTGCCTAGCACAACCACTTCAAAAATACAACTAAAAGACAAAACGGACATCATCCAGAACCACAGGAAAGCTGGCTGAGTGGAAATTCTAAAGGAACTCTTTCATACATTTGATACATTTGGGCTACTTACCAACAAATTCACAATCATGGTTTTCAGTTTGTATCTTAGTTTTAGAGAATTTTGTTCCAGGCTCTCTGATTTGGAGTAATAGTTGAATGTAAGGTGACCTCATCAAAATCAGGACACTTTCAAGAATGAAAGGTGTTGCTAATAATAATTATGCCAGCACTATAGGCATAAAATGAGACTATTTCAGGCAAACCAAGATGTATAATTGCTCTAGTTGAGTGGGACAGATGAAAGGAAACTTTCCCAGTGATAGCAGCATTTGCCTAAGAGATATCAAAACTAAATGTTGTGTTTCACTACAAGTGCTTCTACCTACTTTGTCCAGACAAAGAACAAGAACTTTGAATGGCTTAGAATATTGGACCCTTACTTGACCTGACTTAAATCTCTTCATTGACCAGAGAACAAACAGTGAGACCCATTTTAATCAATTGTGTTTAGGACTAAAGGCTTACCATGTCCTATCTTAAGTGCTACTTTTGAATTGCATCCTTAATTAGCACAAAGCACTAAGAAATCTTCTTTGTAGCTCTTAATGACTACTGATTTTAACTCCTGGTGAAATATTCAATGTGTTCATTTACTAGCATATATTCCCTAAGAGACAGGGACTCTTTTAAGCTCTAGGATTCTTTGTATTATTACCTGACACTCATATGAATAAAGTTAATCTCTTAAATTATTTTCTCTTATCTTTGATTTCTGTATGAGACTGAGAAACAACCTGATTTATGAAATGGACTCTCATAACTTAATTTCCAAATTGGTAATTGTTTAACTTTATTTTCTCACCTTAAAAACTCCCAAGAGATGGCGAGAAGAAGCCAATGCATGCCATTGTGAAAGATGATAGAACTGTTCCCTTGCCCTAACTCCTTCCAAGATAACTGGTTATCTGTCTTCCTAGGACTGGTCCTTATGAGACAGATATATGTAAACAAAGGCAGCCCATACTGTTGAAATACTTGTTTGGATGTGTACAGGGGAGGTGGTTGTGTATAGAGTAGTAAGAAGCTAGGACAATTCCAGGACAAGCAGAATAGAGACACTAGGGTAGACAGTTAAACAGCAATTTTCAGCCACCTAGTAAATCCTATCTTCCCTAAACCAAGGACACCTAATAGTAAATGGTTTGCACTTCTCCTCCACAACCAGAGGCTAAATAGCTTAAATCTCCCTACTTAGGGAGACAGATAACAGAAATCCAATTTGGTGCTGTTTGCCAACCACACCCAAGTACAGACAAATTAAGAGAATAAATCCCACTTTGGTACATCAGCAAAAAAGCTGATGAATATTCTATTGATCTGCCCCTAAGACCTCTCTTAAACAGCCAGCTTTTAAAATCTCTAAAAATGAAGGTCCCAGTGCACTCTCCCTCTAGGGAGCATGATTGTGCCATTGCCCCCCCCCCATTAGTATGTATCCCCTAATCTCTAAGGGACCCCATAAGACTTGCAACCAGGTGAGCAGTGGGCAGCAGCACCTCATCTCACACTAACCTCCTGAAACCTGTCTCCAAGGCCCTCTATTATCTGACTTCTCAGTGAGCTAGGGCAGTCCAGCCTACGCTCTCCTGTTGCTTCTTCTATGCCTTTCCTTATTTCACTGCCTTAAGTAAGTTTTTGCTGTGGTCAACAAATTCTTGTTTGCTTTTCTACACTTTGTCTCTTGATTGAAATCTTTCCTTCAAGAAGACAAGAACCAAGATCTCCTCGTTTGTCCAGTAACAGCTGTATGCAGTTTTACCAACCTGGTAGAATTTATTCACAAATACTTATCTTGTGCTCCCCCTGTGCCGGGGTCCAACCCCAGCGGGTCCAGGGGTCCCCAAAGGTGTGGACGGAGTCGGCGAAGAAGGAAGGACACGGAGACAGTGTTCAGTTGATCAGCAGCCTAGCCAGGATCTCCAGCCAGGATCTCCAGCCAAGTTCTGGTCTGGATCTCCAGAGAGGTTCTGCTTAGGATCTCCAGCCAGGTTCTGTATCCATGTTGTCTTGCTAGGTTCTCCAGCCAGGTTCTCCAGGTTCTCCAGCCAGGTTCTGTAGCCATGTTCCCTCGCTAGGTTCTCCAGCCAGGTTCAGTTGCCAGGTTCTAGTCAGGTTCTCTTGCCAATTTCTGTAGTCAGGTTCAGTCCAGGATCTTTTGCCATGTTCTCTCGCTAGGTTCTGTCTCTAGGTTCTGAGGCCAGTTTCTGTCCAGGAACTTTTGCCATGTTCTCTCCAGCGAAGTTCTTCTGTCTCTAGAGAACGTTCTGTGTAGGTTCTGTGCCTAGGTTCCGTCTCTCTTAGTTCTGTGTTCTGAGTTCTGTGTCTTGCTGTCTTATTACATCTGTATTTATACCAGTTGATTCAATCCTATCAATCTCTATTACAAAGGTTAGGGCGTTTCTTATCTCCATTCCAGGGAGTAAAGATTATGTAGCTTAAGCATGATTGTTCGTAGTTAAAGTGATTAATTACCCACCTGGCACTAGTTAAGAGGTTTTATTCCCTCCCTAACTTCAGGGGAAAATCCCTACCTGGGGAAACAACCTTTCTCAGAGAGGAGACCTTGGTTAAAACACATAGTGCCAAGAAGGTGAGCAAACATATTAAGAACAGTATGCCATATATGCCAGGTCCCTTGAAACAGCAAGCATGGACCGGCTCCCGGCACCCCTGGATTCCACTCCCAGCATAGCTGTCATCCTAATTTTTATTCGATGTGAAAAAGGTCTAAAAATATGGCTAGTCCTTAAAACAATTTTAGAATACTTTCAAAAATAGTGTCAGAGAGGACACAATGCAAATACTGAGGTTGTACAGGTCTGGCTTAACCTTGCATGAGCTGATTGTAGAAGGGGAAATTTGATTCTATAACCTAAACGTTTTATACATATTGCAAAGAGGAAGTGAAAGCGTTGCATACATACCTGTATAGAATCTTCCCCTGATTTTATGATACTTCCATACTGTTTCTCTTCATCTTCTGACTATACACAGAGGAAATATCCAAAGTTTTGTGGGACTTGAAGTGTATACAATTTAAATTGCTGCCTTTAAGAAAAGGATTACAGAATAAATACCTCACACATTCAACCTGACTAATCCCTCTGCTTGGAGAGGAGCTGTCTTATCCAAACACTTACTACAGCCCTCTACCTAGTATATTCCTTTATACAAAGGGTTGTCAGAGTACCTCCTATGTCAGATCTCTACATATTTTTGTATTGGAACATAGCCACAATCATTCTGTGACATATTGTTTATGACTACATTTGCGCTACAACAACCAAGTTGAATAATTGCCAGAGACCACATAAACTTGCAAAACCTAGTTTACCCCCTGGCCAGTTATAGAAAAAAGTTTGCCAACTCCTGCCCTACATAATAGTTGTGGCTTCCAGACCCACTTCTCTCTGAACCTAAAGATGGTCTAAAAGAGCCATTCAGTGTGCCATAAAATGGCGTAAGACACATTAGATCACATCAACTAGTCAAACACTCATTTTATCCTTTTGATCTCATCATCTGTATTCCATAAGCAAATTTAATCTTTAAAAAAATTTTAATCTTTTTTTTAACAAATTTAATCTTCAATATAATAACTCATCCCTGATTACTAGCACAACTATTTTTTCAATATCTCATTAAATATCTGTTCTTTATCTTGATATTAGTGGGTTTGTTTTGTTTTGTTTTCATTTCACAAGCTACCTCTTTTCTTATTTGGAAGGTAAATTTAAGTGGTAAGTTAACATGATACAGTATCATCCTTCCTAAAGGACAAATGGTGCTTTCGAATATATGAAGCCAGACCGAAGTTACTATTTTAAAAGCTACTTGTATTTACTGCTTATATAACTTCCAGAGCAAGGATAGGATTTATCATTAGAACACTTGAGCTTTTGTGTATGTGGGCAAAATACCACATTAATGCATCTCTTGGAAATTCAGAGGCAAGTTCCAGGTATTAATCTGCATAAAAATGTGAAATGCTGTCTTCTTTGAAGGAAGGCTGTGTCTCCCAAGGATTATTATGTTGATAATGGACTTTTCTACTTTTTTGCTTCCTTGAAGGGAGTAAGTTGTGGGCCCTGGAATTAGTGGGAGAGAGCACAAGACATGTCTCTAATCTGAGGAAAAAGGGGGCTTTCCTCCTCAGCAGCAGGGTAGCATGATGAGTGGCTAAAGAGTTTGGGGTGGGGGGTCAGTCGGGGAAAAGGGAGACATATGTAAAACTTTAGACAATTAAATAAATAAATAAATAAATAAATAAATAAATAAAATAAGAGTTTGAGACCCCTGGGAGGTGTGACCCATGGGCTCGAGAAAAAAAATGTTTAAGAACAGATTTTAAAATTTTCTATATTTGTGTAGAAAGTCCCCTCTGTTTACCACAAGCCTTCAATTAAGTTAGTGAAACAATAGCCTGGTATTTATTCTGCTTTGGTGAACAATGCAGGGCTGTGTCAATGGTTTGGATCAACTATTGTTGAGATAAGTGGAAGTAAGAAGGGCAACCTGTAGAGTAAAATAGGATGGAGCAGTTACAGGATGGACAGAGGTGGTCTGGGGAAGATTGAAGAGGTGATTCTGGCAGGAGCTAAGACAAGTGGCCAACTTTGGAGAACCTCAGAAGCATCTGAGGAGAGAACTGGTTATTTTCTTGAGATAAATAAAATAGGGATCCCAGGAAGTGGGAAAACTAGAGTTGCATAAAGCACTTTGACTAGAATGACTTTAGAGTTATGACTGAGATATGAAAAATATAACTGATTTGTTTTTGACCTTTCTAAAGAGGAAAAATATGACAAGAATTCAAAATTCAATCAGGCTGCTGCACAAAGATTAGCTGAAGAAAGTCACCAGCAAAAGTAATTGGAATTTTGTGTTGACTCTTAGGGAAGTCAAACAGATAAATTGCTTTAGGGTAAACCTGTAACCAGCCAGGACAAATCCCCCTCATTGATTGAGAATTTCCTGTTTCACAGTAAGTATAAAAAGGGCTAAAGAGATCAATTAGGGACTCACATAGGACCATTATCCTAAAGCTTGAATCCTGTGTTCTGACTACCTTGCCTGGCCTCTGCGATAGTAACTCCAGTTTGACTGGTTGGTAATCTCAATATGCTTAAGCTTTGTGATAGTGATATTGAGACAATTAGTTATCCGTAAATATTCTTTCTTTTTGTAAGTTAATAGAATCCTAGCTCTTGAGCTGGGCACATGGATGCACAGAATGAATATTTAAATTCTTAGCCTTCTTTGTAGTTATTTAACTACGTGAATACATTTTTTTTTATCAAAAAGACACAAGAAGAAGTGGTGTGCAGCATCCAGAAGCTATCTTTGAAGGGAAAGGGAACCTATTTATTTATTTATTTTTTCCTTCCTTTTGGCTGGAATATAGATTTGGTGGCTAGAGCTAGAGCAGTCATCTTTGACATTGAGGTGGCCAATAGCAGAGCCACAAGATAAAAGGAGCCTGAGTCCCTGACACTGTGGAACTGCAGTGCCAGCAACATAACTGCCTTTCTCTAGACTTTTATGTGGGGGATAAATATACTTTTACTTTTTAGCTATTTATGTAAATAAAATTAATCCTGATAAATATAGGAAAGTGCTTTCAATTCACTTGAAATGAAAATATTTTGTTTTAGTTGTTAAGCATATTTCAAAATCAGGAAATATATAGAAAAAATAGGGACTGTATCAATTACCTATCATTACTATAATGCCATGTAACAAATAACCACAACATATTCGTATACAACACAGCTTTCGTCCATATGTCCTTCATCCTCCAACAAAAGTCTCATGGCAATGGTAGACGTGCAAGAGAATAATTATTTTTGAGCCCTTGCCTGTCTTGTGGTCATTGTACAAAGCAAGGCATGAGTTTGGACTCAGAATAAATGAGAGGGAAAATATATCGTATCTCTTGATGTGAGAAGCTGCAAAGTAACTTGGTAAGAGATACAGAAACAGAAATAGGTAAAAAAAAAAAAAATTGAGGCCATTTATGCAATTAGTCTAACTTTAATACTAATGCTTTTAAAATAAGCTTAGAATAAATTTGGGGATAGGTTTCCATAGTCATCATAATACTCTATATATTTGGGTATTTAATTTATTTTCAATATTGAAGATGATTTGTCATGTTAGAGGTTGTGATGGATTATGATTTCAATTTCAAATGTACAATTTTTGTCATTAATTTTAGTGTTTTTATTTATAATTGAAAGGTGTAACATTACTAAGTGTATAATGTTAAAGGTCTAAGAGACCTTAAGATTCACTGTATTTTTAAATGAAAATTTTAGATTGTCTAGGATTAAATACTTGTGAAAATACAGTTGACTATTGAACAGTGTGGGTGTGAACCACATGGATCCACTTAAAGGCCAATTAACATTTTAAAAAATTTAATTTATTGGGGTAACACTGGTCAATAAAACCATACAAGTGTACAGCTCTACAATGCATCATCTTCATACTGCATCATGCACTCACCACCCAAAGTGAAGTCTCTTACACCACCATTTATGCCCCCTTTGCCCCCATCCTTCTCCCCACCCCCTTTTCCTCTGGCACTTACCATACTGTTGTCCCTGTTTATGTTTTTTTCTTCTCAATCCTTTCACCATTTAAAAAATCCATTTATAAACGAACTCATGCCATTCACACTCGTGTTGTTTAAAGATCAATAATGTGTTCAGCCCACTGTTGGGAATCCACGTAGGTGGAGTGCAAACTTGTTATACTCATATTTCTGACTTGGTCAATGCCCCAACCCCTGTGTTGTTCAAGGATCAATGGTACTTCATTTAGTGCGCTTCTTAAATGTTAGCTTTTCTGAAATGTTTTTACTGACCATGTTATTAAAAAATGACTGCATCTCCTTATCTTGTCTTCTGTAGAGCACTTACCACTATTGGCCTTCTATGATATAAGCATTTTAATTACCATTTGAACCCACTAAAGTTTACTCTCCATAAAGGTAAGAATTTTGCTTTGCTTTGTGGCCATATCCAGAATACCTATAACAGTGCTTGACTCTAAAAGTGCTCAAAAATTTTGCTCATTGACCAATGGAATAAATGGACGCTTTTATTTTTAGGTCATGCATTTGAAAATCTTAAAAAGAAATTTAAATATAATACATATATGAATATAATTTAAATCTTGTAAGTGAATGAACAGAATTGTAAACAGGACTGATGTTTGAGTTCAATCTGTTCAACTTGAATTGACTGAATATTAATAAAAGACTTATTAGTCAGTGACTGTTAAAATTTATTATGTTTATAAAAAGAATAATACAATTTTTGATATTGAAAATTGATATTGAACACTTAAAGGAAGGCTAGTTTGTTAAATTCTACTTCAGTAATTTGAAAATTAGTTTAGAAAATAAATTTAAAATAATTAAAAGGTAACAAACAGTAACTGTTTTTTTCTAAACACAAAATCTTCTCATGTGGGGAGGTATGAAGCAGTAAACATCTGAGTCCCATAGAAGGAGCAAGGAGACAATTATTTGCTAGTACTGCTACCACTGAGGGGAAATGATGAGGGTGTGACACAGGAAATGTGGAGGTTGAGCTAAAATGTACAAGATAGTGAGGCAGGATAGTAAGAAGCTAGGAAAATTCCTGGGCAAGTGGAATGGGGAAACTGAGACAAGATAATTAAACAAGGACAAATAATTTGAGCAACTTACAGCCAGCTAGCAAGAACTTATCTTTCCTAACCAAGAATACTTGAGAGAAAATGGTTTATACCTCTCCTTCCTAACCAGAGAATGCATAGTTTAAATCACCCTGGTCAAGGAGATAGAGGACAGAGACCCAATTAATGCCATTTGTGCCAGCTAAACCCCAGGACAAATGAAGTCAGTGGAACAAATAACAAAAAACTGATTAGAATCGGACAGAACCAAGAAAAAAGTAAATAGACGGAGCATACCTCAACATGATAAAGGCCATATATGACAAACCTATAGCTGACATCATACTCAATGGGCAAAAACTAAAAGCATTTCCCTTAAAAACAGGAACAAGACAGGGATGTCTACTTTCACCATTCTTATTCAACACTAAATTCCCGGTGCATGAGATTTGTACACTGGGTAGGGGTAGGTCCCTCAGCCTGGCCTGCACCCTCTTGCAGTCTCGGACCACTAGGGGGATGTCTGCCTGCCAGGTGGCATTCAGACATCCCTCTTGCAGTCCAGGCTCTCACAGTCCAGGACCCTCATTCCTTACCTCCCGCCTACAGCAGAGGTGGGAGAGTCTCCTGCCACTACCACTGTGCTCACCAGCCATAAGCCCTGCTTCTGGCTGAGCAATGCTCCCCCTGTGGGAGCGCACTGACCACCAGGTGCCATGCTCCTGCATTGAGCATCTGCCCCCTGGTGGTCAGTGCATGTCATAGCGACCAGTCCTTCTGCCATTTGGTTGATTTGCATATTACGCTTTTGTTATATAGGTTAGTAATGGAAGTCCTAGCCACAGCAATCAGACAAGAAGAAGAAATAAAAGGCATCCAAATTGGAAAGGAGGAAGTAAAACTCTCATTATTTTCAGATGGCATGATATTGTACATAGAAAATCCTAAAGACTCCCCCAAAAAATCTACTAGCTTTAATAAGTGAATTTGGCAATGTAGCAGGATACAAAATCAACACCCCAAAATCAATGGCTTTTTTATACACCAATAATGAATTCTCAGAAAAAGAAACTAAACAAACAATCCTATTTACCATTGCAATAAAAAAATTAAGAAACAGAAATAAACTTAAACAAGGGGGCAAAAGACCTGTACTTGGAAAACTAAAGAATGTTGAAAAAAGAGATAGAAGAAGATATAAACAAGTGGAAGACTCCACCGTGTTCATGGATTGGTAGAATCAACATCATTAAAATTTCCATACTACCCAAGGCAATCTGCAGATTCAATGCAATCCCTATTAAAATACCAATGGCATATTTCACAGATCTAGAAGAAATACTCCAAAATTTATATGGAATAAAAAAAGACTCCGAATAAACTGCCACAATTTTGAGAAAGAAAAAGAAAGTAGGAGGAATCACAATGCCAGATTTCAAGTTATATTACAAAGGCACTGTAATCAAAATAGCCTGGAATTGGCACAAGAACAGTCATATATATCAATGGAACAGAATAGAACTGAGAACCCAGAAATCAATCCAAGTCATAACCCTTAATTAATATTTTACAAAGGAGGTAAGAGTGTACAATGGAGTCAAGACAGTATCTTCAATAAATGGTATTGGGAAAATTAGACAGATACATGCAACAAAATGAAACTAGACCACCAACTTACACCATACACAAGAATAAACTCAAAATGGATAAAAGACTTAAATGTAAGTGGTGAAATCATAAAAATCCTAGAAGAAATCATATGCAGAAAAATCTCTGACATCTCTCATAGCAATATGTTTACAGATACATCTCCTAAGGCAAAGAAAACTGAGGATAAAATAAAAAATGGGCCTACATCAAAATAAAAAGCTTCTTCACTGAAAAAGAAACCATCAACAAAACCATCATTGTATGGGAGAACATATTTAGCAATGATACATCTGATAAAGGGTTAATATCCAAAATATATAAGGAACTCATGCAACTTAACAAAAGAAAGACAACAATCCAATTAAAAAATTGGCAAAAGACCTAAATAGACACTTCTCCAAAGAGGACAGATAGATGGCCAAGAGACAAATGAAAACATGCTCACGGTCACTAATCATCTGAGAGATGCAAATCAAAATTACAATAAGATACCATCTCTCACCTGTCAGAATGGCTACCGTCAACAAAATAACAAATGACAAGTGCTGGCAAGGATGTCGTGAAAAGGGAACCCTAGTGCACTGCTGGTGGGAATGCAGATTGGTGCAACTATTATGGGAAATAGTATGAAGTTTCCTCAAAAAATTAAATATGGGACTTCCATTTGACCCACTGCTCCCACTTCTAGGAATACATCCTAAGAAACCTGAAGCACCAATCAGAAAGAATGTATGAACCCCTATGTTCATAGCAGCACAATTTACAATAGCTAAGATCTGGAAACAGACACAATACCCATCAGTAGATGAGTGGATAAAAAAGCTGTGGTACATTTATACTATGGAATACTAAGCAGTAAAAAAGAAACCTATCTTACCCTTTGAGACAGCATGGAGGGACATGGAGAGTATCATGCTAAGTGAAATAAGTCAGTCAGAGAAAGACAAGTACCATGTAATCGCATTCAAATGTGGAATCTAAGTAACAAAATACACTGATGAATGGAGTGGATCCAGAGACATGGAAGCATGGAAGAGTGCAGAATCTCAGAGGGAAAGTGGGGGAGGGTGGGTAGGTGGTAGGTAATCAACCAAAGACCTTGTATGCATATATGCATAACCCATGGACACAGACAATAGGGTGCTGAAGGCCTGCGGCGGGTGTGGGGGGGCTGGAGGGGATTAATGGGGAGAAATGGGGACATATGTAATACTTTCAACAATAAAGAATTATTTAAAAAATAAAACAATAAAATAAATTTATATTAAACCCTAATACGCAAATCGACCGAATGGCAGAATGACTTGAGGAATGACTGGTTGGCGGGGGGGCGGGGCCGGCAAGCAGGCAGCATCAGGCCTGCCAAGGTAGGTGCCAGCAGGCAGAGGGAGGAGACTGGCAATGCTGGCTGGGGGCGAGGCTGGTGAGCAGGCGGTGCCAGGAAGCCAGTCAAGGTGGGTGCCAGCGGGGGCCCTCGCAATCGCCCTACCAGTTGCCCCACAGTTTGACCCTGATCGCTGGCCAGGCCTAGGGACCCTACCCTATATATTGGAAACAGTCTTATAGATTTAAAAATTAAAACCTGGAAAAGCTACTCTAACATCGCAAAAACAGGATGATGCAGCGATGACATGCATGGACTCTGGCTTGCACATTTTGTGGTTAGCCCTGATTCTGACACTTATAACTGTGTGACAAAACCAATTACTTAACTTCTCTCTGCTTCAATTTTTCTACCCATAAGATGGGGGAAAATGGTACTACTGCCTCAGAAGGATCATGTTATGTACTACTTTTTATAATCAGGACAAAAAAATGTAGCTTCCCATACAACAGAAAGATACCTTTCACCTACATGAAAAGTATGGTCACTGGTGCATGCAGTGTCCCAGATTGCAAGAGGGATGTCTGATTGCTGGTTTAGGCCCATAAACCAGCAGCCGGACATCTCCCATGGTGTCCCAGATTGTGAGAGGGCGTAGGCTGGGCTGAGGGACACCCCCCACCCCTGCATGAATTTTGTGCACCAGGCCTCTAGTAAAGTATATTTTTAAAAAAGATAAAAGTAGAACAGTAGAGCAGACCAAAGGATAATCCATTTTGATGCATCAGCATATTAAAAATATACCTGGAAAGCTGATAACCATTCTATTGAAACCTTTCCCTAAGATTCTCACCCTCAGAGGAAAGATAAAAACCCTCAGGACAAAGACCCAGTGCATGAACTTTTCACTTTCTTTCTCCTAAACCCTAAGAATCCCCACGAGACTTGCAACCAGGGAAGCATCTAGCAATGGCAGCTCTTCCTGGACTTACCCCTGATCCTGTCTCCAAGGACCCCTTTCTCTTTTACTTCCCAGTGAGCTAAAAGCAGCCCCACCTTGGCTCATTTCTTCCCTATAATGTTTCTAGGGAGCCTAAACAGGGCACCACCTAGACCCTCTCCTGTTGCTTCTTCTACCCTAAGACCTTCCTTTGTTTCACTGTCCCCAGATTTAATAAACATACTCTCAAAATCACCTGGACTCATATTGTGAAATCTTTCCTGCACAAAGTCAAGAATGCGCACATTATCGGCCACCCCAGATTGTCTCTGGGCCCAGTCCCAACCCTGTAACAGTAGCAGAGTCTGTTTTAAAGAGATGGATAAACTTTTCCATGTCTCTAAGACTGAAATCTGATGATAATTTACAGTGAAATACTAGTAATGAGGGAGACTTTTGGGCAATAAACATTTCAGCCAAAAGAAGGTTAAACTTTTGAACAGTCCATGTAGTAGGTTATGCACTTACTTAAATGAGTCTACATTTCCACAAACATTTTTGGCATGATTTTTTTGAGTTTGCTTTGAGAGATAATTAACCTAATCCACATGAAAATCAATTTTCTTACAATCAGGCTACTCTCTTAGATATATTTTCATTCATCAGGCTTAACTTCTTTCCATGTTTTAGCTCAATAATCTTGATTCCTCCAGCATTCCACTGCTGTGCTGGTCCTGATGTAGAAATTATGTGGGGGATGGTCTTTATAGGGCATAGGCAGGACCTGACTCAAGATGGAACCATGGGGGACTTGCTAAGAGTACAATAGATAGCAGATAAACTATCTTAGATTATTTGATCTGCTGTACATTGTCATCTTAGGTACATTGCTGAGTGTCATCAATTACATTAATGCAGTCAATCAAGTCAGAGAAAACTATATTCCAGATAAAAACTCCATAAGACTGAGACATCTGTTTGCGTAAAAGTAAGATAGCCTGGCTGGTGTAGCTCAGTGGTTGAGCATCAACTTATGTATCAGGAGGTCACGGTTCGATTCCCGGTCAGGGCACATGCCTGGGTTGCAGGCTCCATCCCCAGTGGGGGGTGTGCAGGAAGCAGCCAATCGATGATTCTCTCTCATTGATGTTTCTATCTGTCCTTCATCTTTGCCTCTTCCTTCCTCTCTCTGAAATCAATTAATGATATATTTTTAAAAGTAAGATATGTTACGTTTTCAAAGCTTTGTGCTCAAAATTCTGTTTACTATGTTTCATCTGGATCACAAACTCGAGGGTTTATAGACAAGACATGTGGTGACTATGATAAACTGGAAGTGTGTACCCTATCTTAAGGGGACAGCCATTCTCCATCCTCTGTCAAATGGAAACATGCAGATTTTGAGACCAGCATTGCCTGATCCTCTGACATTTTTTTTTTAAAGGAAACAAAAATATGGATTATTTTTTGTGAAATTTCCCTATTTTTAATTTTTTCTATTATTTTGTGAAAATTAAAAACAATGGTTAGGAGAAACAAAATGCTCCTCTAGGCTGGATTTAGCCAATGTGTCTGTTGATGAACTTGAAGCCAAGGGTTCCTCATGATCTTGTTTTCCTCATTAGTATTTGCTCTCTTAGAAGGTATACATGTTGTATACACAAATAAGTATTTTGAATGAAGAATCTATACTAATAAAAGGGTAATATGCTAATTAGAGCAGATCAACCGGCCATCTTCCAGACATCCAACTTCATTCCAGACAAAGCCATGGTGGTGTGGGCCAAGGCAGAGGCAGTTAGGGGTGAGATCAGGCTGGCAGGGGGTTAGAGGCGATCAAAGTGGCAGGGAGGGCAGTTGGGGGTGACCAGGCTGGCAGGGGAGGGCTGTTGGTGGCCACCAGGCCTGCAGGGGAGGGCCGTTGGGGGCATTAGTCAGGCAGGCAGGTGAGTGGTTAGGAGCCAGTGGTTAGGAACCAGTAGGATCGGGCCAAAACTGGCAGTCAGACTTCCCCTGAGGGGTCCCAGATTGGAGAGGGTGCAGGCCAGGCTGAGAGACACCCACCCCCTCGAACCCCCGCCCTGTGCATGAATTTCATGCACCAGGCTCTAGTAGTTATATAATGGATGATATAATTTCTATAAGAATTTAATCTTTTATATCAATATTAACCTAGATGCATGAACTGGGGCTGGGAAATTTATGGAATGTCAGTAGTAAATAAATACATGTGACCACTGTATCTATTTTGTTATTTTTTTATTATGTTGTATAATTACTCAGGGGAAAGAATTCTGATAAGCTGTCATTGGTCACTGAAAGGAAACTTACTTGGAAAACCTGATTAAACCCCACTGGAGGGTTAAGTGCCAGAGTCTGTTTGCTTATTTTTATATTAACTCCTCACCTGAGGATATGTTTTTATTACTATTACTAGAGGCCCAGTGCACAAAAATGTGTGCACTCAGGGGTAGGGGGTCCCTCAGCCCGGCCTGTGCCCTTTCACAGTCTGGGACCCCTCAGGGGTGACCACTTGCTGGCTTAGGCCTGCTCCCCAGAAGATTGGGCTTAAGATGGCAATCAGACATCCCTCTGGCAGCCTGGCAGCCCTCAGGGGATGTCCACTTGCCAACGGGGAGCAGACCTAAGCTGCAGTCAGACATCCTTAGCGCTGCTGAGGAGGCAGGGGAGGCTCCCACCACCACCTCTGTGCTGGCAGCCATCAGCCTGGCTTGTGGCTGAGCAGAGCTCCCCCCTGTGAGAGCGCACTGACCACCAGAGGGCAGCTCCTGCATTGAGCGTCTACCCCCTGGTGGTCAGTGTGTGTCATAGTGACCAGTCATTCCAAGTCTTTCTGCTGTTAGGGTCAGTTTGCATATTACTCTTTTACTATATAGGATAGGGGCCTGGTGCACGGGTTGGGGCCAGCTGGTTTGCCCTGAAGGGTGTCCCGGATCAGGCTGGGGTCCTGCTTGGGTGCCTGGCCATCCTGGGTGAGGGGTTGATGGATGTTTTCAGCTGGTCAGACCCCCTTCAGAGTGGGGGTCCCCACTGGGGTGCCTGGCCAGCCTTGATGACGGGCTGATGGCTGTTTGCAGTTGGTCACACCCCCTTCAGGGTGGGGGTCTCCACTGGGGTGCCTGGCCAGTCTGGGTGAGGGGCTGAGGGCAGTTTTCAGGCTGGCAGGCGACTGAAGCTCCCAGCCTCTTTTTTTTTTTCTTTTTTTTTTTCCCCCTGGGATTTATTTACCTTCTATAGCTGTCACTGGAGCTGAGAGCCGGCTCCAGCTCTGAGGCTGTTGCTGGCTGAAAGCAGGTATCTGGGTTTGTTTAGCTTTTATAATTGAAACTCTGTTGCCATCATTGGCGCTCTAAGCTCTGAGCCCGCTGCCAGCTGAAAGCAGGTATCTGGGGTTTGTTTAGCTTCTATAATTGCAACATTGTTGCATCCGGAGCTCAGAGCTGGGCCGCGGCAGGCTTGGAACCTTGGCTTCCTCCATCACTGGAGCAAGCAAGCCTCATGTTCACTTCAGCTGCATGGCTGCCAGCAGCCATCTTTGTTGGCAGTTAATTTCCATATCCTGCTGATTAGCCAATGGGAAGTGTAGTGGAGGTATGGTTAATTACCATGTTTGTCTATTATTAGATAGGATTATTAGTATTATTTTAGAGAGGAAGGGAGAGAAAGAGAGAGAAACATCAATATTAGAAAGAAACATCAATCAGTTGCCTCATGTGCACACCCTGACCAGAGATCAAACCCACAACCTGGGTATGTGCCCTGACCGGGAATCGAACCTGTGACCTTTCAGTGTATGGGACAACACTCTAATCAACTGATCCACACTGGCCAATGCCATGTTCATTTGTTTATAGGTTGTCTATAGCTACTTTTGTGCACTAACAGCAAGGTTGAGTAGTTGCAACAGAGATCATGTCGCCCGCAAAACACAAAATGTATACTATCTGGTTCTTTTTGAAAATAATTTTTCAATGCCCGTTAATTAATTTAGTTTAGTTTTTACAAATTAGTCAGTAAGGCATCTCATTGGACATGGTTTGCTCTTGCTACTTCATACCAATGGATATGTAATTATCCTGCACTGGGTGTATATGCAATGGCCTTAAAAACTAAGTGACATGCAGTGACAGTGTGGAAATGCATCATTGAGCATAACTTCTCTGATTGAAAGATTCAATGTTAATTTCTACAAAGTTAATAGATATGGACATGATCTTACTTGTAAAGATGCAAAGTGGTGTGGTACAATGAGTTTGGGTGTATGTGTGTGTGTGTCTATGTATTTAATAATTCTGTTTTGAAAAAACTCAAACCAATAGAAGAATTGTAATAATGGTACAATAAATATTCATATATATTTGACATAGATTCACCAACACTTTACATTTTACTGAATTTGTCGTAAGTCTCTCTCAAGAATAAGGATGTTCTTTTTTCTCAAATTTATTAGGGTTGCCATAGCAGATTTGGCTCAGTGGATAGAGTATCGGTCTGCAGACTGAAGGATCCTGGGTTTTATTCTGGTCAAGGATACATACCTCAGTTGCATGCTCCTCCCCGGCCCAGGTCCTGGTCAAGGCTTGTGCAGGAGGCAACCAATTGATGTGTTTCTCTCACATTGATATTTTTCTCTGTCTTTCCCTTTTTCTTCCACTCTTTCTAAAAATCAATGGAAAAATATCCTCAGGTGAAAATTTTAAAAAAATTATCAGGGTAACATCTATACTATTAAAAGGGTAATATGCTAATTAGACTGGATAGACCAGACATCCTTCTGGACAAAGCCACGGTGGAGGGGCTAAGGCAGAGGCAGTTAGGGGTGATCAGGCAGGCAGGCAGAGGGGGTTAGAGGCTATCAGGCAGGCAGGTGAGCGGTTAGGAGCCAGCCATCCTGGATTGCAAGAGGGATGTCCTGTGGGATTAGGCCTAAACTGGCAGTTGGACATCACCCAAGGGGTCCTGGATTGGAGAGGGTGCAGGCCAGGCTGAGGGACCCCCCCCCCCCCCCGTGCATGAATTTCGTACACCAGGCCTCTAGTTGATTAATAAAATTATAGAGGTTTCAATTGTGCAATTCTATAATATACCACTCAAAGTCAGATCTTCTATCACCATATATTTGACCCCTTTTACCCTTTAATACATTATCTCCACCCCCTTTCCCTCTGGTAACTATTGAACTATTGTCTGTGTGTATGAATTTTTATTTGTCTTGTTTTTTCATTTGTTGCTTTCAGATTTATATCCGACACATGAGTTAAATCATATGGTTCTTGATTTTACATTTTTAATGTTTTTATTGATTTCAGAGAAAAAGGGAGAGGGAAAGAGAGATAGAAACATCAATGATGAGAAAAATGTAACAGCTGCCTCCTGCATGCCCCCTACTGGGGATTGAGCCCACAACCTGGGCATGTGTCCTTGACTGGAATAGAACCTGGGACCTTCTGTCTGCAGGTGGACACTCTATTCACTGAGCCAAACTGGCTAGGGCAGTTCTTGACTTTTTACATCTGACTTATTTTGCTTAGCATGATATTCTCAAGATCCATCTATGTTGACACAAAGAACAGTATTTCATAATTTCTCATGGCTGAGTAGTATTCCAGTGTATGCATGTACCGTATCGTCTTGATCCAATCACCTATTGAAGTATACTTTGGCTGTTTCCATACCTTGGCCACTGTGAATAATGCTGCAATGAACATAGTGGTGCATATAACTTTGGGAATAAATATTTTGAAATTTTGAGAGTAAATATCAAGAAGAGTGGTTGGTTGACATATGGTAAGTCTATTTTTAAATTTTTGAGGAAAATATATACTGTTTTCCATAGTGGCTCTAGCAGTTTATATTCCTTCCAGCAGTGAATGGGGGTTCCTTTTCCTCCACAACCTCTCCAACACTTGCTATTGCTTGTCTTGTTGATAATAGCCAAAAAGCAAACAACCAAATAGAAGATATTTATAAACAATACCTCTCATAAGAGGTCAGTATCCAAAATATATAAAGAACTCATACAACTCAGCAACAACAACAAAGTCCGAGCATATAGGCCTAACCAATGGACACAGACAACAGGGGGGTGAGGGCATGAGTGGAGGGATGGGGGGTAATGTGGGGATAAGGACACATATGTAATAACTTAATCAATAAAAAAATTAAAAAATATAAAAATAAAAAAAATAAAAATAAATTTAAAAAATGGGAGGAGGACCTGAACAGACACTTTTCTCAAGAAGGCATACAACTATACACCAGATACATGAAAGATGCACAACTCCATCAGCTATTAGGGAAATTCAAATCAAAACTACCATGAGGATTTTTTAATATAACCACAATACATTTATCAAATTTAGGAAATTATAATTGATATGATCTTATCTTAAACAATCTAATTTCAAATTTCACCAGTTGTCCCAATGTCCTTTATAGCAGTGCTTCTCAAATGTTAGCATGCAGCAGAGTTACCTGGCAAGCTTGTTAAAACACAGACTCCCGGACTCCACTGCCAGAAATTATGACATAGAAAATTTGGGGTGCAGCCGAAGTATTTTAAATTGTTAAAACCTCTCAAGATATTTGGTCAAAATGCTACCAACTTAATAGCATCCCTTCATTTCACTTCCCACCCAACACTGCCATCCAAATCCAGGCTAACTTCTAGGATCCTGTAATGCATTTAATATCATGTTTCTTTAGTCTTTAAGCTGAAAGAGTTCATAATTCTTTCCTTCTTTGTTTTTCATGATATAATATTTTAAAAGACAACATGCTATCTCACCCCCCCACACACACACAGAATGTCTATCAGTTTGGTTTACTGATGTGTGTTCTCATGATCAGATTTAGATAATACATTTCTGGCAGAAATACTACAGAATTAATGTTGATCAATTTGTCCCCTTTGTTGGTGATTTTATTTCTTTTAGATATGTTTTTATTGATGTTATATTTTATTAAATATTGCTGAAAGTTTTACATATGTTTTCTTTATTCCACCATTGACCTCTCCCCACCTGCTCTGACTCCCCAGAATATGCCCTATTGTCTGTGTCCATTGGTCATGCTGATATGAATGTATACAAGTCCTTTGGTTGATGTCTTTTTTTTAAAAATTAAGTTCTTTATTGTTGAATGTATTACATAAGACTCTTCCCCCCCCCCCCCCACTGACCTCTCCTCGGTTGCCTCCGATCCCCAGCACATGCCCTCCCTCCCTCCCCCATCTGTGTCCATTGGTTATGCTCATATGCATGCATACAAGTCCTTTGGTTGATCTCTTACCCCTCACCCCCGCCTTCTCTCATAGGTTGGACAGTCTATTCAATGCTTCTATGACTCCAGTTCTGTTTTTGTTCATCAGTTTACGTTGTTCATTATATTCCACAAATGAGTGAGATAATGTAATATTGATCTTTCTCTGACTGACTTATTTTGCTTAGCATAATGCTCTCCAGTTCCATCCATGCTGTTGTAAATGGGTGTAGTATTCCATTGTGTAGATGTATAACAGTTTTTAATCCACTCATCTGCTGATGGGCACATAGGTTGTTTCCAAATCCTAGCTATTGTAAATTGTGCTGTTATGAACATAAGGGTGAATACTTTCTTTCTGATGAGTGTTTCTGATTTCTTGGGATATATTCCTAGAAGTGGGATCACTGGGTCAAATGGGAGTTCCATTTTTAACTTTTTGAGGAAACTCCATACTGTCTTCCATAGTGCATGCACCAGTCTGCATTCCCACCAGCAGTGCAGGAAGGTTCCTTTTTCTCCAAATCCTCGCCAGCACTTGTTCTTTGTTGATTTGTTGATGATAGCCATGCTGACAGGTGTGAAATGGCAGCTCATTGTCGTTCTGATTTGCATCTCTCAGATGATTAGTGACTTTAAGCATCTTTTCATGTGTCTCTTGGCCTTCTGTATGTCCTCTTTAGAAAGGTGCCTATTTAGGTCCTTTGGTTGATCTCTTACTCAACAGCCCCTCCCCCCAGCCCCCCACCTTCCCTTCCCTTGCCTTCCCTCTGAGGTTTGACGGTCTGTTCGATCTTTCCGTGTCTCTGGATTTATTATTTATTTATTTATTTATTTATTTATTTATTTATTTATTTATTACCTATTGCGATTTTAATGGAAATCACAAATGGCCTATCACAATTTTAAGTCTTAATTACTGAAACCATACACTCTGTGACAATGATAAGTAAACCTTGGGGTCCCGTGAGTTGGGAGTCAGTCCCATATGGGGAGAATTTGGTGTCAGTGAAGAAAAGAGTAACAACTACTTAGTCCTCCTAGATTGTTTCGTCTTCTTTGGGAAGAACACTCCAGTTGGGGGAGAGGCCATATCCCGCGCCAACCCGTTGAAATCGTCAACGTTGCTCCAGTTATTTTTGCTCCTATCTAAACCAGAGCTCTCGAAGTCTCGGTCGATCCCCGGGTAGCTCCAGGTGTAAGGGGCGAACCAGATGCCATGGCAGTCCTCCACGATGGCCCTGCAGGTCACCTGCAGAAAGATGCGGGTGTCTCTCGTGGTGTGAACCCAGAGCTGCTGGCAGGCCACGATCAGCACGTACTCACTGCAATCATCCAGAAACACAACCGTGGACACAGGCCCGCAGAGCAACGTGCAGCTGCGGGCCTTGCTCAGCCGCAGGGTGTTGGGATTGCCATACAGTCTGATCTTGCAGTCGGTCAGTTAGGTCAAAAGGACGTCTCGCTGGTGCTACTCCTCCGCTCTCTTCTCCAAGACTTGGGACTTGAGGTTGGAGAAGTCACAGAGCCAGCTAGAGCCCACGGCTCCCTCCTCGGTCAGGGAGGGCGGGGAGGCCAGGGTGCCTTCCGCCACCAGGGCGCCGGGAGCCGCATCTACTACTTTGGGGGCCAAGACGGCATCCTTCCTCCGGGTCTTGAAAGCGAATCGCATCTTGGGCTGCAGCTGCTGGCGCCAGTCGGCCAGGGCCGCCTGCAGCTGCGCTAGCGCCTGCTGTGCCTGCCGCACTTCGTAGGCGGCCAGGAACAAAACCCAGTCCTTGAGGAGTTTCTGGAGCCTCTGGAGCTGAGCGGCGGCCTCCTCCAGCCACTCGACCGACTCCCCGCCCTGCAGAAGCTCTTCCACCGCTGCTCGCTCCCAGGCGAAGGCGACCGTGAAAAAGTCGCTCTTCTCCTCCACCACCTCCTGGTTCTGCCGCTTTTGCTTCTGCCTTTCCGCCTCCAGTTGCCTCTCTTGGTCTTGCCTCTGTAGCCGCTCAGGCAGCAGGCTCCGCTCCCGCTGGAACACCACGTCCTGGTTCCCTACAACAGTAGCAGAGCAATTAGCTGTCTCCATCTTGACTGCAAGCTTCCTTTCTCCTGCCTTCCTTCCTCTGGGCGCGCCCTCCTGGATTTTTTTTTTTTTATTCACCAGTTTATGTTGTTCATTATATTCCACAAATGAGTGAGATCATGTGATATTGATCTTTCTCTGACTGACTTATTTCGCTTAGCATAATGCTCTCTAGTTCTATCCACTCTGTTGCAAATGGTAAGAGTTATTTCTTTTTTTACAGCAGCATGGTATTCCATCGTGTAGATGTACCACAGTTGTTTAATCCACTCATCTGCTGATAGGCACTTAAGCTGTTTTGAAATTTTAGCTATTGGAAATTGTGCTGCTATGAACATAGGGGTGCATATATCCTTTCTGATTGCTGTTTCTGGGATATATTCCTAGAAGTGGGATTACTGGGTCAAATGGGAGTTCCATTTTTAATTTTTTGAGGAAACTCCATACTGTTTTCCACAGTTGCTACACCAATGTGCATTCCCATCAGCAGTGTAGACTGTTCCTTTTCCTCCACATCCTCCCAGCACCTGTGGTTTGTTGATTTGTTGATGATAGCCATTCTGACAGGGTTGAGACGGAACCTAATTGTCGTTTTGATTTGCATCTCTCAGATGATTAGTGACTCTGAGCATGTTTTCATATGCCTCTTGGCCTTCTGTATGTCCACTTTCAAAAAGTGTTTATTTAGGTCCTTTGCCCCTTTTTCATTGGATTATCTTCCTTTTGTTAAGTTGTATGAGTTCTGTATAAATTTTGGAGATTAAAGCCTTGATTGATGTAAAATTGGCAAATAGGTTTTCTATGCAGTGGACTCTTGCTGTTTTGTTGATGGTTGCTTTTGTGGTGCAGAAACTTTTTATTTTGATGTAGTCCCATTTGTTTATCTTCTACTTAGTTTGTATGTCCCAGAAAATGTGTCGGTAAAGATATTGCAAATTGATATGTCTGATATATTGCTGCGTGTGGATTCTTCTAATATTTTTATGGTTTCCTGTCTTATGTTTAAGTCCTTTATCCATTTTGAGTTCATTTTTGTTTACGATGTAAGTTGGTCTAGTTTCATTTTTTGCATGTATCTGTCCAATTTTCCCAACACCATTTTTTGAAGAGATTGTTTTGACTCCAATGTATGCTGTTGCCTCCTTTGTCAAATATTAATTGAACATAATAGCTTGGGTAGATTTCTGGGTTCTTTGTTCTGGTCCATTGGTCTATATGTTTGTTCTTGTGCCAGTACCAGGCAATTTTGTGAACAGTGGCTTTGTGATATAGATAGATGTCTGGTATAGTGATCCCTCCAACTTTCTTCTTTTTTCTCAGGATTGCTGTGGCTATTCGGGGTCTTTTATTATTATTATTATTATCCCATATAAATATTTGGAGAGTTTGTTCTAGGTCTGTGAAATATGCCATTGGTATTTTAATGGTGTTTGCATTGAATTTATAGATTTCTTTGGGTAATATGAAGTATGGTACCTATTTGCTTTGTTTAACAATGGACAGGTTATTTTGATTTTCTGAATGGTATAAATCATCCCATTCAATTGAATGCCTTATTGATTGAATGACTATCCCATTGATTGTGATCTTACTGGTTATCGAAGCACATTCTTCTGTACCTGGGAAGCAGGACAGCACAATTACCCTAAATTGTTTTAGTGGCCACAGGGGGTACGTTCCAGCTGACTCAGTGGTCCCGAGACCAGGACAGCACAATTACTCTAAATTGTCCTGACAACTCAGTGGTCGGGAGACCCGAGGGCTCTAGATAATGTGTTTCTATCAACTCAGTGATCCAGAGACCCAAAACTGTAATTTAGATAACATGCTAAGTTTAACCCAGGTTACCCAAGGGCTCTAGATAATGTATTTCTGTCAATTCAGTGACCCCAAGACCAGAAACTGTAATTAACATGCTTAATTCTGCTTCTGTAATATGCTTTTTTGCGAGCCAGATGCCTCATTCCAAACCCTGGGATGTAATCAATACCTTTGTGATTTTTGCCTATATAAGTCTGGTTTTGCCACCATCTTATTGCTATGAGATTGGGAATGGCCCCTCATAGTCCCGGATTGCTATAAATGTGACTCTTAATTCAACTTCTTGAGGCGTCCTTCTGTGATTCGCAGGGTACTTTACAACAAATATGGACATTTTAATGATGTTGATTTTTTTTTAAGATTTTATTTTATTTTTATTTTCTTAATTGCTTAAAGTATTACAAAGAGTATTACATATGTCTCCTTTTTTTCCCCCCCGCCCTTGACAATCCCCTGGCCTCCCCTAACCCCCAGTGTCTTATGTCCATTGGTTATGCTTATATGCATGCATACAAGTCCTTTAGTTGATATCTTACCCACCCCCCTCCTGCCCTCCCACCCTCCCCGGCCTTCCTGCTGTAGTTTGACAGTCTGTTCAAGGCAGCTCTGCCTCTGTATCTATTTTTGTTCATAAGTTTATAATGGACTATATTATCCAGAAATGAGTGACATCATGTGGTATTTTTCCTTCATTGACTGGCTTATTTCACTTAGCATAATGCTCTCCAGTTCCATCCATGCTGTTGCAAATGGTAAGAGTTCCTTCTTTTTTATAGCAGCATAGTATTCGATCGTGTAGATGTACCACAGTTTTCTAATCGATTCATCTACAGATGGGCACTTAGGCTGTTTCCAGATCTTAGCTATGGTAAATTGTGCTGCTATGAACATAAGGGTGCATATATCCTTTCTGATTGGTGTTTCTGGTTTCCTGGGATATATTCCTAGAAGTGGGATCATGGAGTCAAATGGGAGTTCCATTTTTAGTTTTTTGAGGAAACTCCATACTGTCTTCCATAGTGCATGCACCAGTCTGCATTCCCACCAGAAGTGCACAAGTGTTCCTTTTTCTCCACATCCTCTCCAGCACATGTCGTTTGTTGATTTGTTGATGATAGCCAGTCTGACAGGTGTGAGATGGTACCTCATTGTTGTTTTGATTTGCATCTCTCGGATGATTAGTGACTTTGAGCATGTTTTCATATGTCTATTTTCTGAATGTCCACTTTTGAAAGGTGTCTATTTAGATCCTTTGCCCATTTTTTGATTGGATTGTTTATCTTCCTTTTGTTAAGTTGTATGAGTTCCCTATAAATTTTGGAGATTAGGCCCTTATCAGATATGACATTGGCAAATATGTTTTCCCACACGGTGGGTTTTCTTGTTGTTTTGTTGATGGTTTCTTTTGCTGTGGAGAAGCTTTTTATTTTGATGTAGTCCCATTTGTTTATTTTCTCTTTAGTTTCCAATGCCCTAGGAGCTGTATCGGTGAAGAAATTGCTTTGGCATATGTCTGAGATTTTGTTGCCTTTGGATTCTTTTAGTATTTGTATGGTTTCCCGTCGTATATTTAAGTCCTTTATCCATTTTGAGTTTATTTTTGTGTATGGTGTAAGTTGGTGGTCTAGTTTCATTTTTTTGCATGTATCTGTCCAATTTTCCCAACACCATTTATTGAAGAGACTATCTTGACTCCATTGCATGTTCTTGCCTCCTTTGTCAAATATTAATTGAGCCTATTGGTTGGGGCTGATTTCTGGGCTCTCTATTCTATTCCATTGATCTATATGTCTGTTCTTGTGCCAGTACCAGGCAGTTCTGAGAACAGTGGCTTTGTAATACAGCTTGATATCTGGTATTGAGATCCCACCTACTTTGTTCTTTCTCAGGATCACTGCAGCTATTCGGGGTCGTTTTTTATTCTAGATGAATATTTGGAGAGTACGTTCTAGGTCTGTGAAATATGCCATTGGTATTTTAATGGGAAGTGCGTTGAATTTATAGATTGCTTTGGGCAGTATGGACATTCTAATGATGTTGATTCTACCAATCCAAGAACATGGTATGTTCTTCCATCTGTTTATGTCTTCCTCTATCTCTTGTTTCAACGTCCTGTAGTTTTCTGAAAAGAGGTCTTTAACCTCTTTAGTTAAGTTTATTCCTAGGTAGCTTAATTTTTTTGGTGCGATGGTAAATGGGATTGCTTTTTCAGTCTCTCTTTCTGCACATTCACTATTGGAGTATAGAAATGCCATAGATTTCTTGGCGTTAATTTTGTATCCTGCTACATTGCCGAATTCTTTTATTAAGTCTAATAGTTTATTGATGGAGTCTTTAGGGTTTTTTAAGTATAATATCATGTCATCTGCAAATAAGGACAGTTTTACTTCTTCTTTTCCAATTTGGATGCCTTTTATTTCTTCTTCTTGTCTAATTGCAATGGCTAATACTTCCAGTACTATGTTGAACAAGAGTGGTGAGAATGGGCATCCCTGTCTTGTTCCTGTTCTTAGGGGAAATGGTGTTAGTTTTTGTCCGTTGAGTATGATGTTGGCTGTGGGTTTGTCATATATGGCTTTTATTATGTTGAGGTATGATCCTTCAATTCCCACCTTGCTGAGAGTTTTTATCAAAAATGGGTGTTGAATTTTGTCAAACGTTTTTTCTGCATCAATTGATATGACTATGTGGTTTTTTTCTTTCAATTTGTTTATGTAATGCATCACATTTATTGATTTGCGGATATTGTACCATCCTTGCATCCCTGGGATAAATCCTACTTGGTCATTGTGTACGATCTTTCTGATGTATTGCTGGATCCGATTAGCTAGAATTTGTTTAGTATTTTGGCATCTATGTTCATGAGGGATATTGGCCTGTAATTCTCTTTCATTGTGTTGTCTTTACCTGGTTTTGGTATTAGGGTGATGCTGGCTTCATAGAATGAGCTTGGAAGTGTTCCTTCCTCTTGGATTTTTTGCAGTAGTCTGAGGAGGATAGGTTTTAGTTCTTCCTTGAATGTTTGGTAAAACTCCCCTGTGAAGCCGTCTGGTCCTGGGCTTTTGTTTGCTGGAAGGTTTTTGATGACTGCTTCAATTTCTTCCATAGTTATTGGCCTGTTCAGATTTTTAGATTCTTCCTGATTAAGTTTTGGAATGTTTTATTTTTCTAGGAATATGTCCGTTTCCTCCAGGTTGTCTAGTTTGTTGGAGTAGAGTTGTCCATAGTATTTTTTAACAATCATTTGTATTTCTGTGGGATCTGTTGTTATTTCGCCTCTATCATTTCTGATTTTGTTGATTTGGGTCCTTTCTCTTTGCTTCTTGGTCAGCCTGGCTAGAGGTTTGTCAATCTTGTTTATCCTTTCAAAGAACCAGCTCTTGATTTCATTGATTTTCTGTATTGTTTTTTGGTCTATATGTCATTTATTTCTGCTCTAATCTTTATTATCTCCTTCCTTCTGCTCACTCTGGGCTTTTCTTGTTGCTGTCTTTCTAATTCTTTGAGCTGTAGATTTAGGTGATTTACTACCATTTTTTTCTTGTTTGTTGAGATAGGCCTGTAGAGCTATAAACTTCCCTCTCAGGACTGCTTTCATTGTGTCCCAAAGGTTTTGGATTGTTGTGTTTTCATTGTCATTAGTTTCCAGGATGTATTTAATTTCTTCTTTCATCCCATTGGTAACCCAATCAATATTTAATAACCTGCTATTCAGCTTCCAAGTGTTTGAGTATTTTGAGTTGTTTTTATTGTAGTTTATTTCTAATATTATGCCATTGGGGTCTGAGAAGATGCTTGGTATGATTTCAATCTTCTTTAATTTGGGGAGACTTTGTTTGTGACCCAATATGTGGTCTATTTTTGAAGATGTCCCATGAGCACTTGAGAAGAATGTATATTTTGTGGCTTTGGGGTGAAGTGTTCTGAAGATGTCAATTAAGTCCATCTGATCTAGTGAGTCATTTAGGATTGCTGTTTCTTTGCTGAGTTTTCGTCTAGCGGATTTATCCAGTGATATCAGTGGTATATTAAAGTCCCCTACTATGATTGTATTGTTGTCGATCTCTCCCCTGATATCTTCCAGGAGTTTTCTTATGTATGTGGGTGCTCCTGTATTGGGTGCATATATGTTTATCAGGGTTATATCCTCTTGTTGTATTGATCCCTTTAGTATTATGAAGTGGCCTTTCTTATCTCTTGTTATGGCCTTCACTTTGAGGTCTATTTTGTCTGATATAAGTATTGCTACCCCAGCTTTTTTTTCATTTCCATTTGCCTGAAAGATATTTTTCCATCCCTTCACTTTCAGTCTGTGTGAGTCCCTTCTAATGAGGTGGGTCTCTTGTAGACAGCAAATATATGGGTCATGTTTTTTTATCCATTTAGCCACTCGATGTCTTTTGATTGGACCATTTATTCCATTTACATTTAAAGTTATTATTGAAAGGTACTTGTTTGTAGCCATTTCTATTTTTTTTTGTGTGTGTGGCTGTTTTCTTTCTGGGCTTTTTAGTTCTTTTTACACCAGTCCCTTTAGCATTCCTTGCATTTCTGGCTTGGTGGTGATAAACTCCCTTAGCCTTTTTTTGTCTGTGATGCTTCTTATTTCCCCTTCAATTTTGAATGATTGCCTTGCTGGATAGAGTATTCTTGGATTCAGTCCTTTGCTTTGCATCACTTTGTAAATTTCTGCCCATTCTTTTCTGGCCTGATGTGTTTCTGTTGAGAAATCATCTGATAATCTGATGGGGGATCCTTTGTAGGTAACTCTGTTTCTCTCTTGCAGCCTTTAAGATTCTGTCTTTGTCTTGTACATTTGCCATTGTTATTATGACGTGTCTTGGTGTGGGTCTTTTGGGGTTCATCTTGCCTGGGACTCTCTGTACTTGTGTAACTTTTTTCTTCTCTATATCAGGGAAGTTTTCTGACAATATTTCTTCAAATAGATTTTCTAATCCATGCTGCTCTTCATGTCCTTCTTGCAGCCATATTATGCGTATGTTACTTCGTTTCATGTTGTCCCGAAGCTCCCTTAGGCTCTCCTCCTGATTTTTAATTTTTTTCTCCAGTTTCTGTTCAGATTGAGCTTGTTTTTCTGCCTTATCTTCTAATTCACTAATTCGGTCCTCTGCTTCTTCTAGTTTGCTGTTGAAACTTTCCATGGTGTTTTTGATTGTAGCTATCTCAGTTTTCATTTCTTCCTGATTCTTGCATAGGTTGTTGATTTTCTCATCCATCCGGTGAATGAATTGTACAACCATTATTCTGAATTCTTTTTCTGTCATGTTGCATGCTTCAACTGCATTAATGTCATTTCTTGGTGACTCCTCATTGTCTTTCCTCTGGGTGTTGTTTCGTCTCTTCATTCTGATTATCTCCTGATGGTTCAAACGTCCAGTTGCTTGGGCCTGGGCCTTGTGCAGTGGGAGCCTCCCACCACCCTAGTGTTACTGAAGAGTTCTGACACTAAGATGTGTGGTTGTTGTGGGTTGGTTCGAACCAGGCTCGCTCAGAGTCAGTGTTGTCAGCACTCAATGTGGCCTCGTATGCACCCTTAGAATCAGGGACCCTGCCTGCACTGTGCTGAAACAGAGACCCCCCCTGAAGCGTGTTGAAAACCAGAGCCCCCTAACGTGTGCCAGGAGTCAGAGTTCCCCAGAATCCAGTATCAGAGTCTCTGTTGCTTCGCGCAACCTTGCCTTGAGAATCAGGGTCCCTGTGTGCCCATGCACCAGGAATTGGAGTCACTGGCTCTTAGTAAGAATGCACAGGAAATCAGGATCTCAGGCGCAGGTGACAAGAAACACAGTCAAGTCACTGGTGCTTGGTGCTGCCTCCTGCCCAGAGAATCGGGGTCCCTGGGGCTGTGATATGTGGGACAAATTCCCGGTGTTCGCGCGATTGCTTCCAGCCCAGGGCTCAGAAGCCTGCAGTGCGCCTAGGCTCAGTTCCTGGGGTTCGAGTGACTGCTCCCAGCCCAGGGCTCAGAAGCTGGCAATGTGCATAGGATCAGGTCCAAGGTGCTAGAGCACTTTCAGGCTAAATTTCCTGGAGAGCTGAGGCCCTGGCAAGGGGTGGGTCTATCAGTTAGTTACTCTGGCTCTGCCCACAAGCCTGTGGGAAGGGGGGATGGGCTCTGTTACTCATGGATCTGCCAGGGGGATTTCTGAACTTTTGGTGTCTGCAGGTCTGTAGCTGTGGTCACAGGTCTCTGTCCCCAGTGGCTGCAGGGTCCTGGTATGCGTCTGAGATCAGACTGGGTGGTGCTGAGGCCAGGATCCTAGTCTCAAGCAGCTCTGTTTCCCAAGATGGTGTGGTCGCCGTGCCTGTGCTGGCTGCCCAGGAGTGTCTGCGCAGGGAGCGGGACTCCGCTGCCTAAGACTGCCTGGTTTAGCAGCCCCTTAGAAGACCTGCAGAATCTAACTGTCCCTAGCTCATACACACACACCACAGGCATCCACACACTCCTCTATCACTTCCTTGCGCTCTCACACTCTCTCCCTCCCTACCTTCCTGCTGGTCACCATTTTGGAATTCCCAATGATGTTGATTTTTACCAATACATGAACACGGTATATTTTTCCACTTGTTTATGTCTTCCTCTTTTCTTTTTTTTCAATGTCCCATAGTTTCCCAAGTACAGGTCTTTTACCTACTTATTTAAATTTATTCCTAGGTATCTTAATTTTTTTTTTTTGCTGCAATAGCAAATTGAATTGTTTTTCTGTTTGTTTAAGTTTCTCTTTCTGTGATTTTTTTGTTTTGTTTTGTTTTGAAGCCTGTGGGTGAAGCAGACTTGGCGTGTGTGTATGTGTGTGTGTGAGGGGGGGACAGGTGTTTGGTTTGGGGCATGTTAAGGTGGTTTATTTATTTATTTTTTAATTGTTTTATTGCTTAAAGTATTACAAAGAGTATTACATATGTCTCCTTTTTTTCCCACCCTTGACAATCCCTGGCCTCCCCTACATCCCAGTGTCTTATGTCCATTGGTTATGCTTATGTGCATGCATACAAGTCCTTCGGTTGATCTCTTACCCTCCCCTCCTGCCCCCCAACCCTCCCTGGCCTTCCCGCTGTAGTTTGACAGTCTGTTCGAGGCTGCTCTGCCTCTGTATCTATTTTTGTTCATAAATTTATAATGGTCTTTATTATCCATAAATGAGTGAGATCATGTGGCATTTTTCCTTCATTGACTGGCTTATTTCACTTAGCATAATGCTCTCCAGTTCCATCCATGCCATTGAAAATGGTAAGAATTCCTTCTTTTTTACAGCAGCATAGCATTCCATTGCGTAGATGCACCACAGTTTTCTAATCCATTCATCTGCTGATGGGCACTTAGGCTGTTTCCAGATCTTAGCTATGGTAAATTGTGCTGCTATGAACATAGGGGTGCATATATCCTTTCTGATTGGTGTTTCTGGTTTCTTGGGATATATTCCTAGAAGTGGAATCATGGGGTCAAATGGGGGTTCCATTTTTAGTTTTTTGAGGAAACTCCATACTATCTTCCATAGTGGATGCACCAGTCTGCATTCCCACCAGCAGTGCACGAGTGTTCCTTTTTCTCCACATCTTCTCCAACACTTGTCTTTTGTTGATTTGTTGATGATAGCCATTCTGAGAGGTGTGAGATGCTACCTCATTGTTGTTTTGATTTGCATCTCTCTGATGATTAGTGACTTTGAGCATGTTTTCATATGTCTCTTGGCTTTCTGAATGTCCTCTTTTGAAAAGTGTCTATTTAGGTCCTTTGCTCATTTTTTTGATTGTATTGTTTATCTTCCTTTTGTTAAGTTGTATGAGTTCCCTGTAAATGTTCGAGATTAAACCCTTATCGGTGATAACATTGGCAAATATGTTCTCCCATGCAGTGGGCTTTGTTGCTGTTTTGTTGATGGTTTCTCTTGCTGTGCAGAAGCTTTTTATTTTGATGTAGTCCCATTTGTTTATTTTCTCTTTAGTTTCCAATGCCCTAGGAGCTGTATCGGTGAAGAAATTGCTTCAGCATATGTCTGAGATTTTGTTGCCTTTGGATTCTTCTAGTATTATTATGGTTTCCCATTGTACATTTAAGTTCTTTATCCATTTTGAGTTTATTTTTGTGTATGGTGTAATTTGGTGGTCTAGTTTCATTTTTTTGCATGTATCTGTCCAATTTTACCAACTCCATTTATTGAAGAGACTATCTTTATTCCATTGTATGTTATTACCTCCTTTGTCAATTATTAATTGAGCATATTGGTTTGGGTTGATTTTTGGGCTCTCTATTCTATTCCATTGATCTATATGTCTGTTCGTGTGCCAGCACCAGGCAGTTTTGAGAACAGTGGCTTTGTAATACAGCTTGATATCTGTGATTTCATTATTAGTATATAAAAACGCCATAGATTTCTTCGTGTTGATTTTGTATATTGCTACATTGCCAAATTTGTTTATTAAATCTTGCAGTTTTTTGATGGTGTCTTTAGAGTTTTGTAAGTATAATATCATGTCATCTGCAAATAATGACTATTTTACTTCTTTCCAATTTGGATACCTTTTATTTCTTCTTCTTGTCTCATCACTATGGCTAGCACTTCTAATACTATGTGGAACAGGAGTGGTGAATGTGGACATCTCTATCTTGTTCCTGTTCTTAGGGGAAAGGCTTTTAGTATTTACCCGTTGAGCATGATGTTGCCTATAGGTTTGCCATAAAAGGCTTTTATTATTTAAGGTATGATCCCATTATTCCAACTTTGATGAGAATTTTTATTTAAAAAACGGTATCGGATTGTGTCAAATGCTTTTACTGCATTAATTGATATGATTATGTGATTTTCATTTATCAATTTGTTTATTTTATGTATCACATTTATTGATTTGCAGATATTATACCAGCCTTGCATCCTTGGAATAAATCCCACGTGTTAATGGTGTATGATCTTTTTCATGTACAGTGGGGCCTTGACTTATGAGTTTAATTCATTCCGTGATGGAGCTCGTAACTCAAATTACTCGTATGTCAAATCAAAAAGTGAACGAGTGAGACAGGTGATGCTGGGCTGCTGTTGTGGCTTTCACTGTGACGTTCGCTGCACCAACTACTGGTGGGGTATCTGAAGCTGGTTCGTAACCTGAATTTTAGCTCGCAACTCAAAGCAAAAAATCGGCTGAGAGAAGGCTCCTATCTCAAAAAACTCGTAAGTCAAGGCCCCACTGTATTGCTGGATGCAATTTGCTAATATTTTGTTGAGTATTTTAGCATCTATGTTCATCTGGAATATTGGCCTGTAATTCTCTTTCTTTGTCATGTCTTTATCTGATTTTGGGAGTAGAGTAATGCTTGCTTCATAGAAAGAGCTTGGAAGTGTTCCTTCTTATTAATTTTTTTGAATACTCAAAGGAAGTTCAGTGTTAGTTCTTCTTTGAATGTTTGGTAAAACTCCCCTGTGAAGCTGTCCAGATTAGGGCTTCTGTTGCTAGAATTTATTGATTAATGCTTCTGTTTTCATCAGCCTATTTAGGTTTTCTGATTCTTCTTGATTGAGTTTTGGAAGATTTTATTTTTCTAGGAATATGTTCATTTCTTCTAGGTTGTCCAGTTTTTTGGAGTAGAGTTATCCTTAGTATTTTTTTTTACAATCCTTGTATTTTTATGGGGTCTTCTCTCTTTGTTTCTTTGGAGCCTGGCTGAGGTTCATCAATCTTGTTTATTCTTTCAAAGAACCAGCTCTCAGTTCTATTGATCTTTTCTGTTATTTTGTTTGTTTGTTTGTTTTGGTCTCTATGTAATTTATTTCTGCTATGATCTTCATTATTTCCTTCCTTCTTCCTACTCTGGGTTTTTCTTGTTGCTCTTTTTCTAGTTCTTTAAATTATCCTGATAAATAACTTATTACCAGTTTTTCTTCTTTTTTGAGGTAGGCCTGTAGAGCTATGAGCTTCCCTCTCAGGACTGCTTTCACTGTGTCCCTTGATTTTGTATTGTTTTTTTTTTCATTTTTATGTGTTTCCAGAATGTTTTTTATTTATTCTTTGATATCTTTGGTAACCCATTCATTGTTTAATAGCATGATATTTAACCCCCATGTGTTTCATTGTTTATTATTTTTTATTGTATTTGATATCTAATTTTATGCCATTGTGATCTGAAAAGATGCTTGATATGATTGAAATCTTCTTGAATTTGTAGAGACTTAGCCAGTGTCCTCGTATGTGGTCTGTCTTTGAGAATGTTCCATGTGCACTTGAGAAGAATGTATATTCCGTAGTTTTGAGGTGAAATGTTCTGACAATGTCAAGTAATTCCATCTGACCTAGGGAGTCATATAGGATTGCTGTTTCTCTGCTGATGTTTTGTCTAGTGGATTTATACTGTGGTGTTCATGGGGTATTATTAAAGTCCCCTATTAGGATTTTATTGTTGTCTATCTCTTTATATCTTCCAGAGGTTTTATATATATATTTGGGTGCCCCTGTATTGGGTGCATATGTGATCACCAGAGTTATATCCTCTCGTTGAATCAATCCTTTTAGTATTATGAAGTGGCCTTCCATATCTCTTGTTATGGCCTTCAGTTTGAGGTTAATTTTATCAGATATAAGTATTGCTACCCCAGGTTTTTCATTTCCATTTTCCTGAAAAAAATTTTCCATCTCTTCACTTTCATTCTATGTGAGTCCTTTTTGGTGATGTGGGCCTCTTTTATACAGCATATATATGGGTCATGTTTTCTTATCCATTCAGCTACTGTATATCTTTTGATCAGAGCATTTAATCCATTTATGTTTAAATTATTATTAATAGATACTTGTTTGTTGCCATTTTTATTCTTTATGCCTGTGTTCCTCTTCCCTTTCTATATATTTTTTTACATCAGTTCCTTTAGCATTTCTTGGACTACTGGCTTGCTGGTCATAAACTCCTTTAGCCTGTTTTTGTCTGCGAAGGTCCTGATTTCCCCTTAAATTTTGCCTTGTTGGATAGAGTATTCTTGGATTCATTTCCTTGCTTTGCATCACTGTGCATACTTCATTCCATTCCCTTCTTGCCTGATGTGTTTCTGTTGAGAAATCAGTTGATAATCTAATGGGAGATCCTTGTAAGTAATTTTCTGTCCCTCTTGGGCAGTCTTTAAGATTTATACTTTGATGTTGATGTTTGCCAAATTAATTATGATGTGACTTGGTGTCAGTCTTTTTGGGTTCATCTTGTTTGGGCCTCTGTGTGTTTCATGTACTTGTGTGACTTTTTTCTTTTCAAAGTCAAGGAAGTTTTCTGTCATTTTTTCAAACAGGTTTTCTATTTCTTGCTCATCTCCTCTTCTTCTGGCACCCATATTATGTGGATATTGTTTTGTTTCATGTTGTTCCAAAGCTCCCTTAGGCTCTCCTGCTATTTAAGTTTTTCTTTTCAGTTGCTGCTATCCTTGGGTGTTTTTTCTACCTTTTCTTATTGATTCGTCCCTCAGATTCTTCTCATCTACTACTGAAACCTTCCATTGTGTTATTTATTGAAGCTATTTCATTCTTCATTTCATTTTGTTTATTATACATGTTGGTGAATTTCTTGTCCAGCCTTTTCAGCTCTCTTACTCTGAATTCTTTCTCTGACAGATTCCTTGCCTCCATTTCATTCATTTACTTTTCTGGAGATTCCTCATTTTCTTTCATATGGGGGTTGTTTCTTTTTCTCCCCATTTTTACTATTTTTTTGTAATTTTTTCTATGTATTAGATCAAACTGCTATGCCACCCAGATTTTTTGAATTTATCTTAGGGTAGTAGATGTTTTGTAGGACCTAGTAGTTCAGTCTCTCAAGTCTTCTGGGCTCAGTACTCTAGGGATTCCCCTACTTGAGATATTTGGGTTCTCTTAATATAGTTGGGTCTTGAATGTTATTATCCCATTTGTGGATGGTATCTCTTTTCAGGGTGTCTGGTTATGTGGTTTGCTGTTTACCACATCATGCCAACTGTTGTGGAGATGCTGACCGAATGACACAAAATACAACACTAGACCTGACACAAAAGGAACAGAACACAAATATACACAAGTCACCTATAACTCCAATAGAAATGACCACCAGGAAAAGGGAATTCGGAGAGAGAAAAGAGAGCAAAAATGATAGCAAGAAATAAAAAGAAAAGAAAACAGAGAAAGAAAAACAAAAGAAAGAATATGGGGAGACAACATCACAAAACAAACAAATAAACCATAAAGGGCAAACAAAAAACACCCAGAAGAAGGGAGAGGGGCACAATCTAGAAGCAGAGCTTAAATACAGAAAATAAGGTTACAGAATTGGATGAATAGGGGAAGGACCACTGTTTAATATAGAGGAGGGAGAAAGAGAATGAGTGGATAAGAAGAAGAAAAATTAAAAAAATATATTATTTATTTATTTTATTTTTATTTTTGAAAAGGAAAATAGAGGAGAGAGCAGATAGGCCTGAATTTAGGAAGAGAAACTAATTTAAAAATTAGGAGAAGAAAAGAGCAACAGAGGAGCAGGGGAAAAAATGAAAAAAAAATGAGTAGTGAAGAAAAGAAAAAAAAGAGAAGGGGAAATGGAGTAGGAGGCGTAAAGAGGAAATTAGACATATGACTAAGCCAACAGAAACTACAATAATAATAACACATCAATAAAGCAGATAAAGAAGATCACTTTTTAACTAGGGGTAAAAAGAAAGAAAAGGGAAAAGCTAAAGTGGGAAAAGGAGAAGAAAAACAGGATGTAAAATGGAGAAAAAGGTGAAATAAAATAAAATAAAAATATACTAAATAAGATTTTTAAAAAATGAATTGTCATTCGCTTCACCTGGATTTAATGCCCCATGTGGGCTGGTTTAGGGCCCTACTCTTCTGTTCTGTCTGCCAATTCTGGGCTTCCTATTAGGTAGTTAGGTGCTGATGACTGTCTTTGGTGATTAGCACTGTGTTGAAGCTCCAAGGGATCCACTGCTCCTCTTCTTATGTTTGTCTCCACAGGCCTTGGCTGCAGGCAGGCGGAACCAATCTGCCTGCTTTGCCTGCCTGCCAGCTGTCAATCTTAATCACTCAAGCGCCTGTTTCCTTCAGGGGTTTAGGTGGGGTTGGTGTTTTGCTCTCCAGGGGTCAGATGGATGTATTTTCCCCAACCCAGAGCCACTCCTCCCCGAGTGGCCCACAATATAACTCTGGCCTTGGTTGGTCAGAGATCCTTGTATGGAGACCAGTGGGGTTGTATGGCAACCTGGAGGCTTACAGTCTGGTTCCCAGAATATTGGAGCAGAGGGCCTGTCTTCCAAAGCAGTCACTTAGCTCTTTGGGGGCTATTCAGAGCCTTCATTTCCTTTGTATAGCTCAAAATGCAGGCAGGGTGTGGCAGGTTATATTCCCTGTCTTGGGGCAACTGGGAGGGGCTAGCTCTTCTGGGAAGAAATGGCTGCTTGGGTTTGGAAGGTTACAAGAGTCCTGGACATGTCTCCCTGACCTGCCTCCCTCCCCAGCCTCTCTTCATGCTCCACAAATCAGTGCCTCTCTTTGCACCAGAGCCTTGGGTGAGTTTTTGCAACTGAAAAGTCCTATATTCTAGGTTTAGCAAATAAAAGCAAAGACCAAAAAAAAAAAAGCAAAACAACCATGAAACTATGGGTTTCTCTCCCCTCTTCCCCCTGGCACCATGCCACTCGTCCAGCTTTTCAGGCCATCTTTCGGGGCACAGCCTCCTGCAGCTGTGGTCCCAGGTCTAGATTCCCCAGGCACTAGCAGCCCTGTGGTTTTCCTTTTCACAATTGGGTATTATGCCTGTCGCCAAGGGATGTGGCTTTGGTGCAATGTAGCTTCTACCTCACCCTCTTGGCCTGGGGGCTGGGTCTCCCTCTCTAGTCCAGATCCCTGCTCCTACCATTCTCTGTCCTCTGTCCTCTGTCCTTCCTTATTGAAAAATTTCTCCTCAGCTGTGTCTAATTTATTAATTCCAGGTGGATATTCTCCAATTTAGTTGCTTTTGTAGTCTGGCCCCGGGAAGAAGTGAGCATCACATCTGCCTTTTTGGCTGCCATTTTCTTCTCCCACCAGTTTTTATTTATTTTAGAGATGAAGGGAGAGAGAAACATAGATCATTTGCCTCCTGCATGCCCCCTACTGGGGACTGAATCTGCAATCTGGGCATGTGCTCTGATGGGAAATCAAACCAGTGACTGTTTGGTGCATGGGATGATGCTTAACCAACAGAGCTATACCAGTCAGGGCAATTTGTTTTTATTTTTAATCTAAATAATTTTTAAATGTTATTTTTCAATTACAATTTATATTTAATATTCTTTTGTATTTGTTTCAGGTGTACAGCACCTTTGGCGATTTAACTTTGATCACTAGGTTACAGTGGCATCTACCTGATTTCTCCTTTTTAAAGGTGCCTTTTTTACTGGGTAATTAATGAGTAACATCTGAGGAGATACATTGATCCTGTCTCCCAACAAACTTTCATCCGATCTATTTGTGGTTCTTAGTTGCTAAATATTGATTTTTTAACTTCATCATTCCCTATATATTTATTAGTTCTCTTGTTAGAATAAAGAAGAGCTTTCACTCCTGCTCCTTTGTTTGCTTGTTATTATTTTATGAGTCAGTATGAACTAATTGTCTTTTATGCAATGGGTTACAGCTCTTTTCATTATTCATTTTTGATGCTCAAATTCTCTGAGTTGACCAGTGCCAACACCTCCAAACTGGCTCTTGTGTTCTTTTAACATGGCTCCATCAGTTGTTGAATACTCTAAAACATAAATTATAAAATATTTCATGTACACATTTTATCTGTCATGAAATACTTGCTGTGCTCTTAGTGTATCTACTACACTTCAGTGTCAAAAGGCATGCAAGGGTAATATAAAGTAAATATACCTTCTTTTACCAAAGAACTAAAATCTCAATATAGTAACACTAACATAACTAAAGCCATTAAAAACTAACTTAAAATGGTATGTAATCCAGTTCTATGTGTGTTTTTGTATTACTCCCTTCTAAAACTGATCTACAGTACTGTAATTAAAATAGCAACATATTTATAATTGTGAAATAGGAAACAACCCATTATTAGTCTGTAAGCAAGACGTATTTCTATAATTAGTGGTCTGGTGCTTGAATTGTGCACATTGAAAGGAATTAATTAGAAGAAATATTTTAATATCGCTATTCACCCTTTCTCTATAATAGAAGTGTCAACCAAATTCACAATGGACAATGACAAATGGAAACACACACGTGTGATTGGCACCAGCGAGAGCTTTATATGTGTTGCGCATGCGTGAGTCAACTTAGCCTTTTTTAAAAAAATATATATTTTATTGATTTTTTACAGAGAAGAAGGGAGAGAGATAGAGAGTTAGAAACATCGATGAGAGAGAAACATCGATAAGCTGCCTCCTGCACACCTCCTACTGGGGATGTGCCCGCAACCAAATCCCCTTGATTGGAATTGAACCTGGGACTTTTCAGTCCACAGGCCAATGCTCTATTCACTGAGCCAAACCAGTCAGGGCCAACTTAGCCTTTTATCGATATAGAATAAACTTGCTTAATTAGACCTGCTTTATGATTTAGCTAAACTTTTTGCAGCCCAGTAAAGCACCCCAACTTCTCTTTCAGGTCATTGTCAGCAACACAGCAGTAAATATCAACATGAAACACATTATTATTGTAGATCACGCAGGGGGAGCAAAGGGTAAAATATTTAACTGCAGCAGTATTTGATTATATTCTGCGCAGTGAGAAAGCCTGAATTCACTTTCAAGGTCCACCATTTCTTACTTCTTTTCAGTCAGATCAAGTTTCTAACCTTTCTAAATGTTCACTTTCTTGCTAATGAAAAGAAAATAGGATTCCACCAAGTCTCTTATCTACCTACTCCAGGACTTTTGTGAGGATCAAATGAGATGAGGCATGGGAAAACGCTTCACAGACATTTGGTTAAAGTGTGAAATGTTTCCATCTGTGTTCCTGGGCTGAAGAAACTTCAAGGAGGCTCGTCTCTAGGGAGAGGAAGCAGGCATTGCTACATGTCATCATTACCTGGATGGACACTTAGCATATTAACTATATATATATTACACTGTCGTCTCTGAGTCTAACGCAATATCCATTCCCCAGCCTTTTTCATTTAGGTGGCATTCGGATTATTGGGATCTGGTTTACAATGAATGAGCAAGTCCCTTTCAAAAGGAGGTTCTCCATCTTTGTTTCTGAATATGGTGGCAACTTCGGTTACACGGAGATAATTATATCTACCCATATCACTATTACAATGATATTTAATTGCCATTGTTACTTCTGTGGGAGCAATACCTTTCACTGCTGCTTCAGATTGGGCATCCTTTTCTACCTCATGTAGCATCTTGTTTGATTTTGTTAATTCGTTTATTTCATGCATGAGGTTGTTGATATTGATCATGAGTCTTTCTGAGCAACCTTGGTTTTCTGACATTGCTAATCTTTTATTCATCACTTCAGCCGTGTCTAAAATGTAGAGTTGAGCAAATTTCTGAGAAACGCCATCTGAAGGATGTAAAGTTCCAGTACAGTGATAAACTTGACCCTGTATTCTAAAACAGTATGGCCCATATCCTGATGGTGATGCGATATTTGCACCCATTGAAGCAAAAGCAAAAGAACTATTTATGGAATGAATATTTTCCATAAAATTTTTACTGTCAGAATCTTTGTTTATCATTAGTTTGTTTAAATATGCTGGGTATTCTGGAAAATTTATATCATTTGGACAAACATTATCTTTGTTACCACATCAAATAAATTTTCCATCAGATGGTTTTTCATCGGAGAAATTTAGTGATAGGCAAAATTGACATGTAACAGTCATTCCACCACAACTATGTTCGGTAATTGCATCCTTATTACTTCATTTTCGCTGTGAAGGCAGTTCCTACCAGTATTGGTAGTACTTGTTGATGGCAGTTTTTCAGACATACTGTGTCAACGACGCCACTTTCTTTTGGTCGCAGAGTTACGTTGTGCCAATAGTTGCTCTTCAGACATAGTCTGTCGATGACACTGGCTTCTTTCGGCTGCAGAGGTACAATTGGGGCTGGTCGGCCAGGGAGGGACCATGGGAGATTGGCCTGCCTGGAAGAAACCGCAGAAGGCCTTCTGGGCATGTCTGGCTCTGTCTCACCCCAGCAGCCTCAGCTTGCATCCCCAACCTTGCAGCCTCAGCTCATGCCTCCTGTCTTGCAGCCCACAGCCCCACCTGGCACCCTGCCTTGGCCTGGCACTGCCTGCTCACCTGCTCCACCATCCCACCACAGTCCCGCTCTCATTGGAGCCCATCAGGGCCAGCAGTGCCTCTACTGCCGCCCGCTGCCAGTGCTGCATTGCAGAAGCCTGCCATGTTCCGTGCCACCCCTTGGTGGTCAGTGCACATCATAGTGGGTGATTGAATTCCTATTCTCCCGGTCAAACATCCAAGGGGACAATTTGCATATTAGGCATATATATATAAAGTAAGATACTAAATTCGATCATCAAGATATACCTGAGATTTGTCTCTCTGCCTTCAGTGTGTGAAATGCAAATTTTAATATAGTTAGCCAAATAATTCAGGCTTCAGAATGTCACATATCACAAACAATTGTGGGATGCTATCTGGTTTAGTAGGTGTTTGGCCAATTTTGTGGTTAGCTTGCTAATTACTGCAATTAGTTTGGTTTTATAAATCCCAACTTTATATGGTACAGTCATTTAAGACAGTTTCACTGTATTTTCTAATGACTCTTACCATATTTTGTATTTTTCATACTTTTCCCCTGTATATTTCTTTCAAAAAAGTTTCTTCTGATCTGTCTTCCAGAATACTAACTCTCTCCCATTTTTTTCTAATGTCTGGTATTGCTCATTCATTGAATTCTTTACTTTAGCTGCTATAAGTTTACTGCTCCAGACATTCTCTTTGTTTTTTAAATATGTTATATCACTTATAGTCTGAAATTATCTCCTGAAAATTTCAATCTTGTCTTTTATGCCCTTTAGCATAGTAAATAGTCACTTTAAGATCTGTGCCTGATAATTCCAGTATCTGAAGCCCTGTGGCTCTGTTTCTGTTGTTTGTTGTTTCTGATGGTTTTCAGTCATGAACAAGAGCCTGAATTACTTGTCTGAGGATCCACAGTTCTGACAACATTAAAAGAAGCAGCATTTTTTTTTCCTGGAAAAAAGTGAATATGTCCAGAAGGATTAGTACATAGCCATAAAAAAGGAATGAAATGTTACAATTTATGACAGCATGGTTGGACCTAGAGGGTATTATGCTAAGTGAAATAAGTTAGTCAGAGAAAGACATACCAAATGATTTCACTTATGTTCAAGCAAAATTGAAACAGACTAATAGATACAGAGAACAGACTGGTGGTTGTCACAGGGGAAGGGGTTGGGGACTGGGTGAACAAGGTTTAGGGATTAAGAAGTAAAAATTGTTAGTTTCAAAATATTCATGGGGATGTAAAGAACAGAATAGGGAATATACTCAATAATATTCCAATAACTATGTATGGTTGCTAGGTAGGTACTAGAAATATTGGGGGAACAGTTTATGAAGTGTATGATTGATTAACCACTATGCTGTACACCTGAAACAAATACAAAATTATAATGAATAAAGTAAAATGTCTAGTAATTGTGAATTCTGTAAGAGATAGTATTGACCTCACATTTAAATAATAAATATAAAAGTGGCAATAAAATAATGGATTAGAAGAATTACAATGTAATAAGATCATACTCTATAAAATTGCAGTAAAACCTAATGGTTAAGAGTTAAGGGTCCAAGTTGCTTGTGTCCAAATACCACTTCCTTTACTTAATATCTGCCAAACCTCAGTTTCCTCATCCTTAAAATGAAATATTAACAATACCTGTCTCATAGAGTTGTTGTAAATATTAAAAGAGATAATACATGTAAAGTTGAATTGTAAAGGGTCAGAGGAGAGAGAGTAAAGGGTGTCATAGCCATAGCCAAGGCAAAGCTCGGGATCAACATGATTTATATGTGGGATAATGGGACAATCAACCTGGATAGAATGTCCAGAGAAAAAGATAATCCACAGAAAAATAATGGGCAAATGTATAACTTGCAATGTTTTATAATTTGTATGTATCTTGCCACTTCTGAGTCTTCCTCTCCCATTCCCAACTCTGTCCTACGATATTAAGCTCATTATGTGCACAATGATGTGGGTTCACATATCAACTAAACTAATGGACTTTTTCCTGACATAAGAGATACCACTTTAATAATCTAAAAGGCTCAATGCCATTATTTAGCTCATGTGTTTAGATGACATAACTTTGAGAGTCATTTTATCTGAAACTACTAAAGCAGTGATTCTCAAGTTTTAGCATGTATTAGAATCACCTGAAAAACTTGTTACAGTATAGATTGCTGGGCATCATCCTGAGAATTGCTAATGTCACTGGTCTGGACTGGGTCCCCAGATTCTACATTTCTAACAAGTTCCTCGGTGATGCTCATGCTGCTGGTCCAGGGGCCACACTGTGAGAACCACTGTACTAACAACATTGAGCCATATCAAAATTTGTTTATGTTTTCTTTTGGTAAAGCAATTTTCTAAAATCTATATTTATTTGTGTCTCCTACCCATGGAAGTAAATTATTTGAAATAACTCATAGGAAAAAATGCTTCATTTATATTTTATGTTAGCTGTGATTTTTATTTTCTTGCTATTAGTACTAACTGTTTGGGGAGGTCTAAGCTACCTTTAAACTTCATTAGTGATACAAATTTTCTAATACTTCAGAGAAATCCCATTGCATTATTCATAAATCTAAATGGCTTGAGTGGGATTTTTTTTGTACAAGTAATATTTGTAAGAGTAGGCCTTTCATAAATGTAAACATGAATTCCTTTGTAAGTATACCCTTGTATTCAAAATATATCAACATTTGAAAGTCCATATACAAATTTTATGGCTTTTCCCCTTTTGTGTTTATGTCTTTTTAAAAGAAATACACATCACTTAAGATTCCTGTTCATTTTACCTGCTGTCACCTTCTACCTAAATGAGTCACATCAAGTATTGCATGACACTTCTATCTGACAAGTACCTGAAAGTTGAAGTAATTTTCACATATTCTGTCTCATTCTTCCCTGATAGTGCTTTAATGCATTATGGGCAGGAAATTACTTTGATGAGAAGAGATAGTGGGAGAATGTTCAAACTACATGGGATCCAGCTCATCCATTCAAATCCAGTCTTCTCTTTGAGTCTGGGCTCTGCTGTCCACTTCCCCATTGCTGGGCCTCACTTTATCTCTTTCCTCAAATAAAACTAACATAAGGCTTTTGGGTGTGGCAGACTTCTAAATTTTGGTAATAACAGGGAAGGAAAAAGATAGTGACAGCCCAGCCCAGTACCACAAATAACTTAACCGCTGAATAACGTACCACTGTGTTCTTAACTCCTTAGCTATGCCTTGTCACAGGAAAATTCCCTTAGGCCTCCATATTGCTTACACCTTGGCCTCTCCTCTCCCCCTTTCCAGTTCTCATCCTTACTTTCCTTTTTACTGGCCTCCTTCTCTTCGACCACCTTAATCTTTCTTATTGTATTTCACAGAGTAATTCAGTTGTCTTCTGACTCTCATCCATCTACACTAATAAAAGAGAAAAATGGTAATTGGCGTACGACCGATACCCTTTTCATTGGCTAATCAGCGAGATATGCAAATTAACTGCCAACTAAGATGGCAGTTAACCGCCAACAAAGATGGCGGCTAATTTGCATATTGCAGGCAGGGTGGTACAGCGCCATCTGAGAGCTGGTTGGGGGCGTGAGTGCTGGCGGTCGCCCAGGACCCGATCCCGCCTGCAGACCCGGACGCGGGCCAGCGGTGCGACTGCGGCGTCCGACCGCACTCACACCCTCAACCCACGAGGTTCAACTCCTCTGGCCAAGGCATCAGGCCTGGGCGGGGGGCGGAGCCAGTGATGGGGGGAAATGAGGGTCCCCTGCCTAGGCCTGACACCTCTGGCAGAGGTGTCAGGCCTGGGCAAGGGGCCGATCCTGCGATTGGAGGGTGATGGGGGTCAACGCCTGAGGTTCTCCCAGTATGTGAGAGGGGGCAGGCTGGGCTGAGGGACACCCCCTCCCACCCAGTGCACGAATTTTGTGCACCGGGCCCCTAGTTTAAATTATAAGCAAGGATACTTAAATTTGTACATTAAAAAGCTAGTCAAGCCAATCGGAGAAAAAGGAGACATATGTAAAACTTTAGATAATAAGAAAAAAAAAGCTAGTCAAGGCCCATGATCATAGTATTTTTTTTTCTAAGCAAACAAGCTATCTACCTATGAGATGATTTGGATCATTGCCCTAAAGAGAAAGAAATGGCTACAGTCATTATTATTTAAGTACTATTTTTTTTTCTTCCTGCTACATTTGTTTAAGGAAAGACACTTGCCACTGAGAGTATTTTTTGTGGATTGGCGCAAGTTTGGAAAAGAAAATTAAGGTGAATTAAGAAGTACATGATGGCTTAGAAGTCAGATTCCTGGTCCCAGCTCTGCTTTTATTTCATAGTACAGTCTTTAGCAAGTTACTTTGCAGCTCCCAGGCTGTGTTTCTTCATTTATAATGTAAAGGAGTTGGGTCAGTGGTCTTCAAGCTTAAGCATAAACTGAAAGGAGGCAAAAACACTTCATAGTGGCTCTTATTGAGCATAGAAGGGGTTCAGACCCAACCCCTAATTCTCCCTCCTCCATAGCCCCTTAAGCTCCCCACACCACAGTTCTGAAAACACTGATCTAGATGGTTTTCATCCACAATTGTTCCCTGCTTTTCTTGAAGTTTTGACTGGAATTCAGCTTACTATAATTGCTCCTTTGAGTAGAATGAGGGTAGATAAGTGGAAACTTGAAAGAGAAGCTCCCCATGACCTACCATAGCTAAGGAATTTTGGAATTCTGTCATTTCAGTCATGAGTTGTTATTTTTTGGAGTTTTTTGTTGTTGTTGTTTTTTGTGGCCCAGGGCTAATCTGTAACCAAATCTCCTCTCTCTCTACCCTATGTAGTTCCAGTACCTACAGTATTTAAAAGTCTGTTACAAGTCTGGGCTATTTTATTTTATTTATTTATTTTTAAAATAAATTTTATTGATATTTTACAGAGAGGAAGGAGGAGGGATAGAGAGTTAGAAACACTGATGAGAGGGAAACATCGATCAGCTGCCTCCTGCACACTCCCTACTGGGGATGTGCTGGCAACCAAGGTACATGCCTTTGACCAGAATCGAATCTGGGACCCTTCAGTCTGCAGGTCAACGCTCTGTCCACTGAGCCAAACTGGTTAGGGCTGATCTGGCTTATTTTAGAAAAGAAGTCCCTGTTGAAAATTATTTTTCCAGATAATGAGACTGGATGCTAACTTTGATTGAAATTTGACCTTTGGTAGTTGAGGATAATTGGTTGACATGTTTATTATCTTATTATCCCTGGGAAATCAATAATAGAACACTTAAAAAACACACATTTCATTAGCAACTGACTTCATGAAGAAAGCAGCAATCACTCAAACTTCTGTATCAGGGGTTGGTGATGTACCACAAAACTGTGCAATCACTCAGGTACTTGATAGCCATTTATCTGTAGAGAAGAGTCTCCTGCACTGCGGGAGACGCCAGTAAAGTGGACAAGTGGGACAGAGAATGGAGCTTCAGTCATGAATACAGGCACAAATGAGAAAGAGCTCATGCTCCCAGGGACAACCCTCAAACAGTGGTATGCAAGACTAGGTAAGTTAATGTGCCAGTCTCCCCAAATTTTGGTGGTATCTTTTTGAGGCAAGTTCCTTGCAGTTTCTCATTGTATCCTCAGAGTGACTGAGTCCCATTTGCCCAAAGCAGTATTATACATTTGATTTCCTTTCTTCCTTTCTTTTTCTTACTTCCCCCCTCCTTCACATTTGTATCCTGAGATTATTTCCAAATAGTTTTCTCCCCCCACCCCCAAGTCTTTACTTCAGGACCTATTTAGGGAGAATCTAAATTAAATTAATTTTCAGTGCTACTACAATTTCAGATACTATTAAATTGATAATAGAACCCTATTCTGAATTCAGCAACTGCTTCTAATTTTACATATATGCTATTGTTTCAATTGTATTGTGTTATTGATGGCACAAACTGAAATGAAGCAGGATGTAGAGAATTCTATTTTTAAAAGAATTATTTAAGTGGATTTGCATGTAAAATATATGATTTTTAAATTTTCCACTTTAGGTCCTGGAGTCAGTTTGTTGAGGATTTTTAATCCAGTGGGTGTAAAAAAATGATACAGCTTTACTTTTACCAGTTACATGTCCTTCAACTGTATCAAAATTTCTTTCCCTTCTATCAGATACCACTTTTATGATATCTTAGACATAACTCTCATGACACACTGCATTCTTGAAAGAATAATTTCATTTCAGATCATTATTTCCTTCAATATTGGGAGGGGAGGAAATAATATGTCTTTATGAACACTCCTAAAAAGATGGCAATGTTCTCTCTCTGTATATTCTCCCAAGATTGACTGCGAGAGCAGGGAGGTGTTGATTGAGGGGACTTAAAGGATGGTACTGTCCTGGCACCCTTTGGTAGGACTGAAGGAAAGAGAGGACAAAATGGCAGCAGAATAGATGGATGTGTCCCGAGCCTTGTCTCACAGCAGATAGAACGAGCAACTAAATCGAATAATATTCACCCTGAATTGGCGAAGTAGACATAGCTGGTGAGACAATTCGCAGAGGAAAAGGGCAGAGGACCCACAGAGAATGGTAAACTCAGGGATCTGGGCTGGAGAGAACTGTGAGACCTCTGAGCCCTGAGGGTCAGAGGGAAACCACACGGCACCAAGGCCACGTCCCTTGGGACAGGCATAGCATCTGACTATGGAAAGGATGTCCGCAGGACTGCTGGTGGCAGGGGATTCTAGATCTGGGTCCACAGCCACGAGAGACTGAACCCAGAGGGGGCAGCCTGGACGGCTGCCCAGAACACTCTGTGCCTGAGGGAGAAAGGCTAGCAATGGCGCAGCTCTTTTCCCTCTTCTTGGGCTTTGCTTTTGTTCACTGAACCTAGTTCATAGGACCTTTCAAATACAGACACTCACTTGTGGCTGAGGTGTAGGCGGAGGTGTAGGTGGAGTCTGGGGAGAGGCTGGGAAGAGGAGAGGAGAGGGTCGGGAAGAAGTGGCTGCGAGTCTGGCTTTGAGTCATACCTGATGTGCTGGAACTAGGTAGCCATTTTCTCCTGAAGAGATAACCCCTCCCCGCAGTCTCCAGGCAACCAATACAGCCACACCCAGATTACACCCAGAGTGGTACAAAGGATACAAAAAAATCTGAATAGTCCCTGAGAACCCACAGGGACTGGCCTAAAGAGAGGCCTTCAGTCCCAGCAACAGGAAACTGAGAAGCGACAGACAATACAGAAGAATGGGATCTTAAACCAGTCCTCATTTTTATTTTTATTCTATTTTATTTTATTTATTTTATTTTATTTTATTTTATTTTATTTTATTTTATTTTATTATTACTAGACTAGAGGCCCGGTGTACAAAAATTTGTGCACTCGGGGGAAGGGGGGGTCCCTCAGCCCTGCCTGTGCCCTCTCACAGTCTGGCACCCCTCGGGAGATAACGACCTGCTGGCTTAGGCCCGCTCCCGGGTGGCAGAGGGCAGGCCCAATTCCTAGGTGCAGCCCCTGGTCGGGCTCAGAGCAGGGCTGATTGGGGAATTGGGGCGCCTTCCCCTGTCATGCACAGAGCAGGGCAGATTGGGAGGTTGCGATGCCACCCTCAGTCACGCTCAGGGTAGGGCCGATTGGGGGGTTGGGGCACTGCCCCCTGTCACACTCAAGGCAGAGTCTATGGGGAGGTTGTGGCACTACCTCCTGTCATGCACAGAGCAGGGCCCATCAGGGGGGTTGGGGCTCCGTACCCTGTCATGCACAGAGCAGGGCCAATCAGGGGGTTGGGGCGCTGCCCCCTGTCACGCACAGAGCAGGGCCCATCAGGGGGTTGAGGAGCTCCCCCTTGTCACGCACAGAGTAGGGCCGATAGGGGAGTTGGGGAACCTCCCCCTGTCACACTCAGGGCAGGGCGGATCAGGGGGTTGGGGCGCTGCCTTCTATCACCCACAGAGCAGGGCCGATCAGGGGGTTGGGGAGCCGCCACTGTCATACTCAGGGCAGGGCCGATGGAGAGGTTATGGCTCTACCTCATCACACACAGAGCAGGGCCCGTGGGGGGGCGGGGGAGGTTGGGGCGCCGCCCTCTATCACCCACAGAGCAGGGCCAATCAGGTGGTTGGGGCACTGCCACTCTCACACTCAGGGCAGGGCCAATGGGGAGGTTATGGCTCTACCCTGTCACACACAGAGCAGGGCCCGTGGGGGGCTGGGGGGTTGGGGCGCTGCACCCTGTCACACACAGAGCCGCAGGGCGATCAGGGGGTTTGGGCGCTGCCCCTGTCACACTGATCCTGGTGCCGGGAGGCCTCTCGGCTCCACTGATCCCGGTGCTGGGAGGCATATTACCCTTTTACTATATAGAATAGAGGCCTGGTGCATGGGTGTGGCTGGCTGGTTTGCCCTGAAGGGTGTCCTGGATCAGGGTGGGGGTCCCCACTGGGGTGCCTGGCCAGTCTGGGTGAGGGGTTGAGGGCTGTTTCCAGGCTGGGACTGAAGCTCCCAACTGCTCCTTTTATTCTTTATTATTATTATTTTTTTATTCTGGGCCAGCTTTAGCTCTGAGGCTCCAGCTCTTAGGCCTCCGCTCCTGAAAGCAGGTATCTGGTTTGTTTCAGTTCTATAATTGAAACTCTGTATCAACTCCAGCTCTGAGATCTTGGCTCGCTGAAAGCTGGTTTCTGGGGTTTTGTTTAGCTTCTGAATTTGTTACAATGTTCAAACTGCAGGCTCAGATGCTGGCAAGGCAGGCGGGGAATGTTGGAGTCCTCTGTCACTGAAGCAAGCAAGCCTCATGTTAGTTTCAAGCTGCCTGGCCACCGGCTGCCATCTTGGCTGGCAGTTAATTTGCATATCACCCTGATTAGCCAATGGGAAGGGTAGCGGTCATACGCCAATTACCATGTTTCTCTTTTATTAGATAGGATGCTCAATGCACAAAATTCGTGCAAGGGACTCAGCCCCCGCCAATGCTGCTTGGTCCACAAGATCATCCAGTCTAATTAGCATATTATGCTTTTAGTATTATAGATTATTTTGTTATCTCTTTTTTCTTTATTTTCCCTTTTTTCATTTGTTTATTTTCTATTTCTTTTCAGATTATTTTTTCGTCATTCTGATTTTTTTATTTTATCTTACTTCTTAAATTATTTTTTAATTTGTTATTATTTTTTCCTTCTTTTTCTCTTCTTATCCACTCAACCTCTTTCTACTTCCTCTATACTGAACTGAGGTCCTCCCCATATTCATCCAATTCCTTAACCTTACTTTCTGTATACTAGATTCTTCCCTCAACCTCTTTACTGGTTATTTGGTGTTTGTATGTTTTGGTTTATCTGTTTGTTCTCTGGTGTTTTCTCCATATATATATATATATATATATATATATATATATATATGTATTTTTTTTTCCTTTTTCTTTTTCTTCTTTTCCTTTTCTCTCATACAATTTTTTCTGTCTTTGATATCATTTGTGCTCTCTTTTCTCTCCCCTAATTCTCTTTTCTCCAGTGGTCACTTATATTGGGGTTACCGGTGTCGTGGATACACTCATGTTTTGTTCCCTTTGTGTCATGTCTTATGGAGGTGAATTTTATCTTGTTTGGCCAATGTGGTAGAGAGCGAGCCACATAACTGGACTCCAAGAGAGGAGACTCCATCCAAGAATGGCCAATAACACTCCAGACCCAACTACAGAGACAGGAAGAAGGCGGCAGTGAGGGAGAGAGCATGAGTGAGGGAGCAAAACAGGAGTGTGTGGGCATGTGGTGTGTGTGTGTGGGGGACAGTTAGATCTCACAGGAACTTTGGGGGCAGGCTGACCTATGGTAAATGTTTCCCTCCACGTCCTGCGTGGTTCAGGGTTCAGGATCTGGAAGAGGAGCTGCACGCAAATGAAAGAGAAAAGACAAAGATAATTTGGAAATATTGGGGGGGCCAGGCGGGTAAGACCATCTCAGGGGTAAGGACTTCCACTGGTGCTCAGGCCGCACCAACCTTTTATTTGGTTTGGGATCCACCCATAGTATAGCCCTTAGACAGGGAGGTTCCAGTGACACACAGACTATTCTTATCAATAAGGATTTACATGATTAAAGGTAGGGAGGTTGCTTCAGCTACCATTATCTGGATTAACAGAGGTAGTGCACAGCTCTGACCTTTGCTAGGGCTTCAGAGATCACCAGCCTTCTGGGTTCTCTGTCTACACCTCTCTGCTAGTGAAGACAATAGGCGGTTTCCCATACTGACCAGACTCGACTAACCAGGCAACCTCTACTATCAGTGCAAACAGTCCTGGAGTGGCTGTCTCTGCCCCAGAGGCTGCACCTTTTTGAAAGGAAGAGCTGCAGTGACTGGGAGCCCAACATCACCTCAAACCAGGGTGCCCTCAGATAACACCCTGGACTGTACAGCCACCCCAGCCAGGGACCTGCTGCCTCAGGTGTGGTCCCATGGTCACCAAGACTCCAGTCACCCAGGGTTCAGGCTCCCGTGAGTTCTGAAGCATTCCCCCTCAGTCTGGCCCAATGCTTTAGTCCAGGGCACCGTGACCATGTGAGCAGCAGCCATGTGAGCAGCCCGTTCCAGTTCAAGGAGCAGAAGCCTCACACATCCTGCCCCTGTCTGAGGAGCAGCAGCTCTGCGAGCAGCCCGCCCCACTCCAAGGAGCAGCAGCCTCACACATCCTGACCCCATCCAAGGATAAGCAGTCTCTTGAGTGGCCTGCCAACGTCTGAGGAGCAGCAGCTCTGTGCAGCCTACCACTACCTGAGGAGCAGCAGCCACATGAGCAGCCCTCGCACATACAAGGAGCAGCAGCCATGCACAGCCTGCCCCCATCCAAAGAATAGTAGCTTCGTGAGAAGCTCCACCCCGTCTAAGGAGAAGAAATTTCACTAGCAGCCTGCCTCTGCCAGATAGAGAAGCCACCACTGCTGCAAGCAGCACCCAATAGAGGAGCTGCTGACAACTGAGGAGCAGCAACTGCCACGACCACCCGAGGAGCTGATGCCGTCTCTGCACAACTCGACACCTAGATCCTCTGGTGAGACCAAAAATGGGGAGACACAGAAACCCACAAAGGAAAAACAGGAGGAATTGCCAGAAAAGCAGCTAAGTGAATGGACACATGCATTGTCAGAAAAAGAATTCAGAATGAGGGCCACTCAGTTCATAAACCGGATGGATGAAAAAATCAACAACTTATGTAAGAATCAAGGAGAAATAGAGTGATATAGCTGCAATAAAAAAACACCATGGAAAGTTTCAATAGTACTTGGAGAAGCTGAGAACCCATTTAGCAAATCAGAAAGCAGGGAAGCAAAACACACCCAAACTGAAATGCAGTTGAAGAAAAAAAATTAAAAGACAGGAGGAGAGCCGAGGCCGGTTTGGCTCAGTGGATAGAGCGTCGGCTTGCGGACTGAAGGGTCCCAGGTTCGATTCCGGTCAAGGGCATGTGCCTGGGTTGCGGGCACATCCCCGGTGGGGGGTGTGCAGGAGGCAGCTGATCGATGTTTCTCTCTCATCGATGTTTCTGACTCTCTATCCCTCTCCCTTCCTCTCTGTGAAAAATCAATAAAATATATTTAAAAAAAAAAAAACAGGAGGAGAGCCTAAGGGAGCTTTGGGACAACATAAAACGAAGCAACATACAAATAATAGGGGTTTCAGAATGACAGAAAGAGGAACAAGGGTTAGAAAACCTATTTGAAGAAATAATATCAGAAAACTTCCCTGATGTGAAGAAGAAAAAAAACACACAAACACAGAGAGTCCCAAACAAGATGAACCTGAAAAGACATGCATCAAGAAATGATGGCAAATGTTCAGGACAAAGAGAGAATCTTAAAGGCTGCAAGAGAGAGACAGAACGTTACATACAAGGGATCTCCTATTAGATTATCAAATGATTTCTCAACAGAAACACATCAGGCCAGAAAGGAATGGAAGAAAATTTACAAAGTGATGCAAAGCAAGGGACTGATTCCAAGAATACTCCATCCAGCAAAGCTATCATTCAAAATTGAAGGGGAAATAAGGAGCTACAAAGACAAAAAATACACACACAAAAAACAAATAAAAAAAAGGCTAAGGGAGTTTATCACTACTAAGTGAGCAAAGCAAGAAATGCTAAAGGGACTGTTGTAAAAAGAAGAAATAAAAAGGGAAGAAGGAACACAGGCACAAAAAATGAAAATAGCTGTACACAGGTACCTATCAATAATAACTTTAAATGTTGACAGACTAACTGATCCAATCAAAAGACATCAAGTGGCTGAGTGGATAAAAAAATATGACCCATATATATACTGTCTACAAGAGACCAACCTCAGAACAAAGGACACACACAGATTGAAAGTGAAGGGATGGAAAAATATCTTTCAGGCAAATGGAAATGAAAATAAAATGCCAGGGTAGCAATACCTACACCTGAAAAAATTCACCTCGAAGTGAAGCCCATAACAAGAGATAAGGAAAGCCACTTCATAATAGTAAAGGAATCCATACAACAAGAGGATATAACCCGAGTAAACACCTGTGCACCGAATGCAGGAGCACCCTTATATATGAAAGAACTCCTGGAAGATATCAAGGGAGAGATCGACAACAATACAATCATAGTAGCTGAATTTAATACCCCACTGACATCACTGGATAAATCCTCTAGAAAAAAATCAGAAAAAAAATCAGCAAAGAAACAGCAGTCCTAAATGACTCACTAGATCAGATGGACTTAATTGACATCTTCAGAACATTTCATCCCAAATCCACTGAATACACATTCTTCTCAAGTGAACAGGGGACGTTTTCAAAGATAGATTACATATTAGGTCACAGGCAAAGTTTCTCCAAATTCAAGAAGATTGAAATTATATCAAGCATCTTCTCAGACTACAATGGTATAATATTAGAAATAAACTACAATAAAAACAATAAAAAAATTTCATGCATTTGGAAGCTGAAATGCATGCTATTAAACAATGATTGGGTTACCACAGGGTTCAAAGAAGAAATTAAACATATGCTGGAAAAGAATGACAATAAAAACACAACAATCCAAAATTTATGGTACACAGTGAAAGCAGACCTGAGAGGGAAGCTTATAGCTCTACAAGCCTACTTCAAAAAAAAAAAAAAAGGTAATAAATCTTTTAACTCTCCAACTTAAAGAATTAGAAAGACAGGAAAAAAAAAAGCCCAGTGTGAGCAGAAAAAAAGAAGATAATAAAAATCAGAACAGAAATAAATGACATAGAGGAGTCGGAGGGAGACCGCGTGGCAGACAGCCGCGTCCCCTGGGACAGGCACAGCCCCTGACGGGGGTAAGGAGAACCGCGGGATTCCTGGCGCCACCGGGGGAATTGAGAGCTGGGTTCTGTGATCACGGAGGACTGAGCCTAAAGGCGGCAGCCTGAAGAGCTGACCAGACCATGCAGTCCCGATCCAAGCAACAGCAACCTCCTGAGCACCACACCCTCTGCTGAGGAACAGCAGCTGTACGTGAAACCTCCCCCCACCAGCCAGAAGAGCCACCACAGCTGTGAACAGCACCCACCAGAGGAGCTGCTGCCAACTGAAGAGCAGCTGCTACCGCAACCGCCCGAAGAGCAACCACAGACCAAGGAGTCACTGCCACCAAGGAAGCAGCCACTGAACGACTCAACGTCTAGATATGTCAGTGAGATCAAACATGGGTAGACAAAGAAACCCCCAAAGGAAAGAGAAGGAGGACTCTCCAGAAAAGCAGCTAAGTAATACAGAGGCATGCAACATGACAGAAAAAGAATTCAGAATAAGGGTCCTAGAGTGCATAAACCGGATGGAGGAAAAAATCGACAACCTCTGCAAGAAGCAAGAAGAAACAGATGAAAAAATCGATAACATATGGAAGAAGCTAGAAGAAACAAATGAAAAAATCAACAACTTAAGTAAGACCCAAGAAGAAATCAAGAGCGATATAGCTGCAATGAAAAACTCCATTGAAAGTATCAACAGTAGACTAGGAGAAGCGGAGGACAGAATTAGTGAATTAGAAGACAAGGAAGCAAAACACACCCAAAATGTACTGCAATTGGAGAAAAAAATGAAAAGACAGGAGGAGAGCCTAAGGGAGCTTTGGGACAACATGAAACGAAACAACATACGAATAATAGGGGTACCAGAACAACAGAAGGATGAACAAGGATTAGAAAACCTATTAGAAGAAATAATATCAGAAAACTTCCCTGAGGTGAGGAAGAAAAAAGTCACACAAGCCCAGAGAGTCCCAAACAAGCTGAACCCAAAAAGACCCACACCAAGACACATCATAATTACCATGGCAAATGTTCAGGACAAAGAGAGAATCTTACAGGCTGCAAGAGAGAGACGGAAAGTTACATACAAGGGATCTCCCATTAGATTGTCCAATGATTTCTCAACAGAAACACATCAGGCCAGAAAAGAATGGACGGAAATTTACAAAGTGATGCAAAGCAAAGGACTGAATCCAAGAATACTCTATCCATCAAGGCTATCATTCAAACTTGAAGGGGAAATAAGAAGCTTTACAGACAAAAAAAGGCTAAGGGAGTTTATCACCACCAAGCCAGCAATGCAAGGAATGCTAAAGGGACTGGTATAAAAATAAGAAATAAAAAGCTCAGAAAGAAAACAGCCACACAAAAACAGAAATGGCTACAAACAAGTACCTTTCAATAATAACTTTAAACGTAAACGGACTAAATGCTCCAAACAAAAGACATCGAGTGGCTGAATGGATAAAAAAACATGACCCATACATCTGCTGTCTACAAGAAACCCACCTCATTAGAAGGGACTCACACAGACTGAAAGTGAAAGGATGGAAAAATATCTTTCAGGCAAATGGAAAGGAAAAGAAAGATGGGGTAGCAATACTTATATCGGACAAAATAGACCTCAAAGTGAAGGCCATAACAAGAGATAAGGAAGGCCACTTCATAATACTAAAGGGATCAATACAACAAGAAGATATAACCCTGGTAAACATATATGCACCCAATGCAGGAGCATCCAAATTCATAAAAAAACTCCTGGAAGATATCAAAGGAGAGATCGACAACAATACAATCATAATAGGGGACTTTAATACACCACTGACAGCACTGGATAAGTCCTCTAGACAAACAATCAGCAAAGATACAGCAATCCTAAATGACTCACTAGATCAGATGGACTTAATAGACATCTTTAGAACACTTCACCCGAAAGCCAGGGAATATACATTCTACTCAAATGCTCATAAGACATATTCAAAAATAGACCATATATTGGGTCATAAGCAAAGTATCCCCAAATTCAAGAAAATTGAAATCATAAAAAGCGTCTTCGCAGACCACGATGGCATAATATTAGAAATAAACTACAATAAAAACAACCCAAAATACTCAAACACCTGGAAGCTGAATAGCATGCTATTAAATATTGATTGGGTTACCAATGACATCAAAGAAGAAATTCGAAACATCCTGGAAACTAATGACAATGAAAACACAACAATCCAAAACCTATGGGACACAATGAAAGCAGTCCTGAGAGGGAAGTTTATAGCTCTACAGGCCTATCTCAAAAAACAAGAAAAAATGGTAGTAAATCATCTAACTCTACAACTCAAAGAATTAGAAAGAGAGCAACAAGAAAACCCCAGAGTGAGCAGAAGGAAGGAGATAATAAAGATTAGAGCAGAAATAAATGACATAGAGACCAAAAAAACAATACAGAAAATCAATGAAACCAACAGCTGGTTCTTTGAAAGGATAAACAATATTGACAAACCTCTAGCCAGACTCACCAAGAAGCAAAGAGAGAGGACCCAAATAAACAAAATCAGAAACGATAGAGGCGAAATAACAACAGACCCCACAGAAATACAAATGATTGTTAAAAAATACTATGGACAGCTCTACTCCAACAAACTAGACAACCTGGAGGAAATGGACAAATTCCTAGAAAAATACAACATTCCAAAACTCAATCAGGAAGAATCTAAAAATCACAACAGGCCAATAACTATGGAAGAAATTGAAGCAGTCATCAAAAATCTTCCATCAAACAAAAGCCCAGGACCAGACGGCTTCACAGGGGAGTTTTACCAAACATTCAAGGAAGAACTAAAACCTATCCTCCTCAGACTACTACAAAAAATTCAAGAGGAAGGAACACTTCCAAGCTCATTCTATGAAGCCAGCATCACCCTAATACCAAAACCAGGTAAAGACAACACAATGAAAGAGAATTACAGGGCAATATCCCTCATGAACATAGATGCCAAAATCCTCAACAAAATCTTAGCAAATCGGATCCAGCAGTACATCAGAAAGATCATACACCAGGACCAGGTAGGATTTATCCCAGGGATGCAAGGATGGTACAATATCTGCAAATCAATAAACGTGATACATCACATAAACAAACTGAAAGAAAAAAACCACATGGTCATATCAATTGATGCAGAAAAAGCATTTGACAAAATTCAACACCCATTTTTGATAAAAGCTCTCAGCAAGGTGGGAGTAGAAGGATCATACCTCAACATAATAAAAGCCATATATGACAGGCCCACAGCCAACATCATACTCAATGGACAAAAACTAACACCATTTCCCCTAAGAACAGGAACAAGACAGGGATGCCCCCTCTCACCACTCCTGTTCAACATAGTACTGGAAGTGTTAGCCATTGCAATTAGGCAAGAAGAAGAAATAAAAGGCATCCAAATTGGAAAAGAGGAAGTAAAACTGTCCTTATTTGCAGATGACATGATATTATACATACAAAACACTAGAGACTCCATCAAAAAGCTACTAGACTTAATACATGAATTTGGCAATGTAGCAGGATACAAAATTAACCCCAAGAAATCTGAGGCATTTCTATACACCAATAGTGAACTTTCCGAAAGAGAGATTATAAAAACAATCCCGTTTACCATTGCACCAAAAAAATTAAGTTACCTAGGAATAAACTTAACTAAAGAGGTAAAAGACCTCCACTCAGAAAACTACAGGACGTTGAAAAAAGATATAGAGGAAGACATAAACAGATGGAAGAACATACCGTGTTCATGGATTGGTAGAATCAACATCATTAAAATGTCCATACTACCCAAAGCAATCTATAAATTCAACGCACTTCCCATTAAAATACCAATGGCATACTTCACAGATCTAGAACGAACTCTCCAAAAATTCATCTGGAATAAAAAAAGACCCCAAATAGCTGCAGCAATCCTGAAAAAGACCAAAGTAGGTGGGATCTCAATACCAGATATCAAGTTGTATTACAAAGCCACTGTTCCCAAAACTGCCTGGTACTGGCACAAGAATAGGCATATAGATCAATGGAATAAAATAGAGAGCCCAGAAATCGGCCCGAACCAATATGCTCAATTAATATTTGACAAAGGAGGCAAGAACATACAATGGAGCCAAGATAGTCTCTTCAATAAATGGTGTTGGGAAAATTGGATGGATATATGCAAGAAAATGAAACTAGACCACCAACTTACACCATACACAAAAATAAACTCAAAGTGGATAAAGGACTTAAATGTACGACAGGAAACCATAAAAATTCTTGAAGAATCCAAAGGCAACAAAATCTCAGACATATGCCGAAGCAATTTCTTCACTGATACAGCTCCTAGGGCACTTGAAACGAAAGAGAAAATGAACAAATGGGACTACATCAAAATAAAAAGCTTCTGCACAGCAAAAGAAACCATCAACAAAACAACGAGAAAACCCACTGTGTGGGAAAACATATTTGCCAATGTCATATCTGATAAGGGCCTAATCTCCAAAATTTATAGGGAACTCATACAACTTAACAAAAGGAAGATAAACAATCCAATCAAAAAATGGGCAAAGGATCTAAATAGACACCTTTCAAAAGAGGACATTCAGAAAGCCAAGAGACATATGAAAACATGCTCAAAGTCACTAATCATCCGAGAGATGCAAATCAAAACAACAATGAGGTTCCATCTCACACCTGTCAGACTGGCTATCATCAACAAATCAACAAACGACAAGTGCTGGAGAGGATGTGGAGAAAAAGGAACACTTGTGCACTGCTGGTGGGAATGCAGACTGGTGCAGCCACTATGGAAGACAGTATGGAGTTTCCTTAAAAAACTGAAAATGGAACTCCCATTTGACCCTGTGATCCCACTTCTAGGAATATATCCCAAGAAACCAGAAACACCAATCAGAAAGGATATATGCACCCCTATGTTCATAGCAGCACAATTCACCATAGCTAAGATCTGGAAACAGCCTAAGTGCCCATCAGTAGATGAATGGATTAGAAAACTGTGGTACATCTACACGATGGAATACTATGCTGCTCTAAAAAGGAAGGAACTCTTACCATTTGCAACGTCATGGATGGAACTGGAGAGCATTATTCTAAGTGAAATAAGCCAGTCAATGAAGGAAAAATACCACATGATCTCACTCATTCATGGATAATAGAGACCATTATAAACTTTTGAACAATAATAGATACAGAGGCAGAGCTGCCTCAAACAGATTGTCAAACTGCAGCAGGAAGGCCGGGGAGGGTTGGGGGGCAGGAGGTAGGGGGGTAGGAGATCAACTAAAGGACTTGTGTGCATGCATATAAGCATAACCAGTGGACATAAGACATTGGGGGATAGGGGAGGCTGGGGGACTGTCTAGGGCGGGGGGATAAAATGGACACATATGTAATACCCTTTGTAATACTTTAAGCAATAAAGAAAAAAAAAGAAATAAATGACATAGAGGCCAAAAAAACAAACAAACAAAAAAAAACATAATACAGAAAATCAATGAAACCAAGAGCTGGTTCTTTGAAAGGATAAAAAAAATTGAAAAACCACTCACCAGGCTCACCAAGAAGCAAAAAGAGAAGACCCAAATAAAAAATATCAGAAATGAAAGAGGGGAAATGACAACAGACCCCACAGAAATACAAAGGATTGTTAAGAAAATACTATGAACAACTGTATTCCAACAAACTAGACAAACTAGAGAGAATGGACATATTCCTACAAAAAAAACCCCAAAACCCACAAACATTCCCAAACTCAATCAGGAAGAATCTAAAAATCTCAATAGGCTGATAATTCTGGAGGAAATTGAAGGAGTCATCAAAAGTTTCCAGCAAACAATAGCCTGGGGCCAGATGGCTTCACAAGGGAGTTTACCAAACATTCAAAGAAGAAATAAAACTTCTTCCTCAGACTATTCCAAAAAATTCAAGAGGAAGGAACACTTCCAAGCAAATTCTATGAAGCCAGCATTACCCTAATACCAAAACTAGATGAAGACAACACAATGAAAGAGAATTACAGGCCATTATCCCTCTTGAACATAGATGCCAAAATCGTCAACAAAATTCTAGCAAATCGGATCCAGCATTACATCAGAAAGATCATACACCATGACCAAGTAGGATTTACCTGGGGATGCAAGGATGTTACAATATCCACAAATCAATAAACGTGATACATCACATAAACAAATTGAAAGATAAAAATCACATAGTCATATCAATTGATATAGAAAAACATTTGACAAAATTCAACATCCTTCTTTGATAAAAACCCTCAGAAAAATGTGAAGAGAGATCTTACTTCAACATAATAAAAGCCTTATATTACAAACCCACAGCCAACATCACACTCAATGGTCAAAAATTAAAACCATTTCCTCTAAGAACATGAATGAGACAGGGATGCCCACTTCACCACTTCAGTTCAACATAGTTCTGGAAGTGCTAGCCATAGCAATTAGACATGAAGAAGAACTAATGGTATCCAAATTGGAAAAGAAGATGTAATACTGTCATTATTTGCAGATGATATGATATTGTACATAGAAAACCCTAAGAACTCCATCAACAAATTATTAGATTTATTAAATTAATTCAGGGATGTAGCAGGATACAAAATTAATGCCAAGAAATCTATGGCATTTTTATTCACCAATAGTGAACTTACAGAAAGAGAGACTAAAAAAGCAATCCCATTTACCTTCACATCAAAAAATTAAGATACCTAATAAACTTAACTAAGGAGGTAAAATACTTGTATGCGGAAAACTACAAGATGTTGAAAAAAGAGATAGAGGAAGACATAAACAGATGGAAGAACATACCGTGTTCATGGATTGGTAGAATCAACATTAAATGTCCAGCCCTAGCTGGTTTGGCTCAGTGTATAGACCATCAGCCTGCAGACTCAAGGGTCCCACATTTGATTCTGAACAAGGTCACATGCCTGGGCTGTGGGCTTGGTCCCCAGTGGGTGGCATGCAGGAGGCAGCCAGTCAATTACTCCTTTTTATCATTGATGTTTCTATCTCTCAATCCCTCTCCCTTCCTGGTGGCATGCAGGAGGCAGCCAGTCAATTACTCCTTTTTATCATTGATGTTTCTATCTCTCAATCCCTCTCCCTTCCTCTCTGAAATAAAAAATATATATTTTAAAAATGTCCATATTACCCTAAGCAATTGATAGATTCAATGCACTCTCCATTAAAATACCAAAGGCATATTTCACAAAGTGTCCTAGAACGAACTCTCCAAAAATTCATCTGGAATAATAAAAGATCCTGATTAGTTGCAGCAATCCTGAGAAAGAAAAACAAAGTAGCAGGGATCTCAATACCAAATAGCAAGCTGTATTACAAAGCCACTGTTCTCCAAACTGCCTGGTACTGGCACAAGAACAGACACCTAGATCAATGGAATAGAATAGAGAACCCAGAAATCAACCCCAAACAATATGCTCAATTAATATTTGACAAAGGAGGCCAAAGCACACAATCTAGTTAAGAAAGTCTCTTCAATAAATGGTGTTGGGAAAATTGGACAGATACATGAAAAAATGCAACTAGACCACCACCTTACACCATACACAAAATAAACTCCAAATGGATAAAGGACTTAAACATAAGATGGGGAATCATAAAAATATTAGAGGAATCCACAGGCAGCAAAATCTCAGACATAAATCGAATCAATATCTTCACTGATAGGACAATGGAAACTAAAGAGAAAATAAACAAATGGGACTACATCAAAATAAAAAGCTTCTGCACAGCAAAAGAAACCATCAACAAAACAAGAAAGCCTACTGCATGGGAGAATGTATTTGCCAATGTTAAGGGTTTAATCTCCAACATTTACAGGGACCTCATACAACTTAACAAAAGGAAGATAAACAACCCAATCAAAAATTGGACAACGGACCTAAATAGATACTTTTCAAAAGAGGACATTCAGAAAATAAAGAGACATATGAAAACATGCCCAAAGTCACTAATCATATGAGAGATGCAAATCAAAACGACAATGTGGTACCATCTCACACCTGTCAGAATGGCTATCATCAACAAATCAACAAATGACAAGTGCTGGTGATGATGGGGAGAAAAAGGAACCCTCGTGCACTACTAGTGGAAATGCAGACTGGTGCAGCCACTGTGGAGAACAGTATGGAGTTTCCTCAACAAAATAAAAATGGAACTACCATTTGACCCAGTGAACCCACTTCTAGGCATATATCCCAAGAAACCAGAAACCCCAATCAGAAAGGATATATGCATCCCTATGTTCATAGCAGCACAATTCACCATAGCTAAGATTTGGAAACAGCCTAAGTGCCCATCAGCAGATGAGTGGGTTAAACAACTGTGGTACATCTACACAATGGAATACTATGCTGCTGTAAAAAAGAAGGAATTCTTACCATTTGCAACAGCATGGCTGGAACTGGAGAGCAGTATTGGGAGGAAAATAAGGCAGTTGGAGAATGATAAATACCACATGATCTCACTCATTTGTGAAATACAATGAACAACATAAAGTGATGAACAAAAACAGATGCAGAGAAAGAGAATCATTGATTAGACTGTCAAACCTCAGAGGGAAGGTGGGGTCGGGGGTTTAAGAGATTATCCAAAGAATTAACAACATGAACTGATGAACAAAAACACATCCAGAGACAGAGAATCATTGATCAGACCATCAAAACTCTGAGGGAAGGTAAGGGGGGCGGAGGTAAGGGGGAGAAATCAACCAAAGGATTTATATGCATCTATAAAAGGCTAACCAATGGACACAGACACCAGGGGTGTGAGGGCTTGAGTGAGTGGGGTGGTGGGCTATAGGGGGGTGAGACACATGTAATACTTTAATTGATAAAGAAAAAAATAAGAAAAATAAAGCTAAAAAAGAGTAAAGGCTGTAGGGAAGAGGGTGGCTACCACTGTTGTTGACTAATTTTGTTGATGGTATTTTAAGACCCAAAGTCTTCAACCTTGGGCCTTAAAATACCATCTACATCCTGTTATGGTGTGTTCACTTAGTCTAACAGTAAATTAATTTGTACTCCAGCGTTTACATCAACTAGCCTGTTGTTAGGGCATTGCAATTTGAGTTTTAGAGTTGTTTATTTATTTTAGTTATTAGGTATGATTTACTTATCAGTCAATGAAAGTCGGCTGAAAAATAAGTGAATGACAAAATCAGAAGCATCAAAAATTGCTGGGGGCTGATTAGTGAGTGACTTTGAGCATGTTTTCATGTGTCTCTTGGCTTTCTGAATGTCCTCTTTTGAAAAGTGTCTATATAGGTCCTTTGCCCATTTTTTGATTGGATTGTTTATCTTCCTTTTGTTAAGTTGTATGAGTTCCCTATAAATGTTGGAGATTAAAGCCTTATGAGTGATAACACTGTCAAATATGTTCTCCCATGCAGTAGGCTTCTTGTTGTTTTGTTGATGGTTTCTTTTGCTGTGCAGAAACTTTTTATTTTGATGTAGTCCCATTTGTTTATTTTATCTTTAGTTTCCTATGCCCTAGGAGCTGTATCAGTGACGAAATTGCTTTGGCATATGTCTGACATTTTGTTGCCTTTGGATTCCTCTAGTATTTTTATGGTTTCCCATATTACATTTAAGTCCTTTATCCATTTTGAGTTTATTTTTGTGTATGGTGTAAGTTGGTGATCTAGTTTCATTTTTTTTTTTTTGCATGTATCTGTCCAATTTTCCCAACACCATTTATTGAAGAGACTGTCTTGACTCCATTGTATGTTCTTGCGTCCTTTGTCAAATATTAATTGGGTATATTGTTTTGTGTCAATTTCTGGGTTCTTTATTCTATTCCATTGGTCTATATGTCTGTTTCTGTGCCAGTACCAGGCAGTTTTGAGAACAGTGGCTTTGTAATACAGTTTGATATCTGGTATTGAATTCCCACCTACTTTGTACTTCTTTCTCACAATCACTGTAGCTATTTGGAGTCTTTTTTTATTCCAGATGATTTTTTGGAGAGTTTGTTATAGGTCTGTGAAGTATGCCGTTGGTATTTTAATGGGGATTGTACCATCTCACACCTGTCAGAATGGCTATCATTAAGAAATCAACAAACGACAAGTGCTGGAGAGGATGTGGAGAAAAAGGAACACTCGTGCACTGCTGGTGGGAATGCAGACTGGTGCAGTCACTATGGAAGACATTATGGAGTTTCCTCAAAAAGTTAAAAGTGGAACTCCCATTTGACCCAGTGATCCCACTTCTAGGAATATATCCCAAGAAACCAGAAACACCAATCAGAAAGGATATATGCACCCCTATGTTCATAGCAACACAATTTACGATAGCTAAGATTTGGAAACAGCCTAAGTGCTCATCAACAGATGAATAGATTAGAAAACTGTGGTACATCTACACAATGGGATACTATGCTGCTGTAAAAAGGAAGGAATTCTTTTTTTAAAAAATAGATTTCATTGATTTTTTTACAGCAAGGAAGGGAGAGGGATAGAGAGTTAGAAACATTGATGAGAGAGGAACATCTATCAGCTGCCTCCTGCACACCCCTCACTGGGGATTTGCCCGCAACCAAGGTACATATCCTTGGCTGGAATCGAACCCGGGACCCTTCGGTCTGCAGGCTGATGCTCTACCCACTGAACCAAATTGGTCAGGGCAAGGAAGGAATTTTTACCATTTGCAACAGCATGGATTGAACTGGAGAGCAATATGCTAAGTGAAATAAGACAGTCAATGAAGGAAAAATACCACATGATCTCACTCATTTATGGATAATAACGAACATTATAAACTGATGAACAAAAAAGTAGATACAGAGGTAGAGCAGCATTGAACAGACTGTCAAAGTACAGCGGGAAGCCCGGGGAGTTTTTTTGGAAGGTGGGTAAGAGATTAACCGAAGGACTTGTATGCATGCATATAAGCATAACCAACGGACACAGACACTGAGGGGTAGGGGAGGCTGAGGAAATGTCAAGGGGGAAAAAAAAGGAGACATATGTACTACTCTTTGTAATACTTTAAGCAATAAAACAAAATTTAAAAAAAGTTGCTGGGGGCTAATTTCAGCAGGTAATAAATGCAAGAAGTTCATGAAAGGTTGGTGGACCTTGAGGCTTCAGCAGGGCTGAAGATACATATTATTGCCTGTGGGATTAGCTGAAAGCATTTCTCCAAACCTAAAGATTCGCATATACTATTGCCTGCTGCCTGACACCTGAAGGCAGTTCCCCCAACTTGACAATGCCTACTGTATACCAAATCTTACTGTATATCTGCTTTGCTTTAGGGCAATTTGTGTTAATAAAAAGCTACGGGTCCAGAGATTCAAAGACATGGTTACTGAAGCTAGATCTCCTCGGGCTCCCCAAAATGTCTTCCAAATTTATATTTCATGTCCAGTCTCTTTATTAATTTACTCACAGTCCTTCTCCAAATTCGTGAACCCTTCTAGTTGCTGAGAAACACCCTGGCAAAAAATTATGTTATAAGACCACTCTTGTTATTAGTGCTGAGAACTACAAATAGGACAAAATTAAATTCAGGAATATCAAAAACTGAAAAATTAAATGGTAAAATGCTGGTATCATCGACTTACTTAGAGGATGATGGACAGCGCTGAAATAATTATTCCCAGAAAAGTTATGTTAATAGCAGCAGTACCTAATAATTGGAAATGGGAGAGATGTAAGAGATTCAGCCAGGATAATCCTTACAGTGTTGGCTCCACTGTGATAGTTGGGTTATTAGGATTGATCTCAGAAGACATATGAGAAAGAAGAATGAGTTCTTTTCATAGAAAATTGATCTATTTCCTCTTCAAATGATTCCATCTCAATCATTGTGACACAGTATTGAAACAGAATTTTTGGACTGGAACCCAGATTCTGTGTCCACCAGAATCGAAAAATGAATCCATGGACAGAAATTGGTATAGCAAAGGTGGAGATTTATTGAAAAACTAGAGGCCCAGTGCACAAAATTTGTGCACTCAGGGGCTGTGGGAGGGGTTCCCCTCAGCCTGGCCTGCACCCTCTCACAGTCCAGAACCCCTGGGGGGATGTCCACCCACTGGCTTAGGCCTGATCCTTCTGGAAATTGGGCCTAGGCTGGCAGCCAGACATCCCTCTCACAGTCAGGGGCTCTCACATTCTGGGACCCCTCCCTTACTGCCCACCTTAAGTGGAGGCAGGAGAGGCTCCCACCATGGCCACTGAGCTCGCCAGCTGTGAGCCGGGTTTCTGGCTGAGCAGTGCTCCCCCTGTGAAGCTCATTGACCACTAGGAGGCAGCTCCTCCTTTGACTGTCTGCCCACTGGTGGTCAATGTGCATCATAGCGACCAGTTGTTCCACTGTTCAGTCGATTTGCATATTAGGCTTTCATTATATAGGATAACCACAGACTCCCACATGGGGAGAGGGAAAGAGTCCCACAGACTGGAATCTCACGTATGGAGAGGGAGAGGGTCCCACTGAGTTCCTTTTCCCTATGGCTTATAAAGGCTGCAGATCCTGGTGCCTCGATATCCCCTCTGATTGGTCACTATTCCCTTAGACTGGTTACTATAGTAACTCCTGGACTCAAAGGTCAAACCTCACATGGGACATGTGAGGTTCTCTCTAGCCTTCTTCCTTATTGATTTTCTATTCCCTTTGGGCTTTCTTACTCTCCTTCTGGATGAAGGGCTTCCTTCTCTTTATTTTGTAAATAAGATAGACCTTTTGCTCTTTCCAGCACCCTCATTCTATGGAAATGTACCTGTTGCAGTTTTCAGCTTCCCTATTCTATGAAAATATACCTTCTGCTGCTCTGCAGCCCTGTGCTTCCTCCATGGCCCCCTTAATTTCCAAAATTGCTAAAATTTCCTAAACCTGTCCCATTTTACCCCTAAAATTCTTGTTTCAGTATTTTCTGCCAATATCAGGGATTTTTTTTGTGTGTTAGAGTTTTCTACATGATGACTACATTTCTGCCCAACCCTCTTCATCATTGCATTGCCCCAGTCCCTTTCCTGTCCCACTTCCTTCTTTCCTTCACTCCCCCTTCTCCTTCACTCCCCCCTTTACTTCATTCTACCTTCTTTCTCCCTAATTCTTTGGGCTAAACTGCTTGCCTTCCTACTACAGGGTTCACCCTTTACTTGAGAATCTCTGGTCAACTAGTTTCATTCATGATTACTTTGTGAAATTTGCTTTGTGATTGCTTTGTGGATTATGGATCAATATTTTATTTTATTTTTTTTTCAATCTTTAATTTCTTTATTGATTAAGGTATTACATATATGACCTCATTCCCCCCATAAGCCCCCTCCACTCATGCCCTTGCCCCCCTGTTGTCTGTGTCCATTGGTTGGGCTTATATGCATGCATACAAGTCCTTTGGTTGATCTTTCCCTTTTACCCACACTCTCCCCTACTTTCCCTCTGAGGTTTGACAGTCTTATCACTGCTTCTCTGTCTCTGGATCTATCCCTTTTCATCAGCATATGTTGTTTACTATATTCCACAAATGAGTGAGATCATGTGGTATTTATCTTTCTCCGACTGCCTTATTTTGCTTACCATAATTCTCTCCACTTCCATCCATGCTGTTGCAAATGGTAAGAACTTCTTTTTTTTACAGCAGCATAGTATTCCCTTGTGTAGATGTACCACAGTTTTTTAATCCACTCATCTGCTGATGGGCACTTAGGCTGTTTCCAAATCTTAGCTATGGTGAACTGTGCTGCTATGAACATAGGGTTGCATATATCCTTTCTGACTGGTGTTTCCAGCTTCTTGGGATATATTCCTAGAAGTGGGATCACTGGGTCAAATGGGAGTTCCATTTTTAGTTTTTTGAGGAAACTCCATACTGTTTGTTCTCCACAATGGCTGTACTAGTCTGCATTCCCACCAGCAGTGCAAAATGGTTCCTTTTTCTCCACATCCACTCCTACACTTGTTGTTTGTTGATTTGTTGATGATAACCATTCTGAGAGGTGCGAGATGATACTGCATTGTGGTTTTGATTTGCATCTCTCAGATGATTAGTGACTTTGAGCATGTTTTCATATGTCTCTCAGCCTTATGTATGTCCTCATTCAAAAAGTGTCTATTTAGGTCCGTTGCCCATTTTTTGATTGGGCTGTTTATCTTCCTTTTGTTAAGTTGTATGAGTTCCCTGTAAATGTTGGAGATTAAACCCTGATCAGAGATATCATTGGGAAATATGTTCTCCCATGCAGTGGACTTTCTTGTTGTTTTGCTGATGGTTTCTTTTGCTGTGCAGAAGCTTTTTATTTTGATATAGTCCCATTTGTTTATTTTCCCTTTAGTTTCCATTGACTTAGGACAGTGATGGCGAACCTTTTGAGTTCGGTGTGTCAGCATTTTGAAAAACCGTAACTTAACTTTGGTGCCATGTCACATATAGAAATTTTTTGATATTTGCAACCATAGTAAAACAAAGACTTATATTTTTGATATTTATTTTATATATTTAAATGCCATTTAACAAAGAAAAATCAACCAAAAAAATGAGTTTGCGTCTCACCTCTGACATGCGTGTCATTAATTCGCCATCACTGCCCTAGGAGCTGTGTCAGTGAAGAAATTCCTTCAGCATATATCTGAGATTTTGCTACCTGTGCATTCCTCTAATATTTTTGTGCTTTCCTGTCTTACATTTAAGTCCTTTATCCATTTTGAGTTTATTTGTGTGTATGGTGTAAGTTGGTGGTCTAGTTTCATTTTTTTGCATGTGTCTGACCAAATTTCCCAACACCATTTATTGAAGAGACTGTCTTGACTCCATTGTATGTTCTTGCCTCCTTTGTCAAATATTAATTGAGCATAGTGGTTTGGGTCGATTTCTGGGTTCTCTATTCTATTCCACTGATGCATATGTCTGTTCTTATGGCAATACCAGGCAGTTTTGAGAACAGTGGCTTTGTAATACATTTTGATATCTGCTATTGAGATCCCTCCTCTTTGTTCTTTTTTCTCAGGATCACAGCAGCTATTCGGGGTCTTTTTTATTCCAGATGAATTTTTGGAGAGTGATTTCTTGATCTGTGAAATATGCTGTTGGTATATTAATGGGGAGTTCATTGAATCTATAGATTGCTTTGGGCTTTGGGTAGTATGGACATTTTGATGATGTTGATTCTACCAATCCATGAACACGATATGTTCTTCCATCTGTTTATGTCTTCCTCTATCTCTTTTTTCAATGTCCTGTAGTTTTCTGGGTAGAGGTCTTTTACCTCCTTAGTTAAGTTTATTCCTAGGTATCTTAATTTCTTTTGTGCAATAGTAAATGGGATTGTTTTTTAAATTTCTCTTTCTGTAAGTTCACTATTGCCATATAAAAATGCCATAGATTTCTTGTTGTTAATTTTGTATCCAGCTACATTGCCAAATTCATTTATTAAGTCGAATAATTTTTTGATGGAGTCTTTAGGGTTTTCTATGTACAATATCATGTCATCTGCAAATAAGGACAGTTTTACTTCTTGTTTTCCAATTTCGATGCCTTTTAATTTTTCTTCTTGTCTGATCGCAATGGCTAGTACTTCCAGTAATATGTCAAACAGGAGTGGTGAGAGTGGGCATCCCTGTCTTGTGCCTGTTCTTAGCGGAAATGGTTTTAGTGTTTGACCATTGAGTATGATGTTGGCTGTGGGTTTGTCATATATGGCTTTTATTATGTTGAGGTATGATCCTTCTATTCCCACCTTGCTAAGAGTTTTTATCAAGAAAGGGTGTTGGATTTTGTCAAATGCATTTTCTGCATCAATTGATATGGCTATGTGATTTTTATCTCTCAATTTGTTTATGTGATGTATCATGTTTATTGATTTTCAGATATTGTACCATCCTTGCATCTCTGTGGTAAATCCTACTTGTTCATGGTGTATGATCTTTCTGATGTATTGCTGGATCCGATTAGCTAGAATTTTGTTGAGTATTTTGGCATCTATGTTCATGAGGGATATTGGCCTATAATTCTCTTTCATTGTGTTGTCTTTATCTGGTTTTGGTATTAGGGTGATTATGGCTTCATAGAATGAGCTTGGAAGTGTTCCTTCCTCTTGGATTTTTTGTAGTAGTCTGAGGAGGATAGGTTTTAGCTCTTCCTTGAATGTTTGGTAACACTCCACTGTGAAGCCGTCTGGCCCCGGGCTTTTGTTTGCTGGGAGGTTTTTGATGACTGCTTCAATTTCTTCCATAGTTATTGGCCTAATGAGATTTTTAGAATCTTCTTGATTGAGTTTTGGAATGTTGTATTTTTCTAGGAATATGTCCATTTGCTCCAGGTTGTCTAGTTTGTTGGAGTAGAGTTGGTCATAGTATTTTTTAACAATCCTTTGAATTTCTGTGGGGTATGTTGTTATTTCGCCTCTTTCATTTGTGATTTTGTTTTGTTGGGTCTTCTCTCTTTGCTTCTTTGTGAGTCTGGCTAGAGGTTCATCAATCTTGTTTATCCTTTCAAAGAACCAGCTCTTGGTTTCATTGATTTTATATATTGTTTTTTTGGTCTCTATGTCATTTATTTCTGCTATGATCTTTATCATCTCCTTCCTTCTGCTCACTCTGTGCTTTTCTTGTTGCTCTCTTTCTAATTCTTTGAGTTGTAGAGTTAGATCATTTACTATCATTTTTTCTTGTTTTTTTTTTGAGGTAGGCCTGTAGAGCTATAAACTTCCCTATCAGGACTGCTTTCATTGTGTCCCATAGGTTTTGGATTGTTTTGTTTCTATTGTCATTAGTTTCCAGGATGTTTTTAATTTCTTCTTTGATCTCATTGGTAACCCATTCATAATTTAATAGCATGCTATATAGCTTCCAAGTGTTTGAGTTTCTTGGATTGTTTTTATTGTATTTTATTTCTAATATTATGCCATTGGGGTCTGAGAAGATGCTTGCTATGATTTCAATCTTCTTGTATTTGGGAAGACTTTGCTTGTGACCCAATATGTGGTCTATTTTTTAAAATGGCCCATGTGCACTTGAGAAGAATGTATATTCTGTGGCTTTGGGGTGAAATGTTCTGAAGATATCAATTAAGTCCATCTGATATAGTGAGTCATTTAGGATTGCTGTTTCTTTGCTGATTTTTTGTCTAGAGGATTTATCCAGTTATGTAAGTGGTGTGTTTATGTCCCCTACTATGATTGAATTGTTGTTGATCTCTCCCTTGATATCTTGCAGGAGTTTTTTTTTTTATGTATTTGGGTGCTCCTGCTTTGGGTTCATATATGTTTTTCAGGGTTATATCCCTTGTTGTATCGATCCCTTTAGTATTATGACGTATCCTTCCTTATCTCTTCTTATGGCCTTCACTTTGAGGTCTATTTTGTCCAATATAAGTATTGCTACCCCAGCTTTTTTTTTTTTTTCATTTCCATTTACCTGAAAGATATTTTTCTATCCCTTCACTTTCAGTCTTTGTGAATCCCTTGTTCTGAGGTGTGTCTCTTGTATACAGCATATATATGGGTCATGTATTTTTATCCATTCAGCCACTAGATGTGTTTTGATTGGAGCATTTAGTCCATTTATATTTAAAGTTATTATTGAAGGTTCTTGTTTGTAGCCATTTCTATTTTTTGTGCCTGTGTTCCTGCTACCTTTTCATTTCTTCTTTTTAGAACATTCCCTTTAGCATTTCTTGCATTGCTGTCTTGGTAGTGATAAACTCCCTTAGCCTTTTTTTTTTTGTCTGCAAAGCTCCTGATTTCCCCTTCAATTTTTATTGATAGTCTTGCTGGATAGATTATTATTGGATTCAGTCCTTTGCTTTGCATCACTTTGTATACCTTCTTCCATTCCCTTCTAGCTTGATGTGTTTTTGTTGAGGAAACATTTGATAATCTGATGGTGCATCCTTTGTAGGTAACTCTCTGGCTCTCTCTTGCAGCCTTTAAGATTCTCTCTTTGTTGTGAAGATTTTCCATTGTAATTATGACCTGTCTTGGTGTGGGTCTTTTGGGATTCATCTTTCTTGGGACTCTCTGTACTTGTGTAACTTTTTTCTTCCCAATATCTGGGAAGTTGTCTGTCATTATTTCTTCAAATAGATTTTCTAATCCTTGCTGCTCTTCTTGTCCTTCCGGTCAGCCCTATTAGGTGTATGTTACTTCGTTTCATGTTGTCCCAAAGCCCCCTTAGTCTGTCCTCCTGCTTTTTAATTTTTTTTCTCCAGTTGCTGTTCAGATTGAGCTTGTTTCTCTACCTTATCTTCTAACTCACTAATTCGGTCCTCTGCTTCTTCTAGTCTACTGTTGAAACCTTCCATGGTGTTTTTGAATGTAGCTATATCATTTTTCATTTCTTCCTGATTCTTGCATAGGTTGTTGATTTTCTCATCCATTTGGTGAATGAATTGTACAACCATTACTCTGAATTCTTTTTCTGTCATGTTGCATGCTTCAATTTCACTAATTTCCTTTCTTGGCGACTCCTCATTTTCTTTCCTCTGGGGATTGTGTTGTCTCCCCATTTTGACTATCACCAGAAGATTCAAACGTCGAGTTGCATGGGCCTGGGCAGTATGCAGTGGGAGCTTCACACCACCCTAGTGTCACTGAAGAGCTCTGACACTAAGATGTGTGACTGTCGTAGTTTAGTGGGAACCAGGCTCACCCAGAGGCAGCGTTACCAGTGCTCAGTGTGGCCTCATGTGCGCACCTAGAATCAGGGACCCCACCTGTACTACGCTGAAACAGAGACCCCCCTGGCGTGTATTGAAAATCAGAGCCCCCTAGCCTGTGCCAGGAGTCAGAGTTCCCCAAGATTCCAGTATCTCAGTCTCGAGCTGAGATTTAGGGTCCCTGTGTGCGCATGCACCAAGAATTGGAGTCACTGGCTCTTAGTGTGAATGCACTGGGAATCAGGGATCCCAGGCATGTGTGGTAAGAAACAGAGTCATGTCAATGGTGCTTAGTGCTGCCTCCCGCTTGGAGAATCAGGGTCTTGGTCAGCTTGGGGGACTTCATTGAGTGCTTGCCCAGAATCAAAGTCAGGTCGCACTACTGTCCTGCATGGGCTTCGGGTTTGGTCGCCCGATTGTCTTGCAGGGAACAAATTCCCAGTATCTGAGCACTCCTAGGCTCAAGTTCCTGCAGAGGTGCTGCAGGGAACAGATTCCTAGTGTGTGCAAGCTTTCAGGCTCAAATTCCTGCAGCAGTGTATGCCGTTTGAGGGGGGGGGGGCGTCTATCAGTTACTATGGTGCTGCCCACAAGCCTTCAGGGAGGGGCATGGGCTCTGTTACTCACAGGAATCTGCCACCGGGATGTCTGGATTCTTGGTGTCTGTGGGTCTGTAGCTATGGTAGCAGGTCTCTGTCCTCAGTGGCTGCAGGGTCCTAGTTTGTTTCTGAGACCAGACTGGTAGGGCTGAGGCCAGGATCCTAGTCTCAAGCAGCTCTGTTTTTCAAGATGGCATGGTCTCTGTGCCTGTGCTGGCTGCCCAGGAGTGTCCACACTGGGAGTTGGGCTCCGCCGTCGAAGACTGCCTGGTTTGGCAGCCCCTTGGAAGATCTGCAGAATCTAACTGTCCCTAGCTCATACACACACACACCACACACATCCACAAACTCCTCTTTTGCTCCTTTGCTCTCTCACACTCTTTCCCTCCCTACCTTCCTGCCGGTCGCCATCTTCCTCTACCTCCTTTTCTCATTATTTTAGTTTTGTTTTAATTTATTGATTTTATTAGAGTGATAATACCTATTAAAATTATACAGGTTTCAGGCGTACAATGCTATAATGTATCAGCTGCATATTGTATTGCATGTTCACCACCCCAAGTCAAATCTCCTGCCATCACCATTTATCCCTCTCTTTACCCTCTTGTACCTCACCCTATGCCTTTTTCCTTCTGGTAACCACCATACAGAACGTTTCTTATTTCCTCCAGGGAACTGATAGCATTTTAACTGGGCTTTGTATCTTCTTTGTTTTATAGAACACTTCTGAAAAATACAACTATGTGGGGCATTTATGATGGTTACTCTCTCCCTGTTTGGTGGAAGTAGTAGAAAGTGCATTGAGTTGGCAGACAGACTTTGGTGTAGATTCTGATTTAACCACTTTGTAACCTGGTCAAGTTACTAGCCTGTTAATTATTCAGTTTCCTTATTGTAAGTAAGGATAGTAATAGCTACCTCCAAAGATTATGGTGAGATTAAATACGATGAACTATCTATTAATTAATTATTAATACTTTAATTTTTTTCTCTGTTTCTATTCAATTTCCCATTTCTTCTGATGTTGTTGTATCGCAGCTGGACAGGATGCCTTAATGAGCCAATTATTTAGGAGTCATCTTTATTGAGCACGGGTTCAGAGCAGATTACCTCTGTCAAATTCTGAACAAACACAGGAAGGAGTATTCCCTTTTTATATCTTTCTAGTTCTTTGTGTAAGTTATTTTTGCAGGCAGTTTATAACCTTTAGTATATATCATATCTAACAAAGACCTGTCATATCTATACAGAAACTTGTAACTGTGAGTACATATCATATCTATAGAGACACCTGTAACCTTGAGTACGAACCAGTGCATAGTTGCTAACATGGTTAGGAGAGATGGTTCGAAGGGGAAGATGGGTTGAAGAAGTGGTTTAGAGTGGGGAAGATTACTAGTAGGTGTGAGAGGGAGATGGTGTATAATGGGAGGTTTTGTTGGGGCAAGTAAGACTGGTATGGGTAGAGCTAGGTCAGCTAGCAGCCCAATGGACTTTTTGCGTAGGTCTGGGTCCCTTCTTTGGATGGTGAATAGAGTACCTGGGTCCCAGCCTGATGCATACAATCTTATGCCCCATGTTCTTCCAGTTTTCCAAGAAGAATCCTTGGAGTTTTTTTATTTCAAATTCTATGCAGTTGCAATTTCCTATGGTGCAGGAGGTAGGCTTGGAGGTCCTCAAAAACTTGAAATAGTAGTCACCATCCCTATGGTAGTTATTTATAGTGGAGAGGGTTTCACAGTCCCAATGGGAGTAGAAAAACTCTCCTGAGTGTATGTATTGATAGCTAATTTTTCCGCTTCCCTGGCAAATATAGATGCCTATATTCTGTAAGCCTTTTTCCTGTGTTAGAGCTCCACATCCCCATACCTTGACACCTGCCTTCCCTTCCCTATTTACTAAAGGGTGACTTTTGGGTACAGAGATGGTATCCTGGAAAAGGGAGCAAAGAGCTATAGTGAACTGTATGCCTCCCCATCCCTCAGTTAAATTTGCGAGAGTTTCACCCCTTATTCTATTTCTGAGTTCCCATGTCCATTTAAGGGCGGGGGGGGGGGGCTATGGCGGTTTTCAACTTTGTTAAACCACTCAGCTTTGAGGTTTCCTTCACTAAGTCTTTTTTTTTTTTAAATATATTTTATTGATTTTTTACAGAGAAGAAGGGAGAGGGATAGAGAGTCAGAAACATCGATCAGCTGCCTCCTGCACGCCCCCCAGTGAGGATGTGCCCGCAACCAAGGTACATGCCCTTGACCGGAATCGAACCTGGGACCCTTGAGTCCGCAGGCCGACGCTCTATCCACTGAGCCAAACCGGTTCGGCCCTTCATCAAGTCTTATAAAGAGAGTTAATAACATGACACAAGTGAGAGTTTTATCTTTAGAGGATCCGAAGAGTCCTGGATTCTCCATTCTGCTGGTGCTGCCTTAAGCTGGGTGTGATGAAGCCACACTGGGATCCTGTCGACGTTGACTGCCATGGGGGTGGTTAGGATGGCGGTGTGTGGTCCCTTCCAGGTAGGAGCCAGTCCTTGGATGGTAAATTTCTTTACCCAAACAGAGTTACCAGGGTGGAAGGGATGAACCGGATCAGAAGTTGGTACAGGCAGAGAGTCTCAGCATGCTTCTGTACTGCTCTCTGGGTTGACTGTAAAGTCTGTAAGGACATGAGTAAAGACTGGTTATGGATTTCAGCTTTCATTTCTTATCTGAGTTTTGGAAGTATTGGAGGGTGTCTCCCAAACATAATTTCATATGGGGAGAACCCCACTTGTTATGGGCTGCATCTTGTCCTGAGCAGGGTGAAGGGGAGTAAAGTGGCCCAATTTTCACTGGTTTCTGAGATAAATTTGGTGAGGACCTCCTGTAAGGTCCTACTCATGCACTCTATCTGCCCAAAGCTTTGAAGATGGTAGGCGCAATGTATTTTCCAATTAATATTTAATGTTTTTGATATATCCTGTGAAATTTTGACTATAAAAGCAGGTCTGATCCTAAAGTTACAGGTAAGCCAAATCTGGGGACTATTTCCTGGAGTAATTTCTTAGCTACTATCGTGGCTGTTTCTTTCTTAGTCGGGTAGGCTTCAAGCCATCCTGGAAGGTGTCTATAAAAACTAAGAGATATTTATACCCTGCTGCCGGGGGCCTGATTTCTGTGAAGTCTATTTTCCAAGGTTCCCCAGGGGAATTTCCCCAGCACAGATTCCTGTCGGGGGTCTTTTGCCCTGTCTGGCATTCACTTGAGCCCAAGTGAAGCATTGGGGCACAATGCTGTCTATTATACTCTCTAGGTTGGGTATAGAGTATCTGTCCCTTAGGATTTCAGTAAGCTTGGTATGGCCTAAGTGGGTGGACTGGTGCAACTGGTTAACTATTGTCCGACCTAGAGCCTCAGGAACTAAAAGTCAGCCGTCCGGTAAAGTCCACCATCCTTCTGGGTTTCTGGAAGCCTGCTTCTGTGTGGCCAGTCTCTCCTCCTTCTCTGTGTAGGCTGATGAGATGGGTAGGTCAGGGTCTGGAAGAATCACTAGAATCTGTAAGGGCCCACTGGTTTTAGGGCAGCCTCCCAGGCCACTTCTTCTGCAGCCCAGTTCCCTCTTGCTTCTGGGGAGTTCCCTTTCTGGTGCCCCTTACAGTGGACCAATGCCACTACTTTGGGTAGCCAGATGGCTTCCAGTAGAGCCAAAATCTCTTCTTTATTTTTAATGTCCTTTCCGGCTGAAATCAAAAGTCCCCGGTCCTTGTAAATAGCACTGTGTACGTGAGCTGTTGCAAATGTGTACCTGCTATCAGTATAAATTGTTACTGATCTGCCTTTTGCCCACCAGAGAGCCTGAATAAGGGCAATTAATTGGGCCTCTGTGCCAATGAGCCCTGGGTGAGTGCCTGAGACCAGATGGTTGGGTCTAAAGTAACTACCGCCACCCCTACATACCTGATTCCTTCCTGGAGAAAACTGCTCCTGTCCTGCGATGCCAGTAGGGTGTTAGTGAGGTCCGGGTGAGCTATCTTTACAAAGTTGATGACCTCTAAACAGTTATGTAGAGGTTCTTTAGGGTCATCATCTGGGAGGAGGCTGGCAGGATTGATGGCAAGGGTCTTGTGGAACTTGATGTGGGGCTGGTCGAGCAGAAGAGCCTGAAGCTAGGTGACTCTAGCATTTGACATCCAGCACTCCGATGTGCTCTGGAGTAAAGCCTCAACTTCATGTGGGGCAGTTAAGATTAGTTCCTGCCCTAGGGTTAACTTGTCTGCTTCTTTGACGAGTATAGCTGTGGCTGCTACCGCCCAGAGGCAAGCAGGCCAGCCGGATGCAACAGGGTCGAGTCTCTTGGAAAAGTAGGCTACTGGTCTTCTCCAAGGCCCAAGACTTTGGGCGAGGGCCTTTTTCACTATACCCCTTGTCTCGCATATGCAGAGGTGGAAGGGCTTGGTTACATCTGGCAGTGCTAAAGTAGGAGCTGATGTTAGGGCAGTTTTTAATTTTTTCAAGGCTTGTTGCTCTGTTTCGGACCACTCTAGTGGTTGCGTTCCCCCTGTGCTGGAATATAACAGTTTAGCAATCTTTGCAAACCTCAGGATCCACAGGTGACAGTATCCAACTGCCCCTAGGAATTCTTATAACTGTCTCTTAGTCTTGGGGGTGGGGATTCACAGGATTGCCTCAATCCTACTGAGGGAGAGTGTCCTCTTGCCTTGACTTATGTTGTATCCTAAGTACGTAACTTTGGGGGTGCAGAGCTGAGCCTTCTTGGCCGATACTCTGTACACTAGAGTCTATAATGTGTCTAGGAGACTTTCAGTAACCTTCCGACACTCAACCTCAGTGTCTGTAGCAAGGAGGAGGCCATCTACATACTGCAGTAGAGTACATTCGGGGTTGGTATGCTAAAAAGCGAGCAGATCTGAGCTTAAGGCTTCATCAAATAAGGTGCGGGAATTCTTGAACCCCTGTGGTAACCAAGTCCAAGTTATTTGCCCAGAAAAACCTGCCTCAGTGTCTGTCCATTCAGATGCAAAAATGGGTTGGCTTGTGGGGGCTAAAAGGATGCTAAAGAAGGCATCCTTCAAGTCTAAGACAGTGTAAAATTTACACTCTGGAGGGAGGAGGCTTAGGAGTATAAGGGTTAGGGACTGTCAGGTTAATAGTCTCAACCTGTTTATTTACTTCCCTTAGGTCCTGTACCAGCTGGTAGTCCTTTATCCTTGCTTTTAGTACTGGGAGTAAGGGGGTGTTCCAAGGGGACTGGCAAAGAATTAAAATACTTGCTTCTCATAGTCTGTGGATGTGTGTAGCAATACCCCGCTTAGCCTCTAGGCTCATAGGCTACTGTCTTACCCAAGCCAATGTTGCGGTGGCCATTAGCTGGACTACGACTGGAGTTTGGTCACTTGCCAGTCCTGGAGGGTTTCTCTCTGCCCATAAGGTGGGGAAGAGCTGCTGAAGTCTCTTTAAGAGGGCTCACTGGTAGATGAAGCTTCTGGAGGCAGTTCTTCCTGTAAGAGATATTCCTCTGACAGAGGGAAGGTAAGTAGGATCCTAGTAGGGGAAGAATCTTGGGCTGGAAGGCCCATGGTAAGGTGGGCCTTGTCCCTTTCAAATGAGACTGTAGCTTGCAGCTTCTGTAGGAGGTCTTGCCCTAATAGGGGGAAAGGACATTCCAGGATGACTAGGAATGAATGGGTTACAGTGCTTTTCCTAAGATCTACTGTCCTTTTTGAAGTCCATGTACAGAGAGCTGACTTTCCTGTGGCCCCCTGAATAGAAGTTTTCTTGGTGGTTATTTGTCCCATAGGCTCGGTCAGGACGGAATAAGTAGCACCAGTATCTATTAGAAAACTGACAAGCTTTCTCCCTGTCTGTAATGTCACCATGGGCTCCTGGGGGTTGAGCAGGATGGAGCCCCGGCCCTGTCAGTCCTCCTCTAGATTCAGGACCCTCGAGGCCTGAGACTGCCTTTTCCCATCACGTAAGGATGGGTCCCAGTTGGGGCAGTCTCTCTTCCAGTGTCCATTTTTCTTACAATAGGCACACTGGTTTTTCCCTAATGGAGGTCTGTTTCCTTGCTGCTTCCTTTGGGGGTCTGTCTCTTTTAGAGCTGCTGCAGCTGCTACAGCTGCCTTTGCTATTCTCTTGTACTGCTTCCCTTTGGGGAATCTTGGTTGTTAAATACCTTTTGGGCTATTTCAATTAATTGAGACAGATTCATACCCTGGAATCCCTCCAGTTTTTGAAGCCTTTTTTTGATGTCTGGAGCGGACTGGGTTACAAAGGCTAAATTAAGTGCTCTTTGATTCTCTGGGGCTTCTGGCTCAATGGAAGTATAAACTCTGTAAGCCTCACAGAGGTGCTCCAGAAAAGCCGTGGGCGACTCCTGGGCTCCTTGAATAACTTCAGTAACTTTTGATAAGTTTGTAGGCTTCTGGGCCACTGCCTTGATGCCAGGTAAAAGTACACGGTGAAAAGTGTCCAAGGAAGCCTTCCCTCCTGCTGAGTTAGGGTCCCATCGAGGCCAGAGGGATGGGAAAATCTTCTCCACCCACTCCCTATTCTCCTCCAGGGATCCTCCCCCTGGCCTTAGGGCTTCTTTCTTAGCCTCAAGCCAAATACTGTCTCTCTTTTCTGAAGTGAAAAGAGTAATCAACAGCTGCTGACAGTCCTCCCAAGTTGGTCAGTGGGTATGAAAGACAGATTCCAGGAGGCTAATTAAGGCTTGAGGCTTCTCAGAAAAAGGGGGAGTTTGGGTCTTCTAATTATAGAGGTCACTAGTGGAGAAGGGAACATAGACCAGGAAGTGTTGCTCTCCTAAATTCCCTTCTGTCGGGGGTGCTTCCCTCAAAGGTAGGAGAGATCCTGTGGGAGGGGGACCTCCCACAATACCCTCCCTTGCCTGAGTGCAACTCCGAGTTACGAGTTGAGTTACAGGAGGGGAGAATGAAGGTGACCGCTCCCCTTGTAATGGAGCCTGGGGACTGGGAAGCTGGGGTGAAGGCAGAGGCTGTGAAACCTGGGAATTATAAGGTGGAGGGAGGTCTACTTCCTCTGATGACAGGGGAAGAACTGGATGCTTGGAAGGTATCCCTACCCCAGCACTTCCATTCCCGGTGCTTTCCTCCGCAGTATTTCCCTTCTTGGCACCCCCCTTGGAGGCAGCACTTCCCTCTGTGGTTCCTCTCCTGGACTGGGCTACTAATACCTGGGCCCCGATTTGTAAAGCACAACTCTTCAACCATAGTGGGGGGTTCTGAACTAAACCTAACCATTTATCTATGTAATAAAATTGATCTGGGTGCCCAAGATTTCCAGTGACTTTATGCAGACTGCCTTTGCAAGCCCGGGATTGAGAGATCCTTTGTCTGGCCAGCCCACACCGAATTTTGTCCACTCTGACTCTCATAAAGTTTTCAACTTTCCTTTTGAATATTTTATGCCATATACATCCTCAAAGAAACCTTCCCTAAAATGCCTCAGCATACATCCCAAGGGTGTCTTGTCCGTGCTGGATTCCCCTCCCATTGTGAAGCAGCGGGAGACAATTCCCACTAAGAGGAAGAACAGGAATAGCAGGAACTTCTGAGGCAGCCACAGACCACTGCTGTAGCAGTCCTCTCTTCTCCCTCTCCCCGTAGGCTGGGGTGCTGCTTGTGGAGAAAAATGACTTAGTTGGACTGAAAAAGAATGTGGAGGAGGGTAAGGATGTACAGGGAAATTTCTTGTGGATAGAAATCCTGGAGGGTCCCCTGATAGAAAAGATCTTTGATCCAGTCTCAAATGCCTTCAGGGGTGAATGAAGAGGGGTAGAACCAAGTTAAGTCCTCTAGGAGGGCTCTAATAAATGACTGAAAATGATACGTCAGACAAAACATACAACCATGAAAACAACAAACCACACAAGACATACAACCAGGGTTAACAGGGGCCGTAAGTAGACAATAGACAATTATGCTAAGACAGACAGGCAAATGAAAGTGGGGGTGGGTAATCTACTTCTGTAGATTCATTCTGATGTCCGCCTGGGAGCTTAGATTTGTCTTAGCTAAGGTGTACCCGTATAAACCCTGGGCCTGGTCACCTCTGAAAGGGGGTGAGTCACCGTTATGCCATATGACAAATCATGGAAATGCAGGTTAGGGCTCACTCGGACTCTGTAAATGAGGTTGTGGAACACAATGGATAGGAGAGCACATGCACTCTCCCTCCACATTCACACTCTTTCAGCAGACAATCACTCTTGGAGGTTAAACAGTTAACTGAAACACTGCCTAACTCCCCTAATAGACGTGGGGGCACTACTGGCACCCATGCCCCAGGAACAGGACAGGATTCTCAACCAACATCTCAGTGAGAACGTCACCAGGGAAGTTACGACTGCATCAAAGTCTTTTCCCCAATATAAGACAACTAGTCAAAGGCAGACAAAAAAAGTGAACCCAAAATTCCTTAATTGAATTTGAATTCACTCACCTCTGGAGGCTTTTTTTCTGATGACTCCAAAAGAATGCAAGGGCATGTCAGGTGTCCTCTGTCTGGCTGTCAAGACCACTGAGAAGCGTCTCTGTGGCCCTGGAAAGCTTCATCAGGTTGCACCTCCCCCTAGAGATCCTCAGGGCCTGGCAGCCAGGCTGGGGAGGCTGTCCATCCCAGGCGCCAAAGACTAGGTGTGGGTAGGCACCTGTCTCTGATCTCACTGATGCCTCCAAATGTATTGCAAATCAGCGAGCTGGACAAGATGCTTTAATGAGCCAATTATTTAGGAGTCATCTTTATTGCACACAGGTTCAGAGCAGATTACCTCTGTCAAATTCTGAACAAACACAAGAAGGAGTATTCCCTTTTTATATCCTTCTAGTTCTTTGTGTAAGTTATTTTTGGAGGCTGTAACCTTGTGTATATATCATATTTCACAAAGACCTGTCATACCTGATAGATCCTCCCTTCCCCCAACTGGTAGACTGAGTATGACGTAACCTGCAGCCCGGAAATACCTGAGTGACTAACCATGTACCTTATATGGACTATACATTTGACTACCAATCCACACCTGCCAAATACCCTAAGCCCTTGTCCTATATGAACCATACAGTAAGCCACCAATCAGTGTGCACTGAGTACACTAAGCCCCTACCCCTTCCCATTCTGCCCCTCAAGAGGTGTGCCCACCTCTGCACGTGCTGCTGTCCTCCCATTGTGAGACAGCCTGGCAGGTCCTTCTCCTCTCATAAAGCCTGTAGTCCTGGTTTTTGGCCTCTGTCTGATTTTTCAGTATCTATACAGATAACTTGTAACCTTGAGTACATATCTATACAAACACCTGGCATCAGTATCAGTGTATCAGCCCTTTATGTTAGATGGCTAGCTCGCAAGGTCAGACAATTAATTTTATCTTTTCTATTCAAGCAAAAAAGCAAAGTTATTTTACAATCCTATCTAATAAAAGAGAAACATGGTAATTAGCCGTACCTCTGCTACCCTTCCCATTGGCTAATCAGGGTGATATGCAAATTAACTGTCATTCAAGATGGCGGCCGGCAGCCAGGCAGCTTGAAGCGAACATGAGGCTTGCTTGCTTCAGTGACGGAGGACTCCAACCTTCCCCGCCTGCTGCTGCCGGCCTCTGAGCTTGCAGTTTGAAACATTGTTACAAATATAGAAGCTAAACAAAACCCCAGAAACCTGCTTTCAGCCAGCCGGGATCTCAGAGCTGGAGTTGAAACAGTGTTTCGATTATAGAACCCAAACAAACCAGATACCTGATTTCAGCAGCTGAGGCCTAAGCGCTGGAGCCAAGCCTCAGAGCTAAAGCTGGCCCAGAATAAAAAGAAAACAAGGAGCGGTTGGAAGCTTCAGTCACCCGCCAGCCTGAAAACAGCCCTCAGCCCCTCACCCAGACTGGCCAGGCACCCCAGTGGGGACCCCCACCCTGAAGAGTGTGTGACCAGCTGCAAGCAGCCATCCAGACTGCGAGAGGGCACAGGCCGGGCTTAGGGACCCCCCCTCCCCCCCGAGTGCACAAATTTTTGTGCACTGGGCCTCTAGTCTAAAAATAACAGAGGGACTAGCAAAAAAAATAGCAGAGAATTTCAAAACAGCAGTTTGAAACAGCAATTTTTTCCAAAGGAGGGGTTACTATTAATTATGCTTCAATGTTTATATAGATTTTAAAATTAAGTCAAAGTCCCAAATAACCCAGATAGTTTAAATCCAAATGTCCAGAGTTCCAAATCTCCTCCATAGTTTTTTTTTGTTTCTTTTTCTTCCTTTTTTTTTTTTTTTTTTTTTTTTTTTTCTGCTGAGGAAACATTTTTAAGTGGGTAAGTCCTATGCCAGGAGGTTTCAGAATTGTCCGAATTTTTTCTTATTTTGGCCTTATTTAATTTAAATTTTGAATAATTTCTCCCAATTTTATATAAGCAGTATAAGGTACAAAAGTGACAGACATACTCATATGACAAAATAATCAAGGTTAAAAACAAGGGATATAACATGCTGTTAACATAAGAAAACATTCAAACCTGTAAATGTTTTTTGTGAGTTTGAGCCAAACTGTCAACAATTGCAGGGAAGCAGGATCTCAATGTATTGGGATAATGCTCCAGAGAATGTTTTGTGTTTTCTTTCATCTATTTTTATAAATTACTGTCAAAGGAGGAGACTTAAGTAGGTTACATGAAATCCATTGGTGATAGATTAGGGAGGTGGGAGAAAGCAAAGGGGGGGGGGAAGAAGGGGGGAACCTCTTGGGATTAGAGGTGGGTACAGGATAGTTAACAGTCAATAATTAACAAGATAACAATAACAATGAGGGAATTTGTGGTCTACACCCTGAAGACATTAGTTGTGCCCCTGAGGGGTCCAGAAAAAGGCAAGTTACAATTTACCCTGACATTCCACAGATATATTATCTTAGATGCAAAAAGACAATAGGCTCAGTCAAGATAGAAGGAATAAACTTAACCAAGGAGGTAAAAGATCTGTACTTGGAAAACTATTGGACAATAAAAAAAGAAATATAGGAAGATACAAATAGTGGAAATGTATACCATGTCCATGAATTGGAAGAATTAAGATTTTTAAAATGTCTATACTTCCCAAAGCAAACTATAAATTCAATGAAATCCCTATCAAAATACTAATGGTAGCCCTCACTGGTTTGGCTCAGTGGATAGAGCATCGGCCTGTGGAGTGAAGGGTCCCAGGTTCGATTCCAGTCAAGGGCATGTACCGCGGTTGCGGGTGCATCCCCGATGGGGGGTGTGCAGGAGGCAGCTGATCAATGTTTCTCTCTCATCGATGTTTCTGGCTCTCTATCCCTCTCCCTTCCTCTCTATAAAAAATCAATAAAATATATTTAAAAAATACTAATGGTATACTTCCCAGAACTAGAACAAATACTCTGAAAATTTATATGGAACCATAAAAGACCTCGAATAATCATAGCAATCTTGAGAAAGAAGAACAAAGTTGGAGGGATTACAATATTGGATATCAAACTATACTGCAAAGACATTAAAATGAAAACTGCCTTTTATTGGCACAAGAATAGGCATATAGACCAATGGATCAGGACGAAGACCTCAGAAATAGATCCACAACATTACAATCAATTAATATTTGACAAAGGAGGCAAGAACATACAATGGGGTAAAGACAGTCCCTTCAAAAAAATAGGAAAAATGGACAGGTACTTGCAAAAAAGTGAAACTAGACCACCAAATGCACCATACACAAGAATAAACTCATAGTGTATAAAAGACTTAAATGTGAGGCTTAAAACAATAGAAACCTTATATAGGCAGTAATATCTCAGTAATCTCATGTAACAGAATTTTTGTTGATACCTCTCCTAGGGCAAGAGAAACAAAGGGAAAAATAAACAAATGGGCTATATCAAAATAGAAAGAAACCATTGACAAAATTGAAAGGGAGTCCACTGTATGGATGAACATATTTGCAAATGATACATCTGATAAGTGGTTAATTTCCAAAATATATAAAGTACTCATACAATTCAACAAAAAGAAGATAAACAATCCAATTAAAAATTATCAAAGAACCTGAATAGACATTTCTCCAAAAAGGACATACAAATGGCCAATAAATGCTCAAAGTCACTAATCATCAGAGAAATGCAAATTAAAACCATAATGAAATATCATCTCATACCTGTTAGAATGGCTATCATCAAAAAATCAAACAACAAGTGCAGGCGAGGATGCGAAGAAAAGGGAACACTAGTATACTGCAGGTGAGAATGCAGATTGGTGCAGCCACAATGGAAAATATTATGGAATTTCCTCAAAAATTAAATTGGAACTTCCATTTGACCCAGCAATGCCACATCTGGGAATATATCCTAAAACCCCCAAAACACCAATCAGAAAGAATATATGCACCCTATCTTCATAACAGCATTATTTACAATAGCTAAGATTTGGAAACAACCCAAGTGCCCATCAGTAGATGAATAAATAAAAAAGTTGTGGGACATTTACACAATAGACTACTATCCAGCAGTAAACAACAGGCATCTCTTACCTGTTGGGACAGTATGGATAGACCTAGAGACTATTATGCTAAGTGGAAATAAGCCAATCTGAGAAAGCCAAGTGTCACATGACCTCACATATATGTGGAATCTAGTGAACAAAATGAATTGATCAACAAAATAAGACCCCAAACATGGAAGCATGGAACAGATGGATATACCTAAGTGTGGGAATTTGGAGGGAAGAAAAGAGATAAAAGAAAGAACTTATATACTTACTAGAGGCCTAGTGCACAAAAATTTGTGCACTCGGGGGGGGGGTCCCCTCAGCCTGGCCTGTGCTCTCTCACAGTCTGGGACCCCTCGCGGGATGTCCACCTGCTGGCTTAGGCCCACTCCACAGGGGATCAGCCCTAAGTGTCAGTCAGACATCCCTCTGGCAGCCCAGGAGCCCTTGGGGGATGTCCACTTGCCAGTGGGGAGGCAGGCCTAAGCTGCAGTCGGACATCCTTAGCACTGCTGAGGAGGCGGGAGCAGCTCCCACCACCACTGCTGTGCTGGCAGCCATCAGCCTGGCTTTTGGCTGAGCAGAGCTCCCGCTATGGGAGCGTACTGCCCTCCAGGGGTCAACTCCTGCATTGAGCATCTGCCCCCTGGTGGTCAGTGTGTGTCATAGTGACCAGTCATTCCCAGTTGTTCTGCTGTTAGGGTCAATTTGCATATTACCCTTCTATTATATAGGATAGAGGCCTAGTGCATGGGTGTGGGCCGGCTGGTTTGCCCTGAAGTGTGTCCCGGATCAGGGTGGGGGTCCCGCTGGGGTGCCTAGCCAGCCTGGGTGAGGGGCTGAGGGCCATTTTGAGGCTGCCCACACCCCTTTCAGGGTGGCAGGGTCCTGCTGGGGTACCTGGCCAGACTGGGATGAGGGCTGTTTTAAGGCGGGCCATGACCCCCTGCGGCCCAAGCTCCCAGCCTCTCCATTTTTTCTTTTTTTCCCCTGGGATTTATTTATCTTCTATAATTGAAACGTTGTAGCCTTGAGTGGAGCCCAGGGGCCAGGGTAGGCGGGGAGCTTTGCTTCCTCGATCATTGGGAGCAACCCAAGCCTACTGCTCACTCCAGCTCCGTGGCCGCTACCATCTTAGTTGGATTTATTTGCATACTCACTCCTGATTGGCTTGTGGGCGTGGCTTGTGGCCATGACTTGAGTGTAGAGGAGGGATGGTTAATTTGCATGTTTCTCATTTATTATATAGGATATGCATAGCCCATGGACACAAGCAATAGAGGTGAAGACCTAGGTGGAAAGATTTAGGGGTGGTTAGATGCTGAGATGTGGGGGGTAAAGCAGAGTAAAGTGGGAAATATCTGTAATACTATCAAAAATAAAAATATACATATATTTGAAAAATTTTTTAAAAAAGAAAATGACTCCAAATGGTAACCAGAATCCATTGGAACAAATGAAGAGAATCATAAAAGACAACTAAGGAGGTTAATAGAATAAAGTCTATAAATATGCTTGTTCTTCTCTAAGCTTCTTTAAAGATATAAAGACATAAAATTATGCAAAGTACTACTCTGGCAGGTGTGAGGTGGTACTTCATTATTTTGATTTACATCTCTCAGATGATTAGAGACTTTGAGTATGTTTTCATGTGTCTCTTGGATTTCTGAAAAGAGTCTATTTAGGACCTTTGCCCATTTTTTGATTGGATTTTTTATCTTCCTTTTGTTAAGTTGTATGAGTTCCCTGGAAATGTTGGAGATTAAAACCCTTAATGGAGATAACGTTGGCAAATATGTTCTCCTATGCAGTGGCTTTCTTGTTTTGTTGATGGTTTCTTTTGCTATGCAGAAGCTTTTATTTTGATGTAGTCCCATTTGTTTATTTTCTCCATAGTCTCTCTTGCCCTAGGATCTCTATCTGTAAAGATATTGCTATGACATATGTCTGCAATTATGTTGTCTATGGATTCTTGTAGAATTTTTATGTTTTCCCATCTTACATTCAAGTCCTTCAGCCATTTTGAGTTTGTTTTTGTGTAGGGTGTAAGTTGGTGATCTAGTTTCATTTTTTGCATATATCTGACCAAATTTCCCAGCATCATTTATTAAAGAGGCTGTTTTGACTCCATGGTATGCTCTTGCCCCCTTTGTCAAATATTAATTGAGTGTAATGGCTTGGGTCAATTTCTGGGTCCTCTATTCTGTTCCATTGGTCTATATGTCTATTCTTGTGCCAGTACCAGGCAGTTTTGAGAACTGTGGCTTGGTAATATAGTTTCATGTCTGGTATTGTGGTCCCTCCAACTTTGTTTTTCTTTCTCAGGACAGCTGTGGCTATTTGGGGTCTTATTTTATTCCACATGAATTTATGGAGAGTTTGTTTTAGATCTTTGAAATATGCCATTGGTATTTTAATAGGTATTGCATTGAATCTATCGGTGGCTTTTGGCAGTATGCAAATTTTAATGATGTTGATTGTACCAATCCATAAACATGGTATGTTTATCCATTTGTTTATGTCTGCCTCTATCTCTTTTTTCAATGTCCTATAGATTTCTGAGTACAAGTCGTTTATATCCTTGGTTAAGTTTATTCCTAGGTATGTTAATTTTTTGGTACAATGGTAAATGGGATTGTTTCCTTCATTTCCACATCTGAGAGTTCATTATTGGTGTATAAAAAAAAACATAGATTTCTGGGAGTTAATTTTGTATCCTGCTACATTGCCAAATTCATTTATTAGGTCTCGTAGTTTGTTTATGGAGGCTTTGGGGTTTTCTATGTATAGTATCATGTCATCTGTGAATAAGGACACTTTTCCTTCTTTTCAAATTTGGATGCCTTTTATTTCATCTTCTTGTCTGTTCGCAATGGGTAGTAATTCCAGTACTATGTTCAACAGGAGTGGTGAAAGTGGGCATCATTGTCCTGTTTCTGTTCGTCGGGGAAATGGGATTAGTTGCTGCCCATTGAGTATGATGTTGGCTGGAGGTTTGTCATATAGGGCTTATATTATGTTCTGGTATGATCCCTCTATTCTCACTTTTCTGAGAGTTTTTATCTAGAAAGGGTGTTGGGTTTTGTCAAATGCTTTTTTGGCATCAATTGATATGATTATTTGAGTTTTATTTCTCAATTTGTTTATGTTATGTATCATGTTTATTGATTTGCAGATATTGTACCATCTTTGCATCCCTGGAATAAATCCCACTTGGTCATGGTGTATGATCTTTCTAATGTAATGCTGGATCCGGTTTGCTAGAATTTTGATGAGGATTTTAGCATATATGTTCATCAAGGATATTAGCTTTTAGCTCTCTTTTTTTTGGTGTCTTTATTTGGCTTGGGTATTAGGGTAATGCTGGCTTCATAGAAAGAGCTTGGAAGTGTGCTCGCCTTTTGAATTTTTTGCAATAGTCTGAGGAGAATAGGTTTTAGTTCTTCTTTGAATGCTTGGTAGACGCCCCTGTAAAGCCATCTAGACCAGGGCTTTTGTGTGCTGGAAGATTTTTTATCACTGTTTTTATTTCTTCGGTGGTATCAACCTATTCAGGTTTTTTTATTCTTGATTGAGTTTTGGAAGCTTGTATTTTTCTAAGACTATGTCCATTTTGTCTAGGTTGTGAATTTTGTTGGAATAGATTTGTTTATAGTATTTTTTTAAATAATCATTTGTATTTTTGTGGGATCGGTTGTTACTTCACCTCTTTCATTTCTTATTTTGTTTTTTTGGGGGTCCTCTCTTTTTGCTTCTTGGTGAGACTGACTAGAGTTTCATCAATCTTGTTTATTCTTTCAAAGAACCAGCTGTTGGTTTTGTTGATCTTTTGTATTGTTTTTGTTTTTCCTTTGGTCTCTATTTCATTTATTTCTGCTGTGATCTTTATTATTCCCTTTCTTCTGCTTATGCTGGGCTTTTCTTGTTACTCTCTTTCTAACTCTTTGAGTTGTATGGTTAGGTGATTTATTACCACTGTTTTTTTTTGTGTTTTTTTTTTGTTGTTTGTTTGTTTGTTTGTTTGTTTTTGTGGTGGGCTTGTAGAGCTATGAATTTCCCTCTCTAGACTGCTTTCACTGTTTCCCAGAGATTTTGGATTGTTGTGTTTTCATGGTCATTTGTAGCCATGATGCTTTTTATTTCTTCTTTGATCTCTCTGGTAACCCAGTCATTGTTTAATAGCATGCTATTTAGCCTCCAAATATTCGATTTTTTTCAATATTTTTATTGTAGTTGATTTCTAGTTTTATGCCATTGTGATATGAGAAGATGCTTGATACGATTTCTACCTTCTTGAATTTGAAGAGACTTTGCCTGTGGCTGAATATATGGTCTATCTTTGAAAATGACCCATGTGAACTTGAGAAGAATGTATATTCTGTGGCTTTGGGGTTAAATGTTCTGAAGATGTCAATTAATTCCATCTGATCTAGTGAGTCATTTAGGATTGATATTTTGTTGCTGATTTTTTGTTTAGAGGATTTGTCCAATGGTGATAGTAAGGTATTAAAGTCCCCTACTATGATTGTATTGCTGTCAATCTCTCCATTGATATCCTCTAGAAGTTTTTTTTTTTTTTTTTTTTTTTGTATTTGGGAGCTCCTGTATTGGGTGCATATATGTTTAACAGAGTTATTTCTTGTTGTTGGTTTGCTCCCTTTAGTATTATGAAGTGGCCTTCATTATCTCTTATTATGTCCTTCACTTTGAAGTTTAATTTGTCAGATATAAGTATTGCTACCCCAGCTTATTTTTCATTTCCATTTGCCTGAAAAACCTTTTTTTCATCCCTTTATAATCAGTCTGTGTGAGTCCTTTTTTCTGAGGTGGATTTCCTGTAGACAGCAGATATATAGGCCATCTTTTCTTATCCACTCAGCTACCCTATGTCTTTTGATTGGGGCATTTAATCTATTCACATTTAAAGTTATTATTGATATGTATTTGTTTGTCACCATTTTTATTCTTTACACCTGTGTTCCTTCTTCACTTCCTATTTCTTCTTTTTACAGCAGACCCTTTAGTATTTCTTCTATTGCTGGTTTGGTGGTAATAAACTCCCTTAGTCCTTTTTTGTCTGTGAAGCTCTTGATTTCACCCTCACTTTTGATTGATAGCCTTGCTGGGTAAAGTATTCTTGGATTCTGACCCTTCCTTTTCATAGCTTTGTATATTTCATTCCATTCCCTTCTGGCCTGATGTGTTTCTGTTGAGAAATCAGTCGCTAGTCTGATGGGAGATCCTTTGTAGATAACTTTCTGTCTCTCTCTGGCCACTTTTAAGATTCTTACTTTCTCATTGGTGTTTGCCAATTTAATTATATTCTGCCTTGGTGTCAGTCTTTTGTTTAGAACTCTGTGAGCTTCTTGCATTTGTGTGAGTTTTTTCTTCCGTATATCAGGGAAGTTTTCTCTCACAATTTCTTCAAACAGGTTCTTTGTTCAGTTTCCTCTCCTTCTGGTACCTCTGTTATGCGGATGTTGTTTTGTTTTGTGTTGTTCTGCCGGGAGCCGGTCCATCCTTGCTGTTTCAAGGGACCAGGCATATATGGCATACTGTTCTTAATATGTTTGCTCACCTTCTTGGCACTATGTGTTTTAACCAAGGTCACCTCTCTGAGAAAGGTTGTTTCCCCAGGGAGGGATTTTCCCCTGAAGTTAAGGAGGGAATAAAACCCCTTAACTAAGTGCCAGGCTGGTAATTAATCACTTTAACTATAAACAATCATGCTTAAGCTACATAATCTTTACTCCCTGGAATGGAGATAAGAAACACCCTAACCTTTGGAATAGAGATTGATAGGATTGGAATCAACTGGTATAAATACAGATGTAACAAGACAACAGTAGACAGAACCTAGACACAGAACCTACACAGAACCTAGAGACAGAAGAACTTCGGTGGAGAGAACATGGCAAAAGATCCTGGACAGAAACTGGAGACAGAACCTAGAGACAGAACCTAGCTAGAGAACCTGGCTGAAGAACCTAGAGACAGAACCTGGCTACAGAACCTGGATAGAACATGGCAAGAGAATCTGACTAGAATCTGGTGACTGAACCTGGCTGGAGAACCTGGACAGAACCTGGCTGGAGAACCTAGCAAGGGAACATGGCTACAGAACCTGGCTGGAGAACCTGGAGAACCTGGCTGGAGAACCTAGCAAGAGAACATGGACACAGAACCTGGCTGGAGATCCTAACCAGAACTTCGCTGGAGATCCTGACCAGAAGTTGGCTAGAGATCCTGGCTAGGCTGCTGATCAACTGAACGCTGTCTCCGTGTCATTCCTTCTTCGCCGACTCCATCCACACCTTTGGGGACCCCTGGACCTGCTGGGGTTGGACTCCAGCATTGTTCCAAGCTCACTTAGGTCAGTGGTTCTCAACCTTCTGGCCCTTTAAATACAGTTCCTTATGTTGTGACCCAATCCTAAAATTATTTTTGTTGCTACTTCATAACTGTAATGTTGCTACTGTTATGAATCATAATGTAAATATCTGATATGCAGGATTGTCTTAGGCAACCCCTGTGAAAGGATCATTCGACAGCCAAAGGGGTCAAGATCCACAGGTTGAGAACTGCTGCATTAGGCTATCCTCCTGTTTTTTTAAGTTTTTTTCTAGATGCTGCTCTGCTTGAGTATTTTTTCCTGCCTTGTCTTCTAACTCACTGATGCTGTCCTCTGCTTCTTCTAGTCTACTGTTGATGCTTTCTATTGAGTTCTTTATAGCAGTAATGCAATTTTTCATTTTTTCTTGGTTCTTCTTCATTTCCTCTTGGTTCTTACACATATTGTTCAATTTGTCTTCCATTCTTTTCAGCGACCTTATGATCATTTCTCTTAATTCTTTCTCTGATGTATTGCTTGCCCCCATTTTGTTTACTTCTTTTTCTGGTGATGCCTCCTTTTCTTTCATATGTGGGCTGTTTCTTTGTCTCCCCATCATGTCTCTTCTCTGCGTGTCTGGTTATGTAGTTCTCTATCTCTTGCATTGATTTAAAGGCACAAAATACAGCACGGCAAGGTACATTGCACAAGGCACTGAATACAAATGTATTCATCATACTAATAACCCCAAATTAAGGTGACCACCAGAAAGATAATTAGGGATAAGAAAAAAAAAAACTAGTACAAAAATAACATTGAGAAAAGGAATAAAAGTAAGAGATAAGAGAAAGAGAATAAAAAAGAAGGGGGAAAAACTATTTATATGGGGAGAAAACTCCAATAGAACAACCACTAATTAAAAAAAAATACAAACAACCAACACCCAGAGATGAGTGCAACCTACAAAAAACCACTAATAACAAGCGAGGAGAGGAAAAACAGAAGCAAAAACAAAACAAAAAATAAATAAAAACAAAAGCAAAAAAAGAAGAGAAACAATCTCACAAACAAGCACAAAAAAACCCAACAATCTAATCTACAATCAAGCAAACAACAATAGGACAAAGAGAAAGCGAGGCAAACAAAACAAAATAAAAAAAAACCTATAACAAAAAACAACAACAACAAAACAAACAAACAAAAAACAAAAAAAAGAAAAGAGAAGAGAGAAAGAAATTGAGTAGTGAAGAAAGAGAAGAGAGAGGTGTACATGAACTTAGAGCAAGGGATTGGAAATTTGATATATAAGTAGGATGAATTTTTAACAGAGGGTATAAAGAAGGAATAGGGAAAATCTAACGCAGGAATAGGGTAAGAAACACAGGACAACAAAAGGGTGAAAGTGAGGAAGAGAGTGTTGGGTTAAAGGTAAAGTTGAGATAGAATAAAATGATGCTAAAAAATAAAAATAGAATGCAGAACACTAATCCCAAAATAAAATAAGATGACACTTTTTTTTTTTTAAAAAGGTAAAATAGTAGTAGTAATAATACTGGTTAAAAATAAAAATATAATAATTAAAAAGGTAAAATCCCTTGAGGAAAAAAAAATAGTTTCTTAAGTAAAAGATGAAAAAATAAAAATGTGCAGTAGTGAAAGTCATTCACTTCCTCTAGTGTACTGTTTGGCATGCCTTTTTCCTGTCAGGTAGTTAGGACAATATTGATATGCCCTGCGTTTCACTGCTCCTCTGTGTTGTAAACCACAGTCCTGATGTTCAAGCAGGCAGTATTTCTTTCTTTTTTTTTTTTTTAGACTCCTTTATTTGTGTTTACACAAGAGTCAATTTGTGATTCAACCCCTGGGTGGCAGTGTTTCTGGACTGACCTCTGGAGCTATAAGTCCTCTCTAGCCAGTATTTAGATTTTGTTTTCCCTATCACACTTAATACTGGTTTGGGTGAATAGACTGCCTCAGAGCTGGTTCTCTGATCGTTACTCTCTGCTCTAATCCCCAGATTCCACAAAAATAACTTTCTTCTGCAGTTTCTTAGAGTGTCCCCAATTGGGTGATCCTATGTACTGGGCTTAGTAATCAAAAGCAAAAATTTAAAGAGAAAACTCCATACTGTTCTCCACAGTGGCTGCACCAGTCTGCAGTCTCATCAGCAGTGCACAAGGGTTCCTTTTTCTCCACATCTTTGCCAGCACTTGTCATTTGTTGACTTGTTGATGATAGCCATTCTGACAGGTGGGAGATGGTACTGCATCGGTTTTGATTTGCATCTCTCAGATGATTAGTGACTTTGAACATGTTTTCATATGTCTTTTGGCCTTCTGTCTTCTTTGGAAAAGTATTTATTTAGGTTCATTGCCCATTTTTTGATTGGATTGTTTATCTTCCTTTTGTTAAGTTGTATGAGTTCCCTGTAAATGTTGGAGATTAAACCCTTATCATTGATAACATTTGAAAATATGTTCTCCCATGTAGTGGGTTTTCTTGTTGTTTTGTTGATGGTTTTCTTTGCTGTGGAAAAGCTTTTTATTTTGATGTAGTCCCAATGGAGAACAGTACGGAGTTTCCTCAAAAAACTAAAAATGGAATTCCCATTTGACCCAGTGATCCCACTTCTAGGAATATCCCAAGAAATTAGAAACACCAATTAGAAAGGATATATGCACCCCTATGTTCATAGCAGCACAATTTATCATAGCTCAGATTTGGAAACAGCCTAAGTGCCCATTAGTAGATGATTGGATTAAAAAACCATGGTACATCTACACAATGGAATACTATGTTGTTGTAAAAAAGAAGGAATTCTTACCATTTGCAACAGCATGGATGGAACTGGAGAGCCTTTTGCTAAGTATAATAAGCCAGTCAGAGAAAGTTCAATACCACATGATCTTACTCATTTATGGAATATAATGAACAACATAAGCTGATGAACAAAAACAGATCCAGAGACAGAGAAGCATCGATCAGACTGTCAAACCTCAGAGGGAAGGCAAGGGAGGGTGGGGGTAAGGGGGAGAGATCAACTAAAGGACTTATATGCAAGCATATAGCCCTAACCAATGGACACGGACAACAGGGGTGTGAGGGCATGAGTGGGGGGGGGGAGAGGGGGTAACGTGGGGATAAGGGCATATATGTAATAACTTAATCAATGAAAACATTTTAAAAAAACTTAAAAAGATCAAAAGAGCCAGAGTGAGTGCACAAGCTTGCGACTTTTACCCTCCGGCACTGTGCGCAACTCTGTGAATATCTTCGTGCACGTCTTTTTTCCCTTGGCACTAAGCAGCCAGCACACTGGTAAAATTTTAGGCTGCCTTTTTGTGCCCATTCCAGCTATGGGGTGATTTTTGAGTTCCCTTCTGCCAGCAGCCCTGCGGATCCCCTTCCACATTTGCGGATCACGCTAACCCCAACAGCTGCAGATTTTGTGAGGCGCAGACTTCCCTAGAACCTCTAGTTCCTGTTGTGCGAGTTTCTATCTCCAGCCTGGATTGCAGACCTCACCTTTCCCTAGGAGAAATCTGACCTTTCCATGTGAAGGTGCAGAGCGCATCAGAGTCCGTGTATTTGAGCTGCTTGAGATCCAGTGTTCCTGGGCTCGCAGCTGGTCCCTGCATGTTGTGGTTGTAGAGTCCAGGGATGTATAGACTTCCGATCCCAGCCACAATCTCCTTCAAGATGATGTGGTCTCCGCGGCAGAGCTGGTTGCTCCAGGAAAGATTTCAGCAGCAGTGGAGGCTGCCTGGTCATGGGAGCCTGGTCCAGCAGTCCCCAACAGTCCCTTGGAGTATAGCTGTCCCTCAACCACAAATATACACTCCCTGTATGTCCACACTCCTTTTGTTCTCTCACTCACACACTATCTTGCAGTCTGCCTTCCCATTTGCAGCCATCTTCCTCTCCCTCTCTTATTGGAAATTTTTAATTACTGCTTCAATTTTACCAGTTATTAGCTTACTCAGGTTTTTTTTTTTTTCCTGATTGAGTTTTGGAAGACTGTATGTTTCTAGGAATTTGTCCATTTCACCCAGGTTCTCCGGTTTGTTGCCATATAGTTGTTTATAATATTTGCTTACAATCCTTTTTATTTCTGTGGTATCAATTGTTATTTCACTTGTTTTGTTTCTGATTTTATTTATTTGGGTTTGCTATGCTTCTTGGCGAGTCTGGCTGGTGGTTCTTCAATCTTGTTTATCTTTTCAAAGAACCCCCTCTTGGATTTATTGAAATTTATATTGAGTTTTAAATCTCTATGTCATTTATTTCCACTCTGATCTTTGTTATTTCCTTCTATCTACTTCCTCCCAGGTTTTCTTGCTGTTCTCTTTCTAATTCATTTGTTGTAGGGTTAGATATTTTATTAGTCCTTTTTCTTGTTTCTTGAGGTAAGCCTGTAGTGCTATGAACTTCTCTCTCAGGACTACTTTTGCCATGTCCCATAGATTTTGGGTGGTTGTGTGTTCATTTTCATTTGCTTCCAGGAAGTTTTTAATTTCTTGCTGATCTCATTTGTAACCCACTCATTGTTTAATAACATGCTATTTAGCCTCTATGTACTTAAGTATTTTTAAATTTTTTATTGTATTTGATTTCTTACTCAATGGCATTGTGATCTGAGAAGATACTTGGTATGCTATCAATCTTCTTGAATTTGTATAGATTTGTGCCCTAACATGTGGCTTATCTTTGATAATGTTTGATGTGCACTGAGAAGAATGTATATTCTTTTTCTCTGGGTGTAATGTTCTGTAAATATCAGTTAGATCAATCTCATCTAGTGTGTCATTTAAGGCCTCCATTTCCTTATTGATTTTTTTAAATATATTTTTTATTGATTAAGATATTACATATGTGTCCTTGTCCCCACGTTACCCTCTACCCCCCCCCCGCTCATGCCCTCACCCCCCCCCCCGTTGTCCATGTCCATTGATTAGGCCTATATGCTTGCATATAAGTCCTTTGGTTGATCTTTCCCCCTTACCCCCACCCTCCCCTACCTTCCCTCCAAGTCCCGACAGTCCAATCAATGCCTCTCCGTCTCTGGATCAGTCCTTGTTCATCAGCTTATGTTGTTCATTATATTCCACAAATGAGTGAGATCATGTGGTATTTATCCGCTCTCCAGTTCCATCCATGCTGTGGCAAATGATAAGGGTTCCTTTTTCTTCTTCCTCTTCTTAAAGAATACCTTTCAGCATTTCATATAATGCTGGTTTGGTGGTGATGAACTCCTTTAGCTTTTTCTTATCCGTGAAGCTCTTTATCTGACCTTCTATTCTGAATGATAGCTTTGCTGGATAAAGTAATCTTGGTTGCAGGTTCTTGCTATTCATCACTTTGAATATTTCTTGCCAGTCTCTTCTGGCCTGCATGGTTTCTGTTGAGAAATCAGCTGACAGTCGTATGGGTACTCCCTTGTAGGTAACTGACTGTCTTTCTCTTGCTGCTTTTAAGATTCTCTCTTTATCTTTTGCTCTTGGCATTTTAATTATGATGTGTCTTGGTGTGGTCCTCCTTGGATTCCTTTTGTTTGGGGTCCTCTGCGCTTCCTGGACTTGTAAGTCCATTTCTTTCACCAGGTAGGGGAAGTTTTCTGTCATTATTTCTTCAAAAAGGTTTTCAATATCTTGCCTTCTCTCTCCTTCTGGTACCCCTATAATTCTGATGTTGGTACGCTTGAAGTTGTCCCAGAGGTTCCTTACACTATCTTCATATTTTTGGAATCTCTTTTCTTTTTTCTTTTTCGGTTGGGTATTTTTTGTTTCTTTGTATTTCAAATCTTTGACTTGATTCTTGGGATCCTCTTTTCTGCTGCTGGATCTCTGTAAATTATTCTTTATTTCAGTCAGTGTATGCTTAATTTTTAGTTGGTCCTTTTTCATGTCCTCCATGGTCTCACTATACTTATTGAGGGATTCATTAAATTTATCGGCGGTTTCCATAAAATTCTTGAAAAACCTTATAAACATGGCCTTGAACTCTATATCCAATCGTTTGCTTTCCTCCATTTCTGCCATTTGTGACCTGTTTCTTTGTCTCCGCATTTTGGCAGCTTCCCTGTGTTGATAGAGTGGCCCTGTGCGCCAGGTGTCCTGTAGGGCCCAGTAGCTCAGCCTCCCCAGTTACCTGGGGTGGACACTCTTGGTGCACTCTTGGTGCCTTGGTTGTTGTAGAATCACTGGGAGGAATTGACCTCCAGGCCAATTGGCTGTGAGAATCAGCTGTGTCTAAAGTGGGAGAACTTCTGTGCTGAAGACACCCTTCTGGGGCAAGACTTGCTTCAGTGGGGCTTTGGTGCTCACTGAGTCTGCTCCCTGAGTGTGTCCCTTATGGATCTGAGGAGTTGCAGTCTGGATGGACCCCCTCTGACCACTGGGTACAGTGGCTCCTGGATCTAAGGAGGTGCTAATTCAGCCTCTGCCTGAGGCCACACAGCAGGAGCCACGAAGAGGCTCAGCTGTGAAGCAATGCAAGCCGCTGCGGGGCCTTGGGCCTTCTCTTGGAAGTTCCGGGTCTGCCTGGTTCGGCTGCAGTTAGGTACATTCACATGCAAAAGCCTCTGCCGCAGCCTGGGTGGGGCGGGGTCTCAGGGAGTCAATGGGCGGAGAAAGCGGCTATGGCCGATTCTCCGCCCGGAGTCGCGCGTCTCAGTGTCCTGGTAACGGCTGCAAGCACCTCTGAGGGAAAGCCGCCCTCAAGTTCGCCCGCTGCCGGACAGACCAGCCTCTCCCCGTATGAGTCCTAGGTCCCCAGAGACTTCCCGGAACCGGAGTTCAGAGCCGTAGGGAGCTTGTGATTCAAAAAGACAGCCGCGTCCTCAGGCGCCACCCCCTTTCCTCGCGCGCGCGCGCGCGCCGCCGTACCTCTGCACTTCACCTCCGCAGCGCCTCTGGCTCTCAGCGTGCTTTTCTTTCCTTCTAGTTGTAGAATTTACACTCAGCCAGCCTTCCTGTTGTTCTGGATGATGTTTGCTCACTCCTTTGCGGTAATTTTCAATTGTTCTGTGAGGCGACAATTTCCCGGTGTTTACCTATGCCGCCATCTTAGTTGCCTCCCCCTTATTGATTTTTTTTACTGGAATGTCTATCCAATGATATCGGTGGGCTGTTAATATCCCAATAATATGACTTTATTGCTTTTAATATCTCCCTTGAAGTTCATCAGAAGATTTTTTTTTTTTTCAGAGAAGAAGGGAGAGGGAGATAGAGATAGAAATATCAATGATCAGTGAGAATCATTGATTGGCTGCCTCCTGCATACCCCCAACTGGGGACCAAACCTGCAACCTAGCTATCAGAATCAAACCCAACACCCTACACTCTGCAGGCTGATGCTCTGTCCACTGATCCAAACCCACTAGGGCCCATCAAGAGATTTAATTTGAACTTGGGTGCTCCTATATTGCATGCACGTATATTTATAAGGGATATATTTTCTCATTGAATCATTCCCTTTAGTATTATGAAGTGGCCTTCTTTGTCTCTTGTTATGACCTTTGTTTTGAAGACTATTTTGGCTGCTATGAGTTTTGCTACCCCACCTTTTTTTTCCTGTTTGCATAGAATATTTCTTTCTTTCCCTTTACTCTCAGTCAGTGTGTATCTTTTCTTCTGAGGTGGGTCTTTTAGACAGCATATATATAATCAAATTTTCTAATACATTCAGTCACACTATGTTTTTGACTGGAGTATTTAATACATTTATAATTAAGGTTATTATTAGTCAGTATTCACATATTGCTATTTTTATTTTCTTTATGCCTATGATCCTCTCTCTCTCCTTTTCTTCTTCTTAAAGCAGTCCCTTTAACATTTCTTCCACTGATGGTGTGGTGGTAAATTAATCCTTTAAATTCTTTTTTTTTTTTTTTGGTCTGGAAAGCTTTTTATTTCATCATTGATTTTATTTTTATTTTGTAAATTAATTGATTGATTGATTGACTGATTTTTTTTTTGGTTAATCCTCACCCCAGGAAATTTTTCCATTGATTTTTAGGGAGAGTGGAAGAGATACGGAAATACAGAGAAAAACATCCATGTGAGAGAAACACACTGATTGATTGATTCCTGCACGCACCCTGATCAGAGCCAGGCCTGGGGAGGAGCCTGCAACCATGGTCCATGCCCTCGTTCAGAATCGAACCTGGGACCCTTTGGTGTACAGTCTGACGCTCTATGAACTGAGCTAATCCAGCTAGGGCTTCTTCATTAATTTTAAATTATAGCCTTGATGAATACAATAGTCTTAGATTTAGGCCTTGCTTTTCATTACCTTGAGTACTTCATGCCATTCTTTTCTGGCCTGAGGTATTTCTATTGAGAAGTCAGCTGACATTATAATGGGAAATCATTTATAGGTAATTTTATGTCTTTCTCTTACAGCCTTTAATATTATTTCTGTGTCTTTAAATTTTTCCATTTTAATTATAATGTGTCTAGGTGTGGGTCTCTTTGGGTTCATCTTGATTGGGATTCTCTGTGCTTCCTGAAATTGTGTGACATTTTTCTTCCAGGTTGGGGAAATTTTCTGTCATTATTACTTTAAATATGTTCTCTGTTCCTCGCTCAGCCCTTTCCCCTTCTGGTATTCCTATAATACAAATGTTGTTACATTTCATGTTGTACAAAAGCTCCTTTAAGCTACCTTCTTGCTTTTTAGTTATTTCTTTTAATTTGCTGCTCTGATTGGGTATTAACTTCTAATTTGTGTTTCAATTTGCTGATTTTGTCCTCTGCTTCATCCAATCTACTTTAATACCTTACAGTGTGTTCTTTTTTTTTAAACATATCAAATTTTATTGTATAGTAATTAGACAAATTGTCAGGTTTATTAATAAAAACAGCATTGAAATCTTGTCATAATCCTAGGGGAGATTTTTAGTACATAAAAAATTTTCTTTCTCTTGCTGATTTCAAGATTTTGCCATTGTCTTTGACTTTGATGGTTTAATTATAATGTGCCTCTTGGTGATGGCCTCTTTGAGTTCATTCTACTTGAGCTTCTTTAATGCTTCCTGAATTTTGGTGTCCATTTTCTTCCTCAAATTTGGGAAATTTTCTTCTTCTTTTAAAAAATTAAATCTTTATTGTTCAGATTATTACATTTGTTCCTCTTCCCCCCCCCATAACTCCCCTCCTCCCAGTTCCCACCCCACCCTCAGCCCTCGCTCCCCACCCACTGTCCTCATCCAGAGGTGCACGATTTTTTCCAGTCTCTTCCTGCATCCCCCACGCCCTTCCCCCCCCCCCAAGAATAGTCATTCCATTCCCTTTCTATGTCCCTGATTCTATTATAATCACCAGTTCATTCTGTTCATCAGATTATTTATTCACTTGATTCTTAGATTCACTTGTTGATAGATGCGTATTTGTTGTTCATAATTTGTATCTTTACCTTTTTCTTCTTCTTCCTCTTCTTAAAGGATACCTTTCAGCATTTCATATAATACTGGTTTGGTGGTGATGAACTCCTTTAGCTTTTTCTTATCTGTGAAGCTCTTTATCTGACCTTCAATTCTGAATGATTGCTTTGCTGGATAAAGTAATCTTGGTTGTAGGTTCTTGGTATTCATCACTTTGAATATTTCTTGCCACTCCCTTCTGGCCTGCAAAGTTTCTGTTGAGAAATCAGCTGACAGTCATTTGGGTATTCCCTTGTAGGTAACTGAGTTTCTTTCTCTTGCTGCTTTTAAGATTCTCTCTTTGTCTTTTTCTCTTGGCATTTTAATTATGATGTGTCTTGGTGTGGTCCTCTTTTGATTCCTTTTGTTTGGGGTTCTCTGTGCTCCCTGGACTTGTAAGTCTATTTCTTTCACCAGGTAGGGGAAGTTTTCTGTCATTATTTCTTCAAATAAGTTTTCAATATCTTGCCCTCTCTCTTCTTCTGGCACCCCTATAATTCGGATGTTGGTACGCTTGAAGCTGTCCCAGAGGCTCCTTACACTATCTTTGTATTTTCAGATTCTTTTTTCATTTTGCTTTTCCCGTTGGGTGTTTTTTGCTTCTTCGCATTTCAAACCTTTGACTTGATTCTTGCGCTCCTCTGGTCTGCTGGTGGGAGTCTGTATAATATTCTTTATTTCAGTCAGTGTATGCTTAATTTCTAGTTGGTCCTTTATCACAACATCGAGGGTCTCATTAGATTTCTTGAGGATCTCACTATATTTATTGGCGGTCTCACCAGTCTTTTCGAGGGCCTTACTAAATTTATCGGTGGCTTCTACACAGTTCTTGAGAGACCTTAAAAGTGTGGTTTTGAACTCTATATCCAGCATTATTCTTTCCTCCATTTCTGTCATTTGTGTCCTGTTTCTTTTCTCCGCATTTTTTATGCATTCTTGGTGCACTCCCTAGTGGTCTTTGTGCGCAATCTTGTTGTAGCTAAGCCTTGATTGTTGTAGGTAACACTGGGGGGATTTGACCTCCAGGCCAACTGGCTGTGAGAATCAGCTGTGTCTGCAGTGGGAGAACTTCTGTCCTCTAGAGAGGTGCTAATCTAGCCTTTGCCAGAGGCTATCCAGCAAATGCCTCTGTGCAGGGCTTGGGCAGGGCGGGTCCCACGGGATGAGCAGGGCAGGCGGAGCGAGCAGTTATGGCTGCTCTCAGTCCTGTCCCCAGAGGCTCTGCCTCACAGTGTCCCAGCAACCGCAGCAAGTACCTCGGAGAGAAAGCTGCCCTCGAGTTCCGACTGAAGCCAGACAGTCCCGCTTCTCCCTTTTGAGTCTGGGTCCCCAGAGACTCGCCCAGAACTGGAGCCCAGATTCTGAGACTCCCTCCCGATTGAAACAGACAACCGTGCCCTCAGCCGCCAACCCACTCCACATGCACCTCCGCATCTTTGTATTTTACTTCCGCACCGCACCTCCTCTGAGTCTCGGTATGCTTTTCTCTTTCCTTCTCGTTGTAGAATTTCCACTCAGCCACCCTTCCTGTGGTTCTGGGTGATGTCGTTCTGTCTTTTAGTTGTACTTTTGAAGTGGTTGTGCGAGGCAGCAATCTCCGGTGTTTACCTATACCGCCATCTTGGTTTCTCCTACAGTGTGTTCTTGATGTCAAATATATTATTCATTCCTAGAGGCCCAGTGCATAAAAATTTGTACACTGGTGGGAGGGTGGTGTCCTTCAGCCCGACCTGTGCCCTCTCACAGTCTGGGACCCCTCGGGGGATAGCCACCTGCTGGCTTAGGCCCGCTCCCAGTGTGGCAGATGGCAGGCCCAATCCCGCAGTGCCTGCCCTGCCTCCCAGGGTCGCACATGGCAGGCCCAGATGGCAGTGGGGCGGGTGGTGGATCACGCTGTCCCGCCCCACCTGCAGTATGCAAATTTAACAGCCATCTTTTTGGGTTAATTTGCATACTCTTCTGATTGGTTGATGGGCATAGCGAAGGTACTGTTAATTAGCATCTTTGTCTTTTATTAACGTAGATTCCTGTTTGGTTCTTGTTCATGGCCTCTATTATTTTTTTCATGTTGTTTTAAATTTCACTAAGTTCCTTAAGCATCTTATAACCATTGCTTTGAACTCTTCCTGATAGGTTGCTTGCATCTATCTCATTTAGTTCTTTTTCTGGAGAATACACTTTTCCCTCATTTAGAGATTGTTACTTTGTCTCCCCATTTTAGTTGTCTTTTTGTATTTGCTTCTATGTATAGACAGAACTGCTATACCTCTAGTGCAGCAGTTCTCAACCTGTGGGCTGCGACCCCCTTGGTGGTTGAACGACCCTTTCACAGGGGTCACCTAAGACCATCAGAAAACACATATATAATTACATATTGTTTTGTGATTAATCATTATGCTTTAATTATGTTCAATTTGTAACAATGAAATTGGGGGTCACCACAACATGAGGAACTGTATTAAAGTGTTGTGGCATTAAGAAGGTTGAAAACCACTTCTCTAGTGGGGTGTCATTTTGGGATTTCCTTTTGTGGAAAATATCATCAGGGGTCCAGTGGTGTAGTCATCTTGTTTACCTGAGCTGGATACTCTAGGAATGCCCCCTGTGTGCATTGTTTGGTCTCTCCACTTGTAATTAGGACTTGATATTTGATGTCCCATTCAATTTGAGAATCAAACCTCCAACTTGCTGCCAGTGAAGTTCAACCGCAATGTCATTGTGCCATATGTTATACAGGTGCTCTGGGTCTGCTATTTACAGGGATTACTGAATTTCGTTTTTACATTTACATTTTTTTTATTTATTGCTTAAAGTATTACAAAGGGTATTACATATGTGTCCATTTTATCCCCCCGCCCTAGACAGTCCCCTAGCCTCCCCTATCCCCAAGTGTCTTACGTCCATTGGTTATGCTTATATGCATGCATACAAGTCCTATAGTTGATCTCTTACCCCCCTACCTCCTGCATCCCAACCCTCCCCGGCCTTCCTGCTGTAGTTTGACAATCTGTTTGAGGCAGCTCTGCCTCTGTATCTATTATTGTTTAAAAGTTTATAATGGTCTCTATTATCCATGAATTAGTGAGATTATGTGGTATTTTTCCTTCATTGACTGGCTTATTTCACTTAGCATAATGCTCTCCAGTTCCATCCATGCTGTTGCAAATGGTAAGAGTTCCTTTTTAGAGCAGCATAGTATTCCATCGTGTAGATGTACCACAGTTTTCTAATCCATTCATCTACTTATGGGCACTTAGGTTGTTTCCAGATGTTAGCTATGGTGAATTGTGCTGCTATGAACATAGGGGTGCATATATCCTTTCTGGTTTCTTGGGATATATTCCTAGAAGTGGGATCCCAGGGTCAAATGGGAGTTCCATTTTCAGTTTTTTAAGGAAGACATAAACAAATGGAAGACCATACCGTGTTCATGGATTGGTAGAATCAACATCATTAAAATATCCATACTACCCAAAGCAATCTATAAATTCAACGCACTTCCCATTAAAATACCAATGGCATACTTCAGAGATCTAGAACGAACTCTCCAAAAATTCATCTGGAATAAAAAAAGACCCCGAATAGCTGCAGCAATCCTGAAAAGGAACAAAGTAGGTGGGATCTCAATACCAGATATCAAGTTGTATTACAAAGCCACTGTTCTCAAAACTGCCTGGTACTGGCACAAGAATAGGCATATAGATCAATGGGATAGAATAGAGAGCCCAGAAATCGGCCCGAACCAATATGCTCAATTAATATTTGACAAAGGAGGCAAGAACATACAATGGAGCCAAGATAGTCTCTTCAATAAATGGTGTTGGGAAAATTGGACAGATATATGCAAGAAAATGAAACTAGACCACCAACTTACACCATACACAAAAATAAACTCAAAGTGGATAAAGGACTTAAATGTACGACAGGAAACCATAAAAATCCTAGAAGAATCCAAAGGCAACAAAATCTCAGACATATGCCGAAGCAACTTCTTCACTGATACAGCTCCTAGGGCATTTGAAACTAAAGAAAAAATGAACAAATGGGACTACATCAAAATAAAAAGCTTCTGCACAGCAAAATAAACCATCAACAAAACAACAAGAAAACCCACTATTTGGGAAAACATATTTGCCAATGTCATATCTGATAAGGGCTTAATCTCCAAAATTTATAGGGAACTCATACAACTTAACAAAAGGAAGATAAACAATCCAATCAAAAAATGGGCAAAGGACCTAAATAGACACCTTTCAAAAGAGGACAGTCAGGAAGCCAAGAGACATATGAAACCATGCTCCAAGTCACTAATCCTCTGAGAGATGCAAATCAAAACAACAATGAGGTACCATCTCACACCTGTCAGACTGGCTATCATCAACAAATTAACAAACGACATGTGCTGGAGAGGATGTGGAGAAAAAGGAACACTTGTGCACTGCTGGTGTGAATGCAGACTGGTGCAGCCACTATAGAAGACATTTACATTTTTTTCTTGTTTATTTTTATTACATAAGTATCCTTTTTCCTCCATTGACCTCTCCCGGCCACTTCCAAAACCTAGCACAGGTCCTCACCCCCAACTGTCTGTGTCCATTGGTTATGCTCATAGGCATTCATACAAGTCCTTTGGTTGATCTCTTAACTCCCACCCCTTGCCTTCCCTCTTAGGTTGGATGGTCTATTCCAGGGGTCCTCAAACTACGGCCCGCGGGCCACATGCAAATACAAATATTGTATTTGTCCCCGTTTTGTTTTTTTACTTCAAAATAAGATATGTGCAGTGTGCATAGGAATTTGTTCATAGTTTTTTTTGAAACTATAGTCCAGACCTTCAACGGTCTGAGGGATAATGAACTGGCCCCCTCTTTAAAAAGTTTGAAGACCCCTGGTCTATTCGATGCATCTATGTCTCTGGCTGTATTTTGGTTAATCAGTTTATGTTGTTCATTATATTCCACAAATGAGTGAGATCATGTGATATTTATTTTTCTTAGACTATCTTATTTTGCTTAGCATAATGTTCTGCAAATCCATTGATACTGTTGCAAATGGTAAAAGTTTCTTCTTTTTTACAGCAACATGGTATTCCATTATGTAGATGTACCGCTGTTTTTTTCATCCACTCGTCTGCAGATGGACACATAGGCTGTTTCCAAACCTTAGCTATTGTAAATTGTGCTGCTATGGACATAGGGATGCATATGACCTTTCTCATTGGTGTTTCTGATTTCAGGGGAAATACTCCTAGAAGTGAGATTACTGTGTCAAATGAGAGTTCCATTTTTAATTTTTTAAGTAAACTCAGTATTGTTTTCCACAGTGGCTGCACCAATCTGCATTCCCACCAGCAGGGCACGAGGGTTCCTTTTTCTCCATATCCTCACCACCACTAGTTGACTAGTTGTTTGTTGATAATAGCCATTCTGACAGGTATGAGATGGTACTTCATTGTTGTTTTGATTTACATCTCCCTGATGATTAGTAACTTTGACCATGTTTTCATGTCTCTTGGCCTTCTGTATGTTCTCTTTCAAAAGGTGTCTATATAGGCCCAGCTGCAATTTGTTAGGTGATTTTCAGGTTGAAAAGGGCCAGGGCATTCATATGCAAAAGCATCTGCCGCAGCCTGGGTGGGGCGGGGTCTCAGGGAATCAAAGGGCAGAGCAAGCAGCTATGGCTGGTCCTCAGCCCTGCCCTAAGGGGCTGCGCATCTCAGTGTCCCGATAATTGCTGAAGCATCTCTGAGGGAAAGCCGCCCTCAAGTTCAGAGTTCTGCCTGCTGCCAGACAGTCCAGTTTCTCCCCGTATGAGTCCTGGATCCCCAGAGACTTCCTGGAACCGTAGTTCAGAGCAGTCGGGAGCTTGTGACTCCCTCCTGATTCAAAAAGACAGCCGCGTCCTCAGGTACCAGCCCCTTTCCGCGTGCGTGCTCGAGCCTCCGTACCTTTGCACTTTACTTCCACAGCTCCTCTGAGTCTCTGTGTGCTTTTCTCTTTTATTCTAGTTGTAGAATTTACACTCAGCCAGCCTTCCTGTAGTTCTGGATGATGTCCGTTTTGTCTTTTCGTTGTATTTTTGAAGTTGTTGTGGGAGTCAGCAATTTCCCAGTGTTTACCTATGCCGCCATCTTAGTTTCAGTCTGTTTTTCTTTTGTTGATGGTTTCTTTTGCTGTACAGAAAATTTTTATTTTGATGTAGTCCCATTTGTTTATTTTCTCCTTAGTTTCCATTGTTCTAGGATCTGTGTTGGTAAAGATATTGCGATGACATATGTCTGATATTTTGCTACTTATATTCTTCTAAGATTTTTATGGTTTCCCATCTTACGTTTAAGTCCTTTATTAATGTTGAGCTTATTTTTGCAAATGGTGTAAGTTGGTGTTCTAGTTTGATTTTTTGCATGTTGCTGTTCAATTTTACAAACACCATTTATTGATGAGACTGTCTTGTCTCCATTATATGTTCTTGCCTCCTTGGTCAAATATTAATTGAGCATAATGGCTTGGGTCAATTTTTGGGTTCTCTGTTCTGTTCCATTGGTCTCTATGTCTGTTTTTTTTGCCAGTACCAAGCAGTTTTGAGAACAGTGGCTTTGTAATCTAGCTTTATATCTGGTATTGTGATCCTTCCAACTTTGTTCTTTCTCAGAATTGCTGTGGCTATTTGGGTCTTTTATTTTTATTACATCTGAATTTTGCGAGAGTTTTTTCTATATCTGTGAAATATGCCATTGGTATTTTAATGGGGATTGCATTAGATCTATAGATTTCTTTGAGTATTATGGACATCTTAATGCTGTTGATTCTACCAATCCATGAACACAGTATATTCTTTCATTTGTTTATGTCTTCTTCTTTTTCATTTTTTAGTGTTCTGAAGTTTTCTGAGTACAGGTCTTTTACCTCCTTTATTAAGTTTATTCTTGGAGCAACTAAGATGGCGGCATAGGTAAACACCGGGAAATTATCGCCTCACACAATAATTGAAAATTACCGCAAAGGACTGAGCAAACATCATCCAGAACAACAGGAAGGCTGGCTGAGTGTAAATTCCACAACTAGAAGGAAAGAAAAGCACGCTGAGAGCCAGAGGCGCTGCGGAGGTGAAGTGCAGAGGTACGGCGGCGCGCGCGCGCGCGCGAGGAAAGGGGGTGGCGCCTGAGGACGCGGCTGTCTTTTTGAATCACAAGCTCCCGACGGCTCTGAACTCCGGTTCCGGGAAGTCTCTGGGGACCCAGGTCTCATACGGGGAAAAGCTGGTCTGTCCGGCAGCGAGCGAACTTGAGGGCGGCTTTCCCTCAGAGGTGCTTGCAGCCGTTACCGGAACACTGAGACGCGCGACTCCGGGCGGAGAATCGGCCATAGCCGCTTTCTCCGCCCATTGACTCCCTGAGACCCCGCCCCACCCAGGCTGCGGCAGAGGCTTTTGCATGTGAATGTACCTAACTGCAGCCGAACCAGGCAGACCCGGAACTTCCAAGAGAAGGCCCAAGGCCCCGCAGCGGCTTGCATTGCTTCACAGCTGAGCCTCTTCGTGGCTCCTGCTGTGTGGCCTCAGGCAGAGGCTGAATTAGCACCTCCTTAGATCCAGGAGCCACTGTACCCAGTGGTCAGAGGGGGTCCATCCAGACTGCAACTCCTCAGATCCATAAGGGACGCACTCAGGGAGCAGACTCAGTGAGCACCAAAGCCCCACTGAAGCAAGTCTTGCCCCAGAAGGGTGTCTTCAGCACAGAAGTTCTCCCACTTTAGACACAGCTGATTCTCACGGCCAATTGGCCTGGAGGTCAATTCCTCCCAGTGATTCTACAACAACCAAGGCACCAAGAGTGCACCAAGAGTGTCCACCCCAGGTAACTGGGGAGGCTGAGCTACTGGGCCCTACAGGACACCTGGCGCACAGGGCCACTCTATCAACACAGGGAAGCTGCCAAAATGCGGAGACAAAGAAACAGGTCACAAATGGCAGAAATGGAGGAAAGCAAACGATTGGATATAGAGTTTAAGGCCACGGTTATAAGGTTTTTCAAGAATTTTATGGAAACCGCCGATAAATTTAATGAATCCCTCAATAAGTATAGGGAGACCATGGAGGACATGAAAAAGGACCAACTAGAAATTAAGCATACACTGACTGAAATAAAGAATAATTTACAGAGATCCAGCAGCAGAAAAGAGGATCCCAAGAATCAAGTCAAAGATTTGAAATACAAAGAAACAAAAAATACCCAACCGAAAAAGAAAAAAGAAAAGAGATTCCAAAAATATGAAGATAGTGTAAGGAACCTCTGGGACAACTTCAAGCGTACCAACATCAGAATTATAGGGGTACCAGAAGGAGAGAGAGGGCAAGATATTGAAAACCTTTTTGAAGAAATAATGACAGAAAACTTCCCCTACCTGGTGAAAGAAATGGACTTACAAGTCCAGGAAGCGCAGAGAACCCCAAACAAAAGGAATCCAAGGAGGACCACACCAAGACACATCATAATTAAAATGCCAAGAGCAAAAGATAAAGAGAGAATCTTAAAAGCAGCAAGAGAAAGACAGTCAATTACCTACAAGGGAGTACCCATACGACTGTCAGCTGATTTCTCAACAGAAACCATGCAGGCCAGAAGAGACTGGCAAGAAATATTCAAAGTGATGAATAGCAAGAACCTGCAACCAAGATTACTTTATCCAGCAAAGCTATCATTCAGAATAGAAGGTCAGATAAAGAGCTTCACGGATAAGAAAAAGCTAAAGGAGTTCATCACCACCAAACCAGCATTATATGAAATGCTGAAAGGTATTCTTTAAGAAGAGGAAGAAGAAAAAGGAACTCTTACCATTTGCCACAGCATGGATGGAACTGGAGAGCGGATAAATACCACATGATCTCACTCATTTGTGGAATATAATGAACAACATAAGCTGATGAACAAGGACTGATCCAGAGACGGAGAGGCATTGATTGGACTGTCGGGACTTGGAGGGAAGGTAGGGGAGGGTGGGGGTAAGGGGGAAAGATCAACCAAAGGACTTATATGCAAGCATATAGGCCTAACCAATGGACATGGACAACGGGGGGGTGAGGGCATGAGCGGGGGTGGGGGGGGTGGGGGGTAGAGGGTAACGTGGGGACAAGGACACATATGTAATATCTTAATCAATAAAAAATATATTAAAAAAAAAGTTTATTCTTATATTTCTAAATATTTTGTTGTAATAGTAAATAGGATTGCTTTTTTAATTTCTCTTTCTGTAAGGTAATTATTGTTGTATATAAAAAAGCCATAGATTTCTGGTGTTACTTTTGAATCCTGCTACATTGCAGAATTCATTTATTAAATCTTATAGTTTTTGATGGTGTGGTTTTTTTTTTTTTTCCTTTCTGTATACAATATCATGTCACCTGAGAATAATGATAGTTTTATTTCCTCCTTTCCAATTTGGATGCCTTTTATTTCTTCTTCTTGACTGATCATTATAGCTAGCACTTCCAGTACTATGTTGAACAGGAGTGGTGAATGTGGACATTACTATCTTGTTCCTGTTCTTAGAGGAAATGAGTTTAATTTTTGCCCATTCAGTATGATGTTTGTTGTGGGTTTGAATTATAAGGCTTTTATTATGTTGAGGTATGATCCCTCTATTCCCACTTTGCTGAGAGTTTTTATCAAGAAAGGGGGTTGGATTTTGTCAAATGCTTTTGCTGCCTTATTGATACGATTATGTAATTTTTTTACGTGATGTATCACGTTTATTGATTTGCCTATATTGTATCAGCCTTGCATCCCGGGGATAACTTCCACTTGTTCATGGTGTATGATCTGTCTAATGTAATGCTGGATCTGATTTTCTAGAATTCTGTTGGTGATTTTAGCATGTTTGTTCATCAAGGATGTTGGCCTGTAATTCTCTTTCTTGGTAGTGTATTTATTTGGTTTTGGATTACGGTAATGTTGGCTTCATCAAAAGAACTTGGAAGTATGCCTACCTCTTGAATTTTTTGGAATAGTCTTAGATTGATGGGTTTTATTTCTACTTCTAATGTTTGGTAAAACTGCCCTGTGTAGCCAATCCAGACTAGGCCTTTTGTTTTCTGGAAGTTTATTATTATTGTTATTATTATTACTGCTTCAATTTCATCAGTACTTATCAGCCTATTCAGGTTTTTTTGTTGTTCCTGATGGAGTTCTGAAAGAATGTATTTTTCTAGGAATATGTCCATTTTGGCTAGGTTGTCCCAGTTTGTTGGAGTAGAGTTTTTTTGTAGTATTGTTTTACAATTGTTTGTATGTCTATTGTATAGGTTATTACTGAGCCTCTTTCGTTTTTAATTTTGTTTATTTGGGTCCTCTTTCTTTGTTTCTTGGTGAGCCTGGCTAGAGGTTCATCAATTGTGTTTATCATTTCAAAGAACCAGCTCTTGGTTTTAATGATGTTTTGTATGTGTATTTTTTTTTCTCTCTATGTCATTTATTTTCACTCTGATCTTTATTATTTCCTTCCTTCTGCTAACTCTGGGCTTTACTTTTGGCTCTCTTTCTAGTTCTTTATGTTGTACGGTTAGATAATTTATTACCATTTTTTCTTTTTTTTATATACTTCTATTGACTTCCCAAAGGAAGGAAGAGGGAAAGATAGAAACATCAATGATGAGAGAGAATCACTGATTGGCCACCTCCAGCACAACCCACACTGGGGTCAAGCCCTCAGCCAGGGCATATGGCTTGACCAGGAATCTTACTGTGACCTCCTGCTTCATAGGTTGACACTCAACCAGTTAGCCACAGCTGTCATCCTTTTTCTTATTTATTTGAGGTAGGCCTATGGAGCTATGAACTTCCCTCTCAAGACTGCTTTGACTGTGTCCCATAGATTTTGCATTGTTGTGTTTTTATTGTCATTTGTTTTCAGGATGCTTTTTATTTCTTCTTCAATCTCTTTGGTAACCCAGTTATTGTTTAATTCCATGCTATATAGTCTTCAAGTCATTGATTTATTTTAATTGTGTTTTTTTTGCAGTTTACTTTTAATTGTATGCCATTATCTTCTAAGATTCTTGATATGATTTCAATCTTCTTGAATCTGAAGAGACTTTTCTTGTGTTCTAATATGTGGTCTATCTTTGAAAGTGTCCCCTGCACTTGAGAAAAATGTATAATCTGTATCTTTGGGGTGAAATATTCTGAAGATATCAATTAGTTCCATCTGATCTAGTGAGTCATTTAAGATTGCTGTTTCTTTGCTGATTTTTTAAAAAATATATTTTATTGATTTTTTACAGAGAGGAAGGGAGAGAGATAAAGAGTTAGAAACATCGATGGGAGAGAAACATTGATCAGCCACCTCCTGCACATCTCCCACTGGGGATGTGCCCGCAACCCAGGCACATGCCCTTGACCAGAATCGAACCTGGGACCCCTCAGTCCGCAGGCCGACGCTCTATCCACGGAGCCAAACTGGTTTCGGCTCTTTGCTGATTTTTGTTCAGAGGATTTACCTGTGCCATGCTCAGCACGGCAAGGGGTGAACCTGTGGCAGGTGGTGAAGGATTAAAGAAGACAGACAAGAGAATAAAGCTGGGGCTCGGTGGGATGCTGCTTTCAGATGGAGAGACAGTGCCACAGCCTGCAAGCCGAGTCTTTATTTTATAGCCAGATTCCATGAGGCAAAGTAATAGCATGGTCAAGATGTTTACAATGTTCTTGTGGGTTTTGAATCTACTCAATTACATGCACCTGAACCCTATTAAGCTTTGTTTTGGCAGAACTTGCTGCACCTCCCTCAGTCTCTATCATTTAGCCCATTGGTTCTCAACCTTGGCTGCACATTAGAATCACCTGGGAATCTTTTTAAAATCCTGATTTCTGGGCATCATCCTCCAGAAATTCTGTTTCTTTGTTATGGGGTGAGGCCACAACATTAGTAACAAAGAAACAGAATTTCCGGAGAATGAGGCCCAGAAATCAGGATTTTAAAGATTCCCAGGTGATTCTAATGTGCAGCCAAGGTTGAGAAACACTGACTTAGCCACTTAGCCTGTATCACTTTGACTTCCAAGCTGGGAATTGCACATGACTTTGCCATGAGAGGACCATGCCCTCTCATTAGTCTGAGGCTTGAACCTGTCCAAATGCTATAGCTGATCTCCACATTAACTCAGTGGTGTCAGTGGGTATTAAAGTCCCCTACTATGATTGTGTTGCTATCAATCTCTTCCTTGATATCTTCCAGAAGGTTTTTTAAAATATATATATATATATATATATATATATATATATATATATATGCATATATGTTTAGCAGAGTTATATTCTTTTGTTAAATTGCTCTCTTTAATATTATCAAGTGGCCTTCCTTATCTCTTTTAATGGCCTCCACTTTGAGGTTTTTTTTTTCTTTCTTTTTTTTTTTTCAGAAGTGCTGTTAACCCAGCTTTCTTTTTTTTCTATTTGCCAGGAAATATTTTTCCGGTTTCTTCACTATCAATCTGTGTGAGACCTTTGTTCTGAGGTAGGTCTCTTTTAGACAGAAATATATGGGTCATATTTTTGTATGTATTCAGCTACCCTATGTCTTTTGATGGGAGCATTTAATCCATTTATGTCTAAGGTTATTATTATTTTTTTATTTCTTAAAGTATTACAAAGAGTACTACACATCTCTCTTTTTTTCTCCCCCTTGACATTCCCCCGGCTTCCCCCACCCCCCAGTGTCTTGTGTCCATTAGTTCTTCTCATATGCATGCATATAAATCTTTCAGGTGATCTCCTACTCCCCTCAACCGTCCCCAGGGTTCCCACTGTCGTTTGACATTCTGCTCAATACTGCTCTGCCTCTGTATCCATTTTTGTTCATCCGTCCATAATGTTTCTTATTATCCATAAATGAGTGCATTCATGTGGTATTTTTCTCAGCTTCCCAGGGGCCATCTCAGTCTCACAGGGGCCATCTCAGCCTGACAGGGGCTGCCCCAGCTTCACAGGGGCTGTCCCAGCCTCACGGGGGCCGTTTCAGCCTCTCAGGGGCCGCCTCAACCTCACAGGGGCCGTTTCAACCTCACCGGGGCCGTTTCAACCCCACCAGGGCCGTTTCAACCTCACTGGGGCAGTCTCAACCTCACCGGGGCTGTTTCAGACTCACCGGGGCCGTTTCAACCTCACTGGGGCCATTTCAACCTCACCGGCGCCGTCTCGACCTCACCAGCACCGATTTAACCTTGCCGGAGCCATCTCAACCTCACTGGGGCCGTCCCAGCCTCACCAAGGCTGTCTCAAGCTCACCTGGGCTGTTTCAACCTCACTGGGGCCGTTGCAACCCTACTGGGGCCACTGCAACCCCACCGGGGCCGTTGCAACCCCACTGGGGTTGTCTCAACCCCATTGGGGCTGTATCAGCCTCACTGTGGCTGTTTCAGCCTCACCAGGGCCAATTCAACCTCACTAGGGCTGTTTTGACCCCACCAGGGCCATCTTGACCTCACTGGGGCCGTCTCTACCTCACCAGTGCCTATTCAATCTCACCGGGGCCATCTCAACCTCAACAGGGCTGTCTCAGCCTCACCGGGGCTGTCCCAGTCTGACCAGGGCCGTCTCAGCCTCACCGTGGCCGTCCCAGCATCACCGGGTCTGTCTCAGCCTCACGGGGGCCGTCTTGACCTCACCGGGGCCGTCTCAACCTCACAGAGGCTGTTTCAACCTCACTGGGCCGTTTCAACCTCACTGGGGCCGTCTCGACCTCACCAGTGCTGACTCGAACTCACCGGGGCCATTTCTGCCTCACCGGGGCCTTTTCAGCCTCACTGGGGCTGTTTCAACCTCACTGGGGCTGTTTCAACCTCACTGGGGCGTCTCTACCCCACCAGGGCTGTCCCACCTGCACCAGGGCTGCCCCAGCCTTGCCTTGGCCTCCTCAGCCTCACCGGGGCCATCCTAGTCTCTCAGGGGCCACCTCGGCTCTACAGGTGCTGCCTCGGCCTCACGGGGGCCGTCTCAGCAACACAAAGTTTGGCATTCTGTACTTTGTTGGGCGGCTTCTTGTTGGACAAAATCTCCAGGCGTTCCTGGTGGCTGAATATCTGGTATGTTTGCTTGGATTTCATTTTCTATCAAGCGCACAGACTGCCTGTCTGCCGTCACCCAGTGTCCCATGTGAGACTAGATCTGGTGGGCCTGCCTGTGTGTTTGCTGGTACAGCGGTTCCACGTCACTGGCCCAGCTGTGTCCGGCTCCGGCTTCCTCCAAACCTGATTCTGCTTCTTTATTGTGTCCCTTATGTATGCGAGGAGTTGAAATCTGCATTCTGCTGGGCTGGGCTGCAAAAGCGTCAGTGGTTCTCTTTGTGTCACTAGCACAGCTTGGATGGGGATGTAATTTGAGTAGGGTGGGGTCCCTGGGAATCACCAGGGCTGGGCCAGGGGCAATGGCATCTTCACATCTACTCTCCTCTCTGAGACTCAGCGACTCGTGTCCCCAAGTGCCAGGGAGCAGTTCTGCGAGACAGGCACTCTCGCTCTCTGGGTTGTTGCAAGGCCATCCCGCTTCTCCCTGTAGGGGTCTGGGACCTTAGTATCCCGCCCCAAACATGCTCAGTGGATTTGATTGTCCGCATCCCCTTCTGGTTGAAAAAAACTCGCATCCAGGTGCAGCCAGCCTGGCATGCAATTCTGTACCTCCGTTCTTGGAGCCTCTGCACAACCTACTCAGTCTCAATGCTCTTCTTTCTTTCCTTCGTTATAGAGCTTCCACTGGGCCAGCTTTCCCATGGTTCTGAATTACAACTGTTTCTTTTATAGTTGGTAGTCTCGATGTTGTTGTGGGAGACAGCATGCACAGGTCTGTACCTTACTCCGCCATCTTGGTTCTCATGTCTAAGGTTATTATTGATAGGTCTTTGTTGCCATTTTATTCTTTATGGCTGTCTTCCTTCTTCCCTTTTCATTTCTCTATTTACAGCAATCCCTTTAACATTTCTTTCATTGTTGGCTTAGTGGTAACAAACTCCCTTAGCCTTTTTTGGCTGTGAAGTCTGGACTTCACCATCAATTTTGAATGATAGCCTTATTGGTTATAATATTATTGGATTTGATCCCTTGCTTTGCATCACTTTGTATGTTTCATTCAAATCCCTTCTGGCCTGGCGTGTTTCTGTTGAGAAATCAGTTGATAGTCTAATGGGAAATGTTTTGTAGGTAACTTTCTGTCCCTCTCTGGCAACATTTAAAATTCTTATTTTGTAGTTGATGTTTGCCAAATTAATTACAATGTGTCTTGGTGTCGGTCTTTTTGGGTTCATCTTGTTTGGGACTCCATGTGCTTCTTGGACTTGTGTGGCTTTTTTCTTCCCCAAATCAGGGAAGTTTTCTGTCATTATATCTTCATACAGGTTTTCTATTCCTTGTTCAGCTTCCTCTTCATCTGGCACCCCTTTTATGTGGATAGTCTTTCATTTTGTGTTGTCTCAATGCTCCCTTAGGCTCTCCCCCTGCTTTTAAAATTTTGTGTTTTGTTTTTTTTTTTCCAGTTGCTGTTCTGCTTTGGTGTTTGTTTGTTTTTTTGTTTGTTTGATTTTTACCTTCTCTCTTAACTCACTGATGCAGTCAGTAGCTTCTTTAGTCTACTTTTAAAATTTCCATTGTGTTCTTTATTGCAGTTATGTCACTCTTCATTTCCTATTGATTCTTCTTCATTTCCTCTTAATTCTTACACATGTTGTGAGATTTGAATTCCATCTTGTTTAGCATCCTTATAACTATTGCTCTGAATTCTTTCTGTGACAAATTACTTGCCTTCATTTCATTTATTTCCTTTTCTATTGATTCCTCCTTTTTTTAAATTAATTTTTTTCTTTGTCTCCCCTTTTTTGCTGTTCCTTTGTGATTGTTTCTATGTATGAGATCAAACTGCTATGCCTCCCAGATTTTTTGAGTTTGTGTTATAGATTTTTTGTGGGATCCAGTGGTGCAATCTCTCAGGTCTGGGCTGGGTATTCTAGGGATGCCCCCCATTTGGGATATTTTGGATTCTCTTGGTGTAGTTGGGTCTTGAGTGTTATTGTCTTATTTGTGGATGGAGTCTCCTCTCAGGGTGTCTGGTTATATGGCTTGCTATCTACCACATTGACCAAACAGTATGAAATACAACTCGATAAGACACAACACAGAGCAAACAAAACACGCATGTACTCATGTCACTGATAACTTCAATAAAAGTGACCACCAGAGAAAAGAGAATTAGGAGAACAAAAACAAAAAAAGCTAAAATGATATCAAGAAAAGTAAAAGGGTAAGAGGGAAAAGAAAAAGAAGAAAGGGAAGAAAAATATATGGGGAGAAAACACCACTAAACAAATTGATAAACCAAAAAATGCAAACAAAAACACCCAGAAAAAAATGGGGGGGGGGGGACAGAATCTGTAGAAGCAGAACTTATATACAGAAAGTAAGGTTAGGTTATTGAATTAATAAGAGAAAGAACACGCTTCAGCATAGAAAAGGTAGAAAGAGAATTAATGGTTAAGAACAAAAGAAATAAGAAATAAAAAATATATAAAATAAATAGACAAATAAAAAGATAACACAAAAAATAATTTTTAAAATCTATTTCTTAACTCATCCATTTTTGGAAATGGAGAATAGAGGAGCGAGCAGGTTGGCTTGATTTTAGTGAGAGAAACTAATTAAACAATTAGGAGAAGAAGAGAGCAAGAGAGGAGTGGAAAACAAACATTGAAAATATTGACTAACATAGAAAAAGAAAGGAGTAGAGTGCATAGACTTGGAGCAGGTCACAGGAAGTTAGATATATGCATAAGCCAACAGAGACTATAATAATAAGACAGATAAAGAAGATCAATTTTTAACAAGGGGTAAAAGGAAAGGAACGATTAAAACTGCAGCAGAGATAGGGGAAGAGAAAACAGTATGAAAGAAGAAAGTGAGGAAGAGAAGTGTGGGGGACAAAAAGAAAAAAAATAAGATAAAATAGCAATAAAATAGAATGAAGACAAAATAATACGAAAAAATAAAAACAAAAAAAATAAAGAAGAAAATTTTGTTAAAGAAAAGATTAAAAAGTAAAATAAACAAAAATGTGTTGTTCATTTCAGGTGAGTTTTAATGCCCCATGTGTGCTTGTTCAAGACCCCACTCTTCTGTTCTTTCTACCACTTCTCAGTTTCCTGTTAGGTAGTCAGCACCATGTTGAAGTTCCAAGCAATCCACCGCCTCTCTGTTTTTGTCTATCTCCACATCCTTGACTGCAAGCAAGCAGGACCTATCTTCCCACTTTGCCTGTCTGCCTGCTTTCAGTCTTAATTACTCAAGTATCTGTTTCTGCCACGGCTTTAGGTGTGTGTGTGTGTGTGTGTGTGTGTGTGTGTGTGTGTGTGTGCGCGCGTGCACGATAGCACGCGCGTGCTATATCACTTTCCAGGAAGTTAGGCCTCTCTTAAACCCAGTCCCTAAGGGCTCTTTGGGACTATTCAGTTTTTTGTGTCCTTTGTACAGTTCACAGTGTAATCTGGGAGTGGCTGCATTAGCTTCTTTGAGGCTACTGTGAGGGGCTGGCTCTTCAGGAGAAAAATGACTGCTTATGTTTGGAGGGTCCCAAATGTCCCATTGCCAGATTCCTGGTCACCTCTCCCCAACCTGCTTTCCTCCATGGCTTCTCCCCAGATTCCACAAGTTCACACCTCCACCTGAACTGTAGCCATGTGTTTGAAAGGTCCTATGAACTGGGTTTAGTGAGTAAAAGCAATGAGAAAACAGAGGTAAAACAACTGTGCAACTTTCTCTTCCTCCAGCACTGTGCAGCTTGAGCTGCTGCCTTTCTGGGCTCAGCCTCTCATGGCTGTGGACTTAGATCTAGAATCCCCTGCCACTGGCAGTTTTATGGATTTACTTTCCACAGTCAGATGTTACTTCTGTTCCCAAGGAATGTGGAATTGGTGCAGTGCAGCTTCCTTCTCACCCTCTTGGCCTGGTGGCCGTGCAAATCTCTCCAGCCCAGACCCATGATCCTACCATTCTCCAGGTGTCCTCTGCCTTTCCTGGCTGGGAATTGTCTGACTATCTGTTTCTACTTTACCAATTCCAGATGGATGGTATTCAATTTAGTTGCTCCTTCTATCTGCTCTGGAAGGCCAAGGACATGTCTACCTAATCAGACACCATTTTCCCCTCTCTGGGTTCACTAGATTTTGATCTGATGTTGTTTAATCTTGTCCTTAGGTGTATTTATCCTTAGCCTCCTGGGAGCATATCTAGTGCTGGTGAATATGAATCACTGTCCTTTTTTCCCCCTGGGCAACCTGATTTATGTTTGAGAGGTTGAATTCCTTTGTAGTCTAGTGGTTGGGGACACCTTAGCCCAGATGTTGGGCCTGCCTTGAGGCTCACACCTTGATTGACTCTGTTCTTAGCTATACTTCCTTCTTTCATGAAGCTGGTCCCACAAGTGTCAGCTGCAAGTGCTTGGAGTCCCACTGGCTTTTGCATTGCCGAGCAGTCCAGGATGGTGTCTGCAGTGGAGACCCAAACTGTTGTATCTGACTAATTAGATTAGGCAAAAACTCAAAGCCTCCAGAGACTTGCCTCTTTTTGCAGACTGATTGGATCCAAGTGGGGTGAGAGAATTTCCAACAGGGTGGAGCAATTGCTTCTGACTGTAGGTTATCTGTTATTCTCAGTTTCTTAATGGGGCTCAGATGCTCCATAGGATGGGCAAGGAATCTTCCAATAGGATTGGTAAACTATCTTCTTCCCAGGAAAAAACTTCCTGTGTAGCAAAGTCATGCCTGAGAAAGTTGACCTCTGCAGGCTGAGGGGATGACTCAGCACAGAAAATGAGTGTCTCCTTCTGAGCTGTAATCCCCGGTCCCCCAATTCAGGTTTATCCTGACACAGCTCAGTCTACTCTGCCCTCTTTCTGCTGGAGCCCAAGGTGAGTGGCTGCACTCAAAATTTTGTGCATTGACCCTTTATGAGGTTGCCTGCATTTCCAGCAGTTTCTCCCTGGCTGACTGCAACCCTGCTACTTTCTACAGCCAGATGTTCCATTGGCACCTTTCTCAATTCAGGTGCTCCCTGCTGTGGGACCTAGCTTGCGAATAAACCACAGAGTTTTTAGCAGCAACCCCCGACAGCAGAGATATCCCTCTGGTACTAAAGCTGCTGTCTGTGGGAGCACAATGGGACCTTTGGTGCCTCTGCCTTTCCTACCAGTATCTATGCTGCCTCCTGTGTCCATCCTTGGTTTTCAGGGTGCTCTTCAGCTAGTCTTCAGTTGATTTTTCAGGGTGTTTTTGTTTGTTTGTCCATTTTGTATTTTACTTGTAAATACAATTTGGTCCTGGGAGCATATCTGTGGGCTTCCACATACTCTGTGTCCATTTTTAATCCCTTGAGATGCTTTTTATTTTGATGTATTTCCATTTGTTTCTCTCTCTCTTTCTCTATTTCTTCCTCTCACTACAGCAGTCACTTTAGTATTTCTTGCTCATTTGGTGGTGACAAATTCTTTTATCTTTTTATTTTTGTCTGGGAAGTTCTTTATTTCAGCATCTATTTTAAATGACAGCCTTGCTGGATATAGTAATCTTGGTTTCAGATCCTTGCTTTTCATTACCTCGAATACTTCATGCCATTCCCTTTGGCCTGTAGAGTTTCTGATGAGAAATCAGCTGACAGCCTTATGGGAGCTACTTCCTAGGTAATAAATTGCTTTTATAGTGCTGATTTTAAGATTCTCAATTTGTCTTTAATTTTTGGCATTTTAATTGTGATGTGTCTGGGCATGGGCTTGTTTGGGTTCTTCTTGCTTGTAACTCTCTGTGCCTCTTGAACTTGTGTGACTTTTTCCTTCACCAGATTAGGGAAGTTTTATGCCACTATTTCTTCAAACACATTCTCTATCCCTTGCTCATTTTCTTCCCTTTCTGGCATTCCTATTATGTGAGTATTGTTATATTTCATGTTGTCCCACAGATCCCTTAGTTCCTCCTTTTTTTTAAATATTTTATTGATTTTTTACAGAGAAGAAGGGAGAGGGAATAGAGAGTTAGAAACATCGATGAGAGAGAAACATCTATCAGCTACCTCCTGCACACCCCCCACTGCTGATGTGTCCGCAACCAAGGTACATGCCCTTGACTAGAATAAAACTTGGGACCCTTCAGTCCGCAGGCTAATGCTCTATCCACTGAGCCAAACTGGTCAGGGCAGTTCCTCCTGTTTTTTAATTAGTGTTATTTGTTTATTTGTTTCTTTTTGTTCTGTGATTGAGTGATGTTTTTCTACCCTGTCTTGTAGTTCACTGATCCGTATAATGGCTTCCTCTAATCTGCTGTGTATTCCTTCCACTGGGTTATTTATTAATGCTATGTCATTTTCATAGTTACTATATCTTTTTTCATGCTGTTGAGCATCTTTGCCATCATTATTTTGAACTCTATATGTGATAAATGTCTTACCTACATTTCCTTTAGCTCTTCTTCTGGAGAATTCTCTTGTTCTTTCATTTGGGAGCTTTTTTTACCTCCCCATTTTGGCTACTTGTTTGGGTTTATGACTATGTAGTAGGTAGATCTTCTCTGCCTCCCAATCTGGACTTATAAGTCTATTTCTTTTGCCAGGTAGGGGAAGTTTTCTGTAATTATTTATTCAAATAGGCTTTCAATATCTTGCTCTCTCTCTTTTCTGGCATCCCCATAATAAGAATGTTGGTATGCTTGATGTTGTCCCAGAGGTTCCTTATACTATCTTTATATTTTAAATTCTTTTTTTTTTCGTTTTGCTCATCTGATTAGGTGTTTTTTTCCTCCCTCATATTTCAAATCATTGATTTGATTTTTGGAATTCTCTACTCTACTGTTGAGTCCCTGTATATTATTCTTTATTTCAGTCCATGCATGCTTAATTTCTTACTGGTCCTTTTCTTTGTGTTTGACATTCTCACTAAGATCCTTGAAGGTCTCACTAAGTTCCTCAGAGGTTTCTAGAAGATTCTTGAATAACGTTATAACAGTGGTTTTGAACTCTGTATCCAGTAGTTTGCTTTCTTCCATTTCTTTCATTTGTGACATGTTTCTTTGTCTCCACATTTTGGCTGCTTCCCTGTGTTTCTTTCTATGTGTTGGGTAGCTGCTAAGTCTCCTTGAGTTGATAAAGTGGCCTTGTGGAGTAAGTGTCCTATAGGACCCAGTGGCTCAGCCTCCCCAATCACCTGAGGTGGACACCCTTGGTGTAGCCCTTTGTAGGCTGTGTGCACAGTTTTGTTGTAGTTGAGCCTTGATTGCTGTTGGTGTCACTGGGAGGAATTGATCTCCAGGCCAATTGGCTGCGAAGATTAGCTGTGACTACATTTGAATAGCTGCTGTGCAAGAAACACCCTTATGGAGCAGGATTTACTTCAGTGGGACTTTGGTGCTCACTGAGCCTACCCCTTGGATGAGTAGCTTATTGAAGCAGGGGTCCCGCGGGGGTGAGGCAAACGGAGTCCTAACGAAGCATGCCCGACTCCGGAGACCAGGTACAGTGACGCAGATCTAAGTTTATTGTGTAAGTGCAGCAACATATATAACATTCTGGACCAATCAAAAGTTTACACTATCCTTAGGGCAACCAATAGTAGGAAAGATCAGGGTACTATGTAGGGGCTCTAGGAGGTTTGCTCAGGCGGGTGCTGCCACTTCCCGGTGTGCCGAGGAAGCTTGTATAGGATGAGTGTGCTCACGCCATTGCATCTGCCACTGCACTGAAATAAATATCCTGAGCTCTTCCCACATCTCCCCCTCCTTTTCTTATTAGCGCCTGCTGGATGTGTATGATCATGGCTTGCTGGGCACTTAGCTTAAGGAACATGTTGTATAAACAGTGAAATAATACTATTTCTACGAAGAATCCTACTATCATGACTCCCCAAATGAGGAGGTTGGCTGTGTTTAACCAGGAGGTTAGACGGCTGAGGGCATCACTTAAGAAACTAAACTCAACGGGTTTCACTCGGGTATTATTGCATGAGGTTCTAGGTATATCCACCCTTGTCCCGGGGCAGTCCCATTATCTAGAGTCCACTTAAAGAGGTTAGGTCTACTGCTATAAGCCCATACTGTCCCGTTCTATGACAATGAGACCGTTTCCGCTCCGTCACAGGGTAAGCCCACAGAGCAGTTAGACACTTGGACAGTGGGGAATTGTAGGCTGTCAGTGCTGACAGGCATGAGCACTCCTGGATGAGGTATGGCCGCCCATACATGTGCTCGTGCCTGAGAGTTCGTTGTTGTGATGGCATACATTAATAGGAATAATGTCCCTTCTGACGGATTGCCTTCTGGTGCCATGCGTGCAGCTTGGTCCTGTAGGTTCTTGAGGGCCCGTCAGTGCCTTGGTTGCCTCCGCCGTCGGGGCTGGTTGTCCTCTATGGTCAGGTCCTCCATTTCCTCTTCTGGGGGTGATGGTGATGGTGTTCTATGGCTCATCGCTGGTGGTGCATGGTTTGATGTTACAGGCAGGAATCCACACGGGATTTTTCTCACCTTCTGGAAAAATACAACCACACCCTCTCCCTTGGGTTAAGAGTGGGTCGGGGCCCTTCCAAGCCCCGGTTAGTGGATCTCTCCACTGGACCAAGGGGAGAGGTGTTGGTACATCCCTGAAACCTCCCCAATGTTTGAAAATGGGAGGAAGACCGTCGGGGGCAAAATGAAAATAATTGAGAGTTAATAAGGCCTGTTGTAATAGTTGTTGGGGCGTGCCTGTATTTCCCCCTTCTTTTTCTTTTTGAATCTGGGTTTTTAATTCTTTGTTCTGTCGTTCTACTATGGCTTGTCCCTGTGGGTTATATAGTATGCCAGTAACGTGCTTGATGTTATGTTTCGTGAGGAATTGCTGAAAAGCCTCGCTAGTGTAGTAGGGGCCATTATCTGTTTTAATTTCCCAAGGGAAGCCTAATGTTAAAAATGCTCCCTTGAGGGTTGCTATTGTGTGGCAAGTCTTTTCACCTGTGTGAGCCTGAGCATACGTGTCCCCAGAGCAAGTGTCAATGATTACATGTATATGTTTGAGTCTACCACAGCTCGAAATATGGGTCACATCTGCTTGCCATAAGGCACTGAGATGGAGCCCCCGAGGGTTGACCCCTTGTGGCTGAAGGGGGCCTAAAGGCAATAGGGGGCCACAGGTTTTGCATGCCCCTATGAGATGCTTGCAGCTAGAGAGGGTTAAATGAGGAAATAGCTTGTGAAAGCTAGCTGCCTCTATCTCTGGATTGTTTTTTCTCTTGTCTTCATGGCTGGAGTATTGCTGATAATTCCTCTCTGTTTCAGGAATCCACATGGTCTTGGAGTTGTTTTCTGAAAATATATAAACATATTCGCGACCAAAGGTTAATAAAGGAAATTTTATTGGGGTTCTATTTATTTTTGCTTAAATGAATTTCCTTTGGCTTATGTGGACACCACATAGGTTTTTCATGGGTGTCTTGCTGTTAGCATTATAAATGAAAACTTTTTCTAGATGTAAATTAGTTACAGGATATCTTTCCTTACATGGTGTTTTTCCACTATCCTCCCTTTTTTGATTTAATTATTAGAAGACTTTTTGGAAAATGTATAATGCAGTCTAGATAACTTTAAGTTTTAATTTTTTGCACAAAAATATGACTGCTTTAGGTTCATTGTATGTTAAGCAATTTTTCCATGAAATGAAAATTTTGGTTAATAGTTCTTGAGCCATTTTTAATTAATCTGACAACTTAACTACTATTTTACTGTCAAATTTAATACTCTAACAACAATCTTAGTTTCCACTGTAAATATTAATGGAAAGGATTATTTTGCATCCTTTGAGAAGGCCCTGAGCATTCCTGGTGTTAGGCTGGATTTAAATATAGGGTAGCTGCAGTTAGCCAATTCTCTGTTATCTGGGTACCAATTTCAGCTGGACTAAGTCTCTTTCTCCAGAGAGGGCCCAGCTGTTGCCATTGGGCAAGAGACAGATCTATTGTACTAGCCACTATGAAGCTTTAACCTTAGCAGGAACAGAGAGCTTAGGCAACAGCTGTGTGCAATTGGATTATAAGAAGAGGGACCCTCTTGGCAAAACGGGCAAGAGAGGTCAATATAGAATGCTTAAGTGCCTTCCCAAGGGGCCTTCCACACAGTGGAAGGGATTAAATCCTTTAATGTTCTTATTAAATTGCTGCCAAACAATTAGTTTGTAAGCTTGTTTGGAATAAATGTAAAATATGCTGTTATAAAATATTAAAAATTATTAATGAGCTTCTGTTATTTTAATTAACATCTTAAAATTCTACTGCTGCATTTTAAGAAATATTAAATAAAATAACTTGCTTTTCCCTTTCTTAGAGGCAAAAACTCAAGATATGTATTCATTAATTTTTATTTGATAAAGCTTTCCATGTGATTCCAAACACATTAAATTGGCTTTATTAAAAAATCCTTTTAGAAGAGAGAATAAACTTTTGAAAACATTTCAGGGCCATGAAATGTCCCAAAGTCATTCCTTGGTTATAGTACTTTTTTTTTTCCTTTTTTTAAAATTTTATTGCTTAAAGTATTAAAAAGGATATTACATATGTGTCCATTCACCCCCCCCCCCCGCCCTAGACAGTCCCCTAGCCTCCCCTATCCCCCAGTGTCTTATGTCCATTGGTTATGCTTATATGCATGCATACAAGTCCTTTGGTTGATCTCTTTCCCCCCTACCTCCTGCCTCCCAACCCTCCCCGGCCTTCCTGCTGCAGTTTGACAATCTGTTTGAGGCAGCTCTGCCTCTGTATCTATTATTGTTCAAAAGTCTATAATGGTCTCTATTATCCATGAATGAGTGAGATCATGTGGTATTTTTCCTTCATTGACTGGCTTATTTCACTTAGCATAATGCTCTCCAGTTCCATCCATGCTGTTGCAAATGGTAAGAATTCTTTCTTTTTTACAGCAGCATAATGTTCCATTGTGTAGATGTACCACAGTTTTCTAATCCATTCATCTGCTGATGGGCACTTAGGCTGTTTCCAAATCTTAGCTATGGTAAATTGTGCTGCTGTAAACATAGGGATGAATATATCCTTTCTGATTAGTGTTTCTGGTTTCTTGGTCTATATTCCTAGAAGTTGGATCACTGGGTCAAATGGGAGCTCCATTTTTAACTTTTTGAGGAAACTCCATACTGTTCTCCACAGTGGCTGCATCAGTCTGCATTCCCACCAGCAGTGCACAAGTGTTCCCTTTTCTCTGCATCCTCTCCAGCACTTGTCTTTTGTTGATTTGTTGATGATAGCCATTCTGACAGGTGTGAGATGGTACCTCATTGTTGTTTTGATTTGAATCTCTCAGATGATTAGTGACTTTGAGCATGTTTTCATATGTCTCTTGGCTTTCTGAATGTCCACTTTTGAAAGGTGTCTATTTAGGTCCTTTGCCCATTTTTTGATTGGACTGTTTATCTTCCTTTTGTTAAGTTGCATGAGTTCCCTATAAATTTTGGAGATTAGGCCCTTATCAGATATGACATAGGCAAATAAGTTTTCCCACAGAGTGGGTTTACTTGTTGTTTTGTTAATGGTTTCTTTTGCTCTGCAGAAGCTTTTTATTTTGATGTAGTCCCATTTGTTCATTTTCACTTTAGTTTCAAGTGCCCTAGGAGCTGTATCAGTGAAGAAATTGCTTCGGCATATGTCTGAGATTTTGTTGCCTTTGGATTCTTCAAGAATTTTTATGGTTTCCTGTCGTACATTTAAGTCCTTTATCCATTTTGAGTTTATTTTTGTGTATGGTGTAAGTTGGTGGTCTAATTTCATTTTCTTGCATATATCTGTCCAATTTTCCCAACACCATTTATTGAAGAGACTATCTTGACTCCATTGTATGTTTTTGCCTCCTTTGCCAAATATTAATTGAGCATATTGGTTCGGGCCGATTTCTAGGCTCTCTATTCTATTCCATTGATCTATATGCCTGTTCTTGTGCCAGTACCAGGCAGTTTTGAGAACAGTGGCTTGGTAATGCATCTTGATATCTATATTGAGATCCCACCTACTTTGTTCTTTTTCAAGATTGCTGCAGCTATTCTGGGTCTTTTTTTATTCTAGATGAATTTTTAGAGAGTTCGTTCTAGATCTGTGAAGTATGCCATTGGTATTTTAATGGGAAGTGTGTTGAATTTATAGATTGCTTTGGGTAGTTTGGATATTTTAATGATGTTGATTCTACCAATACATGAACACGGTATGTTCTTCCATCTGTTTATGTCTTCCTCTATATCTTTTTTCAATGTCCTGTAGTTTTCTGAGTAGAGGTCTTTTACATCTTTAGTTAAGTTTATTCCTAGGTAGCTTAGTTTTTTTGGTGCGATGGTAAATGGGATTGTTTTTATAATCTCTCTTTCTGAAAGTTCACTATTGGTGTATAGAAATGCCTCAGATTTCTTGGAGTTAATTTTGTATCTTGCTACATTGCCAAATTCATGTATTAAGTCTAGTACCTTTTTGATGGAGTCTCTAGGGTTTTGTATGTATATTATCATGTCGTCTGCAAATAAGGACAGTTTTACTTCCTCTTTTCCAATTTGGATACCTTTTATTTTTTCTTCTTGCCTTATTGCAATGGCTAACAATTCCAGTACTAAGTTGAACAGGAGTGGTTTGAGGGGGCATCCCTGTCTTCTTCCTGTTCTTAGGGGAAATGCTGTTAATTTTTGCCCATTTTGTATGATGTTGGCTGTGGGTTTGTCATATATGGCTTTTATTATGTTGAGGTATGATCCTTCTAGTCCTGCCTTACTGAAAGTTTTTATCTAAAATGGGTGTTGAATTTTGTCAAATGCTTTTTCTTCATCAATTGACATGACCATGTGGTTTTTTTCTTTCAATTTGTTTATGTGATATATCACGTTTATTGATTTGCGGATATTGTACCATCTTTGCATCCCAGGGATAAATCCTACTTGGTCATGGTGTATGATCTTTCTGATGTACGGCAGTATCCGATTTGCTAAGATTTTGTTGAGGATTTTGGCATCTATGTTCATGAGGGATATTGGCCTGTAATTCTCTTTCATTGTGTTGTCTTTACCTGGTTTTGGTATTAGGGTGATGCTGGCTTCATAGAATGAGCTTGGAAGTGTTCCTTCCTCTTTGATTTTTTGTAGTAGTCTGAAGAGGATAGGTTTTAGTTCTTCCTTGAATGTTTGGTAAAACTCCCCTGTGAAGTCGTCTGGTCCTGGGCTTTTGACGGATGAAAGCTTTTTGATGACTGCTTCAATTTCATCCATAGTTATTAGCCTATTGAGATTTTTAGATTCTTCTTGATTGAGTTTTGGAATGTTGTATATTTCTAGGAATTTGTCCATTTCCTCCAGGTTGACTAGTTTGTTGGAGTAGAGCTGTCCATAGTATTTTTTAACAATCATTTGTATTTCTGTGGGGCCTGTTGTTATTTCGCCTCTATAGTTTCTGATTTTGTTTATTTGGATCCTCTCTCTTTGCTTCTTGATGAGTCTAGCTAGAGGTTTGTCAATCTTGTTTATCCTTTCAAAGAACCAGCTGTTGGTTTCATTGATTTTCTGTATTGTTTTTTTGGTCTCTATGTCATTTATTTTTGCTCAAATCGTTATAATCCCCTTCCTTCTGCTCACTCTGGGGTTTTCTTGTTGCTCTCTTTCTAGTTCTTTGAGTTGTAGAGATAGATGATTTACTACCATTTTTTCTTGTTTTTTTGAGATAGGCCTGTAGAGCTATAATCTTCCCTCTGAAGACTGCTTTCATTGTGTCTCATAGGTTTTGGATTGTTGTGTTTACATTGTCATTAGTTTCCAGGATGTTTTTAATTTCTTCTTTGATCTTATTGGTAACCCAATCAATATTTAATAACATGCTATTCAGCTTCCAGGTGTTTGAGTATTTTGGGTTGTTTTTATTGTATTTTATTTCTAATATTATGCCATCGTGGTCTGAGAAGATGCTCTTTATGATTTCAATCTTCTTGAATTTGGGGATACTTTGCTTGTGACCCAATATGTGGTCTATTTTGAATATGTCTTATGAGCACTTGAGTAGAATGTATATTCCGCGGATTTGGGGTGAAGTGTTCTGAAGATGTCTATTAAGTCCATCTGATCTAGTGAGTCATTTAGGATTGCTGTTTCTTTGCTGATTGTTTGTCTAGAGGACTTATCCAGTGTTGTCAGTGGTGTATTAACGTCCCTTACTATGATTGTATTGTTGTCGATCTCTCCTTTGATATCTTCCAGGAGTTTTTTTATGAATTTGGGTGCTCCTGCATTGGTGCATATATGTTTATCAGGGTTATATCTTCTTGTTGTATTGATCCATTTAGTATTATGAAGTGGCCTTCCTTACCTCTTGTTATGGCCTTCACTTTGAGGTCTATTTTGTCCAATATAAGTATTGCTACCCCAGCTCTCTTTTCCTTTCCATTTGCCTGAAAGATATTTTTTCATCCTTTCACTTTCAGTCCGTGTGAGTCCCTTCTAATGAGGTGGGTCTCTTGTAGACAGCAAGTGTATGGGTCATGTTTTTTCATCCATTATGCCACTCAATGACTTTTGGTTGTAGCTTTTAGTCCGGTTACGTTTAAAGTTATTATTGAAAGGTACTTGTTTGTAGCCATTTCTGTTTTTGTGTGGCTGTTTTCTTTCTGAGCTTTTTATTTCTTCTTTTTACACCAGTCCCTTTAGCATTTCTTGCATTGCTGGCTTGGTGGTGATAAACTCCCTTAGCCTTTTTTTGTCTGTGTAGCTTCTTATTTCCCCTTCAATTTTGAATGATATCCTTGCTGGATAGAGTATTCTTGGGTTCAGTCCTTTGCTTTGCATCACTTTGTAAATTTCTGCCCATTCTTTTCTGGCCTGATGTGTTTCTGTTGAGAAATCATTTGATAATGTAATGGGAGATCCCTTGTATGTAACTTTCCATCTCTCTTTTGTAGCCTGTAATATTCCCTCTTTGTCCTGAACATTTGACATGGTAATTATGATGTGTCTTGGTGTGGGTCTTTTCGGGTTCACCTTGTTTGGGACTCTCTTTGCTTGTGTGACTTTTTTCTTCCCCACCTCAGGGAAGTTTTCTGATATTATTTATTCGAATAGGTTTTCTAATTCTTGTTCATCTTTCTGTTGTTCTGGCACCCCTATTGTTCATATGTTGTTTCGTTTCATGTTGTCCCAAAGCTCCCTTAGGCTCTCCTCCTGCCTTTTAATTTTTTTCTGCCATTGCAATACATTTTGGGTGTGTTTTGCTTCCAATTCTTCTAATTCACTAATTCGGCCCTCTGCTTCTCCTAGTCTACTGTTGATACTTCCAATGGTGTTTTTTATTGCAGCTATATCAGTCTTCATTTCTTCTTGGGTCTTACTTAAGTTATTGATTTTTTCATCTGTTTCTTCTTGCTTCTTGCAGAAGTTGATTTTTTCCTCCATCTGGTTTATGCACTCTAGGACCCTTATTCTGAATTCTTTTTCTATCATGTTGCATGCCTCTGTATTACTTACCTGCTTTTCTGGAGAGTCCCCCTTCTCTTTCCTTTGGTGGTTTCTTTGTCTACCCATGTTTGATCTCACTGACATATCTAGACGTTGAGTTGTTCAGTGGCTGTTCCCTGGGTGGCAGTGGCTCCTTAGGCTGCGGTTGCTCCTCGGGCGGTTGCGGTAGCAGCTGCTCCTCAATTGGCAGCAGCTCCTCTGGTGGGTGCTGTTCACAGCTGTGGTGGCTCCTCTGGGTGGTGGAGGGAGGCTTCACGTACAGCTGCTGTTCCTCAGACAGAGGGTGTGGTACTCAGGAGGCTGCTGTGGCTTGGATTTGCTTTCCAGGGGAGTTCTGCCCATCCTGGCTGCAAACCTTCTCACCAGCTGAGTAATTTCGCCAATTTGGGGTGGGATTTATTAGTTTCAGCTGCTCAGTACATTTGCTCAGGGACACGACCTGGTATGTGTCTCCCTATGTCGCCGCCATCTTCCGTAATCCCTTGAGTTTATTTTTTTGTTTTGTTATTAGAAACAGTTTTATTACAAGCATTCTTAAACACTTCCTTACATACATAATAAAATAGGAATTATGTTTATTCAGTAATATAACTGGTCTGAACACAATTTGCACATAGTGCTTATAGAAATATCTTCATTACAAATGTGTTTAAACTCTTATTAGAAGTGTTCTTAAATACTTCATTACATGCATTAGAGAATGAGTTATCACCTCCATTCCCTAAAATAACATCATACTAAATGCAGCTTGCAAGTAGCTTTGTTTGAAACATGCTTGTTTCAAATGTTCTTTTTATTACGTTTAATTTATTTATTTATTAAAGTATTACAAATATGTCTTCATCCCCCCATTAACCCCCAAATTCCCCCCCCCCACACTCATGCTCTCATCCCCCTGTTGTCCGTGTCCATTGGTTTGGCTTATATGCATGCATACAAGTCCTTTAGTTGATCTCTTTCCCTTACCCCCACTCTCCCCTACTTTCCCTCTGAGGATTGATAGTCTGATCACTGTTTCTCTGTCTTTGGATTTGTCCCTGTTCATCAGTCTATGTTTTTCTCTATATTCCAGAAATGAGTGAGATCATGTGGTATTTACCTTTCTCCAATTGGCTGATTTCACTTAGCATAATGCTCTCCAGTTCCATCCATGCTGTTGCAAAAGGCAAGAGTTCCTTCTTTTTTACGACAGTGTAGTATTCCATTGTGTAGATGTACCACAGTTTCTTAATCCACTTATATGCTGATGGGCACTTAGGCTGTTTCCAAATCTTAGCTATGGTGAATTGAGCTGCTATGAACACAGGGGTGCAAATATCCTTTCTGACTGGTGTTTGTGGCTTGGGATATATTCCTAGAAGTGGGATCACTGGGTCAAATGGGAGTTCCATTTTTACTTTTTTGTGGAAACTCCATACTGTTCTCCACAGTGGCTGCACGAGTCTGCATTCCCACCAGCAGTGCAGAAGGGTTCATTTTTCTCTACATCCTTTCCAACACTTGTTGTTTGTTGATTTCTTGATGATAGCCATTGTGGTGGCGTGAGATGATACCGCATTGTCGTTTTGATTTGCATCTCTCGTATAATTAGTGACTTTGAGCATGTTTTCATATGTCTTTCGGTCTTCTGTATGTCCTCTATCAAAAAGTGTCTAGGCCATTGCCCATTTTTTGATTGGATTGTTTATCTTCCTATTGTTAAGTTCCATGAATTCCCTGTAAATGTTGGAGATTAAACCCTTATCAGTGATATCATTGGCAAATATGTTCTCCCATGCAGTGGGCTTTCTTGTGGTTTTGTTGATAGCTTCCTTTGCTGTGCAAAAGCTTTTTATTTTGATGTAGTGCCATTTGTTTATTCTCTCCTTAGTTTCTATTGCCGTAGGAGCAGTATCAGAGAAGAAATTCCATTGGCATATGTTTGCGATTTCGCTGCCTGTGAATTTCTCTAGTATTTTTATGGTTTCCCATCTCCATCTTACGTTTAAGTCTTTTATCCATTTTGAGTTTATTTTTGTGTACGGTTTGAGTTGGTGGTCTAGTTTCATCTTTTTTCATGTATCTGTCCAGTTTTTCCAACACCATTTATTGAAAAGACTGTCTTGACTCCATTGTATGCTCTTGCCTCCTTTGTCAAATATTAATTGAGCTGAGTGGTTTGGGTCAATTTCTGGGTTCTCTATTCTATTCCATTGATCTATATGTCTGTTCTTGTGCCAGTACCAAGCTGTTTTAAGAACAGTGGCATTGTAATACAGCTTGATATCTGGTATTGAGATTCCACCTACTTTGTTCTTCTTTCTCAGGATTGCTGCAGCTGTTTGGGGTCTTTTTTTATTCCAGATGAATTTTTGGAGAGTTCGTTCTAGGTCTGTGAAATATGCCGTTGGCATTTTAATGGGAAGTGCATTGAATCTATAGATTGCTTTGGGTAGTATGGACATTTTTGTGATGTTGATTCTACCAATCCAAGAACATGGTATGTTCATCCATCTGTTTATGTCTTCCTCTATCTCTTTTTTCAACGTCCTGTAGTTTTTTGCATATAAGTCTTCTACCTCCTTAGTTAAGTTTATTCCTTGATATCTTAATTTTTTGGTGTGATGATAAGTGGGATTGCTTTTTTAGTCTCACTTTCTGTAAGTTCACTATTGGTGTAAAGAAATGCCATATATTTCTTGGCATTAATTTTTTATCCTGCTATATTGCTGAATTCATTTATAAGTCTAATAATTTTTTGACGGAGTCTTTAGGGTTCTCTGTGTACAGTATCATGTCATCTACAAATAAGGACAGTTTTACTTCTTCTTTTCCAATTTGGATGCCTTTTATTTCTTTTTCTTGTCTGATCACAATGGCTAGTACTTCCAATACTATGTTGAACAGGAGTGGTGCGAGGGGGCATCCCTGTCGTGTTCCTATTCTTAGGGAAAATGATTTTAGTTTCTGACCATTGATTATGATGTTGGCGGTGGGTTTGTCATATATGACTTTTATTATTTTGAGGTATTATCCTTCTATTCTCACCTTGCTGAGAGTTTTTATCAAAATGGGTGTTGGATTTTTTTCAAATGCTTTTTCTGCATCAATTGATATGTCTCTCAATTTTTTCTCAATTTGTTTATGTGATGTATCACATTTATTGATTTTCAGATATTGTATCATCCTTGCATCCCTGGGATAAATCCTACTTGGTCATGGTGAATGATATTTCCAATGTACTGCTGGATCCGATTTGCTAAGATTTTGTTGAGGATTTTGGCATCTATGTTCATGAGGCATATTGGCCTGTAACTGTGTTTCATTGTTGTCTTTATCTGGTTTTGGAATTAAGGTAATTTTGGCTTCATAGAATGAGCTTGGAAGTGTTCCTTCCTCTTGAATTTTTTGGAATAGTCTGAGGAGGATAAGTTTTAGTTCCTCTTTGAATGTTTGGTAAATCTCCCCTGTGAAGCTGCCTGACCCTTAGCTTTTGTTTGCTGGGAGGTTTTTGATGACTGCCTCAATTTCTTCCATAGTTATTGGCCTATTGAGATTTCTTGATTCTTCCTGATTGAGTTTTGGAATGTTGTATCTTTCTAGGAATATGTCCTTTTCCTCCAGGTTGTCTAGTTTGTTGGAGTAGAGTTGTTCATAGTATTTTTTAACAATCATTTTTTTTTCTGTGGGATCTGTTGTTATTTCCCCTCTTTCATTTCTGACTTTATTTGGGGTCCTCTCTCTTTGATTCTTGGTGAGCCTGCCTAGAGGTTCATCAATCTTGTTTATCCTTTCAAAGAATCAGCTCTTGGTTTCATTGATCTTATATATTGGTGGGGGTTTTTTTGGGTTTTTTTTTGGTCTCTATGTCATTTATTTCTGCTCTAATCTTTATTATCCCCTTCCTTCTGTTCACTCTGGGCTTTTCTTGTTGCTCTCTTTCTAATTCTTTGAGTTTTAGAGTTAGATGATTTACTACCATTTTTTCTTGTTTTTTGAGGTAGGACTGTAGAACTATAAACTTCCCTCTCAGGACTGCTTTCATTGTATCCCATAGGTTTTAGATTGTTGTGTTTTCATTATCACTAGTTTCCAGGATGTTTTTAATTTCTTCTTTGATCTCATTGTTAACACAATCAATATTTAATAATATGCTATTCAGCTTCCAAGTTTTTGCGTGTTTTGGATTGTTTTTGTTGTAGTTTATTTTTACTATTATGCCATTGTGGTCTGAGAAGATGTTTAGTATGATTTCAATCTTATTGACTTTGGGAAGACTTTGCTTGTGACCCAATATGTGGTCTATTTTGAAAATTTCCCATGTGCACTAGATAAGAACGTACATTCCGTGACTTTGGGGTAAAATGTTCTGTAGTTGTCAATTATGTCTATCTGATCCAGTTAGTCATTTAACATTGCTGTTTATTTGCTGATTTTTTGTCTTTAGCAGTGGTCGGCAAACTGCGGCTCTCGAGCCACATGCCACTCTTTGGCCCCTTGAATGTGGCTCTTCCACAAAATACCAACTTCTGCGCATGGACCACCATGTTTCAGTCGCACTGTACGTGCACTTCCGCATGTGGTATTTTGTGGAAGAGCCACACTCAAGGGGCCAAAGATCCTCATGTGGCTCGTGAGCTGCAGTTTGCAGACCTCTGGTCTAGCAGATTTATCCAGTGATGTCAGTGGTGTATTAAAATCCCCTAATAAGATTGTATTGTTGTAGACCTCTCCCTTGATATCTTCCAGGAGTGTTTTTATGTATTTGGGTGCTCCTACATTGGGTGCATATACGTTTATCAGGGTTATATCCTCTGGTTGTATCAATCCCTTTAGTATTTGAAGTGACCTTCCTTATCTCTTGTTATGGCCTTCACTTTGAGGTCTATTTTGTCAGATATAGTATTGCTACCCCAGCTTTTTTTTTCATTTCCATTAGCCTGAAAGTTTTTTTCCATCCCTTCACTTTCAGTCTATGTGAGTCCTTTATTCTGAGGTGGGTCTCTTGTAGACAGCAAATATATGGATCATGTTTTTTTATCCATTCAGCCACTCGATGTCTTTTTATTGGAGCATTTAGTCCATTTACATTTAAAGATATTATTGAAAAGTACTTGTTTGTAGTTATTTTTATTTTTTGTGCCAGCTGTCTTTGTTAGCTTTTTATTTCTTCTTTTTACATACCAGTTCCTTAGCATTTCTTGCATGGCTGGCTTGGTGGTGATAAACTCCCTTAGCCTTTTTTTTTTGTCTGTGAGCTTCTTATTTCCTTTTCAATTTTGAATGATAGCCGTCCTGGATAGAGTATTCTTGGGTTCAGGTCCTTTGCTTTGCATCACTTTGTAAATTTCTGTCCATTCTTTTCTGGCCTGATGTGTTTCTGTTGAGAAATCATTTTATAATCTAATGGGAGATCCTTGTATGTAACTTTCTGTCTCTCTTTTGCAGCCTTTAAGATTCCTCTCTTTGTCCTGAACATTTGCCATGGTAATTATGATGTGCCTTGGTGTGGGTCTTTTGGGTTCATCTTGTTTGTGACTCTCTGTGCTTGTGTGACTTTTTTCTTCCCCACCTCAGGGTAGTTTCTGACAGTATTTCTTCAAATAGGTTTTCTAAGTCTTGTTCTTCTTTCTGTTGTTCTGTCACCTCTATTATTCTTATATTGTTTCGTTCA